>NC_044314.2:63891834-64191834 GCF_007474595.2 Lynx canadensis | reverse complement strand
CATGCCTGTGTCAGGCTTGTGTGTGTCCTAGTGGTTTCTGATATAAATATTTTTAAGAGCTTTTCTCACCCTCTATACCTTGGAGAATCTCATTTACTGCATGTAACACAGATGTCTTTTTCAAAGGCTCTCCCTTGGGTATTGTGTTTTTGGCTATTTGCAAGTCAGACCAAGGTTTAGAGGCAGTCAACCTCTGCCAAGGGCCTACAGATGGGCAATGAGCTGGGATCTCATCTTCCCACTGGTGCCAGATATGGCAGGGAAGAGGGGCAGGGCATTGTCTGGAAACAATGCCTGGCATTTTAAGCACTAGGGTATTTTGAATGAATAAGTGACCACCACTTCAAACTGTGTCACTCATCTGAAACCACCAGCTCCACTTCTCCACTGGTTGACCTTCTGACTGGACCACACAGGAGCCCACGGAGCAATCATGGCTCAACCTCCAGGGGCCATCTGGGCCACTCCCCTGCCTCTCTCCCCTTCATGTCTTCCACTTCACTTTCATCCTAACACCTGCTCAGCCTGATGCCCAGAGTCCTACTTTCTTCCTATCTTTTGCAAATACCCCCAGATCCCTCTCCCTGCCCTCTTGGTTAAATTATATTCCCCATGTACCTTAACTCAGCCAAAAACTTTGTTTATGGTGGATTATCATATGTACAGGTGGAAAATTTAAACAGCGAAATTATACTTAAAATTCTTAATGGAAAATTGTACTCAGACAAAATTTTACCCCATTCTTGAACCCTATACTCTTCTTGACTTTTACCTTCTTTTTTTTTTTTTTTGAGGGAGGGAGAGAGAGAGAGAGTATGAGCAGGGGAAAGCAGCAGAGAGAGAGAGAGAGAGAGAATCCCAAGTAGGCTCCGTGTGGGGCTCAATTTCATGACCATGAGATTATGACTTGAGCCAAAATCAAGAGTTGGCCATTTACCCAACTGATCCACCCAGGTGTCCATTTTCAGCTTCTATATTAGTCAAGATTCTCCAGAGGGGGAAAAAAACCAATAGAAGATATAGATGGATGGATAGATAGATAAATAGATACAGCAATATCTAGAGATTTATTATATGGTATTGGCTCATGTGATTATGGAGGCTGAGAAGTCCTATCATCCGCTACTTGCAAGCTGGAAGCCCAGCAGGCTAGTGGTCTAGTTCAAAGGCCTGAGAACTGAGGGGCCAGTGGTGTAGATTCTAGTCTAAGTTAGATCAATATACCAGCTCAAGCTGACAGGCAGACGGAGAGAGCAGTTCCACCCTTCCTCTCTTTTTGTTCTATTCAGGCCTATCGACAGATTGGATGATGCCTATCCACGTTGGGACATGGGTGTGGACGCTGGCCTTCTGCTTTACTCAGCCGACCAATTCAAATGCTCATCTCTTGAATCTCTTCCAGAGGCACTTTCATAGACACACCCAGAAATAATGTTTAACCTGATATCTGGACATATCATGGCAGTTGATGCATAAAATGAACCATCAAACCTTTGCTGTTTCTCTTATATGAATGGAAGCATCCAGCAGCAATCTTTGGGTCCCCACACTCATGCAGGCGATGAATGTAGGACACAGTGGAAGGTAAATGCTCTAATCCAGTCAGATATAATTTAAGAATTCTTAACTTTTTTTTTACTGTGGTAGAATACATGTGGAATAAAATGTACCATTTTAACCATTGTTTTAAGTGAATAATTCAGTAGTATTGTTTTCACAATAGTGTGCAGCCATCACCACCCTCCATATCCAGAACTTTTTTTATCTTCCCAGACTGAAGCTCTGCCCCCATTAAACAACAATTTTAATTTCCCCCTCAACCAGCCTCTGGTAACTTCAATTCTACTTCCTGTCTCTATGAATTTGCCTATTCTAGGGACCTCATAGAAGTGGAGTCACATTTATCCTTTTTGTGTCTGGCTTATTTCATTAGCATAATGTTCTCAAGGTGCATCTATGTTGTAGCAGGTGTCAGAGTTTCATTCCTTTTTATGTTTGAATAATGTTCCACTGTATGGATAGACTATATTCTATTTATTCATATGTTGATGGACATTTAGGTTGTTTCTACCTTTTAACTATTGTGAATGATACCTCTATGACCTGGGTGTACAAATACGTCTTTGAGATCCTGTTTTCAATTCTTTTGGGTATATACTCAGAAGTGGAATGACTTGATTGTATGGTAATTCTATTTTTAATTTTTTGAGGATCCTCTATGTTGTATTCCAGGGCAGCTGCACCATTTTAAATGCCCACAAGTGGACAAAGGTTCTAATTTCTCCATATCCTCACCAACATTTGGTAATTTTCTGTTCTTTTGATAGTAGGCATCGCAGAGGATGTAAAATGGAGTCTCATTGTGGTTTTGATTTTCATTTCCTTAATGATGAGTGATGTTGGACATTTTTTCATGTACTAGTTGGACATTTGTATATCTTCTTTGGAGAAATGTCTGTTCAAGTCCTTCACTCATTAAATTTTTTTTTACACTTATTTATTTATTTTTGAGAGATAGAGAGAGACAGAGCACAAGCGGGGGATGGGCAGAGAGAGAAGGAGACACAGAATCTGAAGCAGGCTCCAGGCTCTGAGCTGTCAGCACAGAGCCCGATGTGGGTCTTGAACTCACAAACCGTGAGATCATGACCAGAGTTGAAGTCAGATGCTTCACCGACTGAGCCACCCAGGCGCCCCATCCTTTGCTCATTTTTTAACTGGGTTTGGGTTTTTTGTTTTGAGTTGTAGGAGTTCTTTATACACTCTGGATATCAATCCTTTATCACATAAATGATTTGCAAATATTTTCTCCCATTCTGTGTATGGTATTTTCATTCTTGACTGTGTCCTTTGACCCATATAAGTTTTTTAATTGATGTGGTTTGACTTGTCTATTTTTCTTTAGTTGCCTGTGCCTTTGGTGCAATATCCCAGACATCATTGCCCATAAGTTTTGGTATGTTGTGTTTTCATTTCCATTCATCATAAATATTTTCTAATTTCTTTTGTGATTTATTCTTTTGACCCATTAACTGTTTAGGAACATGTTGTCCAATTTCCACATATTTGTGAATTCCCCAAATTTGCTTCTGTGATTGCTTTTTTATTTCGGTACTTTGTGGTTGGAGAATATACTGTGTATTATTTCCATCCTTTTAAATTTAGTAAGAATTATTTTGTCATCTACCACAGGGTCTATCCTGGGGAATGTTCCATGTGCACTTGAGAAGAATGTGTACACTGCTATTGTTGAGTGAATGGACTGTTCTAGAGATGTCTGTTAGCTTTTGTTGGCTTTCAACATTGTTCAAACCCTGTATTGCCTTCTTGATCTTCTGTTTAGTTGTTCTATGTATTATCTAAAGTGGAGTCTAGGAACCCAAAACTAATATAACACTGTATGTTGTATACTGGAACTAAAATTTAAAAACTTCATAAAATTAAAACAACAACACAAAAAGATCCATAAGGAATCCAGAACAAAAAGTTTCAATGAACAGTCAGATAAGGAAAAAAGAAAGAAAGAGAAAGGAGAAAGGAAGGAAGG
Organism: Lynx canadensis; assembly: GCF_007474595.2. Lineage (NCBI taxonomy): Eukaryota > Metazoa > Chordata > Mammalia > Carnivora > Felidae > Lynx > Lynx canadensis. Next base: position 64,188,287 of record NC_044314.2, on the reverse strand, counting down.
AAGGAAGGAAGGAAGGAAGGAAGGAAGGAAGAAAGATCAGAATCTCCAACCACTATTACTGAATGAAGGAGCTTGTTTGAACAAATCCTGAATATGGTTTCTGATACTTGGGATCAGATCAAGGGGTGGGAGGAGGGTACAAGATGTTTTAGTTCACCCTCACAGAAGAAAAAAAAATTGAGCATAAGTGCAGGATAACATGACTTGACCTTACATCACTCCCTCAAAGTGAAAAATATGAAAAAAGACTTAAAGTCTAAGGAAAACACTTCCATCCTCTGCAAGCCTCTTGCTCTCTCCCCCTGAGGCTTTAATTGTCAGCCCAGAGCTAAGGCATAACGGTGCAGGGGCCAAAAGATGGTGTGAGCAGGAATTTTACACAGGATTATCTGGAATGCAGCTGAGGGAGAAGGAGCTGAAAGTGTTATCGTCATTACAGGCCATCCACACCCTTCCCTCCACCTCCAGGGAGTACCTTCTAACTGGGAAGTATGGAAAAGTCCCTCAAATCTGCACTCTCTTCTCGTTTCCTGAGTCTCAATAGTATGCACATGCACACGAAGAGGCATGGCCTTCTGAAAGTTCAACCCTCTGACAATCCAGTTCAATCTCGGCTTCAGTTCAGCAGACATCAGATCTGTCTTCGGGGATCGCCCCTCTGGACCCAGGTGACCACCACTGACTTCCATTACCTGTTGGACAAGTGCAAACACCATTCATCAGGGCAGCCAGGGGGCAGTACAGAGTTGCCTTTGCACCTTGAGGCTCAAAGTGTGGTCCATAGTCTGACTGCAACCCCACCACCTGGGAACTTGTTTAAAAAAAAAAAAAAGGAAATAAATAGTAAAAAATAAAAAAAAAAATTAAAAGACACGTTGTCCGGTTCATCCCAGACCTGCTGAATCTGAATCCACGTGTTCACAAGATCCCTGGCGTTCCATGCACATCTGAGAAGCACTGAGAAGCAAGTCTGAGAAGCACTTCCTTGGCCCTCATTATCTGGTTCAACCTCACCTATTGAGACACTTTCACTGAAACCACAAATTTGGGCAAGCAGAGAACATGACTTCCCATTGGTCTCTGACTCCACTGGGTTCTAAAACTGCAAACCCCTCCCTCCTACTTAGTCTGGGCTATTTTGGCATCTTGAGCAACCCTCCAACTGTAGCTTCTCAGCCCTGCTTCTTTGATTGCCACTGCCCCTCCTGCATCTGGGAGCCAGCTCCCTCCTCCTGCATCCAGTTTCCCCTGGTAGTAGTGTTTTCCACCCGGGTGGGGGTGGTTACCCCCACCCTACCACCCCTGCACCCTCTACTTTCTCAGCCCTCACCCAGCAGGACCTGGAGGCCTGTACCCCTGGCTGAGGCTGTTGCTGCCCTCCCTTGATTTCCTCAATCCCATGAATACCCCTCTGAGTTTTGCTGCAAGGGAAACAGACAAGCATTTGACATTGCTGGTGGCCACTCTTCCTCCATTAAAACTTCCAAGACAAGCAGTTTTAGAATAGGTGGGTGAATAGGATTGGCTTTATTTCCTGTTTGTTTCAACCAAGGCTTAAGAAATACCTAGGGGTGCCTGGGTGGCTCAGTCAGTTAAGCGTCCGACTTTGGCTCAGGTCATGATCTCACAGTTGGTGAATTCAAGCCCTGTGTCAGGCTCTGTGCTGACAGCTCAGAACATGGAGCCTGCTTCAGATTCTGTGTCTCCCTCTCTCTCTCTGTTCCTCCCCCGCTCACGCTCTGCCTGCGCCCCCCCTCAAAAATAAATATTAAAGATATACCTGAAATGCAAAGGGCCTTCAGGACAGGCCTGAATCCAGTCCAGGGAGGGGGTGGGAAAGGACTGGGTTTTTGCATCAGAGTTGCTGCTGCAGCTGCACTGTCTGGGAAGGCCCATCCCATCCCTCAGGGGTCCCCAGGATCTGGCCAGACCTGGATTTTCAATCTCAGCCACCATAGGAGGATGTGGTCTGTGCCCAGTGGCTGTGGGAGGGCAGCTAGGGTCACTAAGCTTAGGGACAGCCCCTTCTCCCTGAGACTTGGGGCTGTCCCAGGTGGAACCACCACTTTTGAACCCTGGGCAGTGGGTGAGTGTCACACCCACACGGGTGAGCTGATGGGGGAGCGGTTTCAACTTGAACCCCTGGGCAGGCCTTGCCCCAGCTCCAAAGGTGCAAGAAGCCCGAAGTCAGAGGCAGGAATGGGCCAAGCATCAGGAGAAGCTAGACTGAATCAGAGGACTTCCAGGGGCTGTCCCTGTCCCCTACATGACGTCTGTTAGGGTGTCTACCCATTACTGTTCAGTGCCGTGTCCATCTTCCTGCAGACCCTGAGGTCCCCAGGATGCAATACCTGGCCCTCAGGGATGCTCAGTCACTATGTGGGGGACACAGGAATCCAAGAAGAGTCACAATCCTCCATGGAGTCTGACCTCATTGTGGCCCTCATGAGCTGCATGTGATACCCAGATGTCCTTATGTCTGTCTGTTACAGACATGGAACAGACAGACCCAGACATGTTACAGCATCCCAGGACCACTGCTGGACAGATGCCAAGGGGATGCCAGGGATGGCCTGGCTCCCCTAGGGCGTACGGCATCCATGAAATTCACTCTGGGGGACCCTAGGGGGAGCCTCATAAACATGGATGAACCACCAGGACCACACTGCTCCAGGACACACTGGGACACAGAAGACCTAAAACAAAGGGTATTTTCAAACATGAACACCAGGTCAGCCAACGGTGAGGTACAAGGGTAAATTTAACAACTAGCTGTGTCTCATATGCAGAGCTGAACCAGCGTTTCACAGGACAGTGTTTTCCATAAGTTTTTGCATCAAAACTCCCAGTAAGAAGTGCATTTCCCTGCGTCGCCTGGGTGGCTCAGATGGTCCAACAGTTGATTTCAGCTCCGATCATGATCCCAGGGTCGTGGGACAGAACCCTGCGACGGGCTCTGCATTGATGTGGAACCTGCTTCGGATTCTTTCTCTCTCTCCCTCTGTCCCTCTCCCCAACTCATGTGCTTTCTCTCTCCCAAAAATAAAAATAAAATAAATTAAAAAATAAAATCGGGGCACCTGGGTGGCTCAGTCGGTTAAGTGGTTTTGGCTCAGGTCATGATCTCGCGATTTTGTGCGTTCGAGCCACACACTGCGCTGTGCACTGATGGTGTGGAGCCTGTTTGGGATTTTCTCACCCTCTCTCTCTGCCCCTCCCCTACTCATGTTGTCTCTGTCTCTGTCAAAATAAATAAATAAATAAATAAACTTTTAAAACAATTAAAAAGAAAAGAAATGCATTTCCCATCATTATCCAGAACACATCTATGTATTTCTATAATTGAAGCAAAATCCCACGAACTATCACCATCCCTCCCCTTGCATGGGATGTTCTCCATTCTCCTGTCTGCTCTAGGCTGCTTCACTTTTGCAAAATGCTGATTGCAACTGACTGGACGATGTCACAGCCCTCTGAGTTACAACACAAACTTTGAAAAGTGACAGTTGAAATATAATTAGGAATTCACTATTTTTTGATGGCCTATGATTTTTCCTCAGCCACAGCAGATGGACCAGCTGGTGGTGACAATAATAAAAATAATCGTAACAGCCAGTTGGTGGTGACAATAATAAAAATAATCATAACAGCCAGCCATATGTGTTATGCTTGTGGTACTTCTCAGTTTAGAAAGCACTTTCAAAGGACAAATACTCTATGATTCCACGTATCTGAGGTCCCTGGAGTAGTCCAACTCACTGAGACAGAAAGTAGAATGATGGTTGCCAGGGGCTGGGGTGGGGGGAGGAAGAATGGGGAGTTAGTATTTAAAGGGGAACAGAGTTTCTGTTTGGGAAGATGAACAAGTTCTGGAGATGGATGGATGGTGGTGAGGGTTGCACAAAACATAATTGTGCTTGATGCCACTGGATTGTGCACTTAAAAATGGCCTAGATGGCAAGTTTCATTTCATGCATCTTTTACGACAATGTTTTTAAAACTAATGGGAAAAAAAGGACTTTCATAGCCATTGTCTGCCAACTTGGACCTCACCACGGACCCAAAAGTGAGCAGAGCTAGCAGTGTGGCCAGCCTCACTTCACAAAGAAGACTGGAGACCTGGGAAGTGAGTGGAGCATCCCTCCTGGCAGTGCCAGAGCAGAACCAGACCCTCGCCACCCCACGCAGGTGCTCGGTCCCTCCTTGTTGCCGCTGCCCACCTCACACCAAAGCATGGAGTTCCTGGACCAACAGTTCACAGGGATTTGGGGGAGACGGCAAAGGGGCCTTGCAGAAGCCACTACTGCGTGCAGTGTGCAGATGCTGTGCTCATGATGGTGACCTCTGGATAAAATCTATGAGGGTGTGAGTGTGTGCGTGTGTGCATGTGCGTGTGGGTGTCAGAGAGAGAGAGAGAGAGAGAGAGATGACATCCATGAGGTGTTGAACATGGTGCATTAAACACCATATTTATAATTATATCATGATTCCTGAACTTGAACATTGGCTTCTTGCTAAACTACACCTGTTTCCTCCCCTGTCACCACCCCTGCCCCCAGGCTGGTCAGAACAGCAGCCTCAGTCCCAGCCCACTGAACTCAGGTGACTCTTGATCTACTGGCACTTGGCTGCCCTCCATGCCCCTCCAGTCCCAGGGGAGATGCTCCACAGACCCAGGCGCCCTCTGGGAAGGAAGGCAGGAGCAGGTGTGCTCCACCCAGGGTCTCAGGGGCGAGACCAGGCTGGCAGTTGTGGTGGTGGGTGTTGAGCTATGGATGTGACCACAGCAGGGCAGTTGGCCGATGGCCCACTGGGAGAGACCCCCAGGAGTAACAGCCATGGTCCTTGGAGAGAAGGTCCAGGCAGAAGATGGGGCCACTTGGGCCAGAAAACACTGGGACAGCCACTGCGAGCAAGAAGGACCAGGGGTGTCTGCTGACTCTCCTCCAGGGAGCTCAAGCCTGCAGGTCCTTTGATTCTGAGGGTGGATGAGGCCTAAGACAGGCCAGGTGGGCTATGAGACCCCCAGGGGGCAGAGCCCTGGCCCCAAGCAGCTCTGGCCCCTGCTGTTGCTGGGCTTGGCCACGGGCGCCCATTGCCAGCTGCCCCCAACGACAGCAGCACCACCAAGCAGGGTCCCAGGCCCTGGAGCCCCAGCAGGAAGCAGCCCTCGGAGCCTATGGGACAGGTAAGGGGCTGAGTGAGTCATGTGGGTGAGGGAGGAGAGGGTCTTTGCAGCCAGAATTGGGAATGGGACACAGAACGGCAGTAAAGGGGACAAGGAAGAATCAGTGAGAAGAGGGGCAGCCTGGACAGACGCTAGCTTTATTTAAAGTGTTGACAGTTTTCCAGAGTGTGTTTGCATTAATTTTTATTTTTTTGTATTGTATTAAAATATGATTTATCTGAATTACTGAGTTTTTAGCATCCCTTAAATTTTGTGCCCAAGACTAGTGCCTCATTCACCTCACCCTGGTATTCTGGGTAGGGAAGAAACAAGGAGGCAGTGGCAGGACATCCACATGGGTGGTGGGTGTTGTCATCCCAGGGTTCCCAGGCCTCCTCCTCTCAACTGATGAGGACTACCTCCTTGCCCTTTCCCTGCTGGCCAGAGGCCACTCCCTGGAGCAGTAGGGCGCAGGCTCCAGCTGATACTTTTGACTTGGGAGTGGGCCTTCCCTGCTGTCCCCAGGTCACCAGACCCTTAGCCAAGGACCTTCAGCCAGGGCCACCTCCTGTGACTGACCCCTAAGACCCTGAGCCCACCCAAGGTATAATCCCCTTTGCTGAGTGACCCCAGGCCCTCCTCTCTGTGTGTGGTAGGAAGTCCCTGGACAAAGTGCCGAGAATTTGGGTCCATCTATGATAATGAATGACACAACAGCACGTTCATTGTGGGCACTAATCATTTTAGGGGCAGAACCGCCTTCAGCAACCCCATAAAGCAGAGGCTGCTGTTACCCCCATGTTACAGATAAGGATAGAGGTCCAGAGAGATGAAATGACCTGCTCATTGTCACCCAGCTGGTGCAGACTCCAACACTCAAACCCGATGGTTTCCAGCTGTCCCCACTCCCATCTCCTAACTGGTGGGACTGACAAGTCTGCCTCTCCCCATCTCAGTTGCCTACTCTGCAAGGCAAGGGGTTTTAACTGAGTGAGGGCCTTGTAACCTGACACCCACTCCAGAGATGCTGGGGCTGCCTCGGTGAAAGGTTAGAACAGGATGAGCTGATTTTGTTTGGTACCAGCAGTCCAGCCAGGGAGGGGGTCAACACCTATGGGTGTTGGGTGAGGACTGGCATCTTGGTGTCCGTCAGGGCCCAGGAAAACATAAGGAAAGATGGAGCCCCCACTGGGGTCAAGCCCTGTGCTGGGGCTGGGATTCTAGGGGAGCAAGGTTTGGTCCCAACTCAAGGTTCAGTAGGAGAGGGGGCCAGATGAAGCAGCAGCCACACACAAAGACAATGACAAGGTAGTAGAGGCACAAAACGCTCAGGAAGCTCTCAGCCATCTGCAGGGCTGCAGTGAGTGGGTACTGGGGCCAAGATGGTCTGAGAGAAGGCTGAACAGGTGACCAGTCTCCAACCTAGAGGACCGATCCCTAGAGGACAGACTTCATCTGGGGGATTCCAGGGAACTTTTGCAAGGAAAGGACATGACCAGACTTGGGTGGGTGAGGGTGGGAATCCAGATGTAGAGTGACTTTTCTGGGGGGTGGGGGCAGTGTCCCAGGAGGAGTGGACAGACAATTGGAGATTCAGGAAGAGGGGGAACAGGAAAGGGAAGATCCAGAGTGCCCAACCCCAGATTTTTTGCTAGATATCTAACAGAATGCTGTGACTGCACCAGTGTGTCCTATTTTTTAACAAAATGGTCCAAGAGAAGGAGAAGTCTTGCAAGGTATTGGTCTCTCCCAAGAAGGTCCATTCATTTTTGGGCCACTCAGGGCCAGTGGATGCAGACAGGATGGGCCTGAACCAAGGGGGTCATGTGCACACTTGAGGATAGACCTCTTAGACCATTTTTGGAGCAGTAAAGTGGGAGGGGGGAGGATGCCCAAGCTGGTTTTACAGATGGAAGGCTGTTGGCCAGTGATGGGGTCTCTCCAGGCAAAGGGAGGGTGAGGTTCATCAGGGAGCTGCAGGAGGGGAAAAGGAGAGTGGCAGCAGACCGCAGGGGGTTTTATGTATTTGCACTTTTTCTTGAAGACCTTGAGGGACGTAAGTAACGGATACTCACAGTCAGACTTGTGTCTTGGAAAAATGGCTCTGGATTTTTCCATGCCAAATTAGAGGAGCAGCGAGGGGGCTGTCTACACAACGACCAAGATCACCTGTGAAATTCACAAGTGAATTTAAAGTGATGGTACCAGGGGCGGCTGGGTGGCTCAGTTAAGTGCCAGATTCTGGATTTTGCTCAGGTCATGGTCTCACAGTTAGTAGTTGGAGCCTGGCATGGGGCTCTGTGCTGACAGTATGGAGCCTGTTTGGGATTCTGTCTCTCTTCCTCTCTCTGCTCCTACCCTGCTTTCACTTGGGGGTGTATTCTGTCTGTCTCTCTCTCTCAAAGTAAATCAACTTAAAAAAAAAAAAAAACTTTTAAAATGATGGTACCAGAGGGTCGACAGGGGAGGAATGAGTGCTCTCATGGATGGTCAGTGGGAGATAAAATTCTTGGAACAAATAACATCAGTTGCCAAGATTCAAAAAAAATCTGCATTTCTTTTAATCAAGTAATTCCATCTCTAGAAATTTATCTTGAAGAAATAATCAGAGCTTCTGCTAAATATTATAAGTGGGGAAAAGGTGGAAACAACCTCAATGTCCAATGATAGACTATGGTATATCCATGGAAGGGAATAAGAAACTCATTACATACATACACATACATATATACATACATGTATATACATACATGTATACATGTACATGTACATACATATACATACATGTGTATATATGCATACATATATGTATGTATATATGTATGCATATATATTAGGTGACTGCAATAACATAATCAGGATCTAAAAATTTTAAAAAATATTTACTTATTTACTTTTGAGAGACAGAGAGAGATAGCACAAGTAGGGGAGGGAGAGAGAGAGAGAGGGAGACACAGAATCCCAAGCAGGCTCCAGGCTCCAAGCTGTCAGCGCAAAGCCCGACACAGGGCTCAAACCCATGAACCGTGAGACCATGACCTGAGCTGAAGTCAGACGCTTCACCAACTGAGCCACCCAGGCACCCCACATAACCAGGATTTTTTAAAACAGGTTACAATCTGTTCCATATCAATCTTTCTATTTCTATTTTATTTTAACTTACACAGAGTAAAATTCCCTCTCTTTCATATAGTAATTATATAAATTTTAATAAAATCATAGAATCATGTAACTATCAACACAATCAAGATAGAGAACATTTCCACCCTCACCCAAACTTCCCTGTGTCCTTTCTGTCGTCAGTCTCTTTCTCCACCCAACCATGGCAACCACTGATCTCTCTGTGATCCTATAGTTTTGCCTTTTCCAGAATATCTTACAAATGGAATTTTGGAGTATGTAACCTTTTTGTAAATTAAACTTTTAATTTCAAGATCATTTTAGATTCACATACAGTTATAAGAAACAATACAGAGGGGTCCCATGTTCCTTTCACCCAGTTTCCCCTAGTGGTAATGTCTTGTAAAACCATAGTAAAATACAACCAGGATATTGACATCGATACAGTTAAGGTACAGAACATTTCCCTCTCCACGGATTCCTCATCTTGCTCTTCTATTGCCACTCCCACTTCCCTCCCTTCCAAGCTCCTTCCTTTCCTCCTGGAAACTACTAATTTGGCCTTCATTTCCAATTTTGTCATTTCAAGACTGTTGTATAAATGGAATCATATACTGTGTAACATTTGGCGATTAGCTTTTTCACCCAGCATAATTTTCTGGATGTCCATTCAGATTTTGGGGTGGATCATAGTTCGATGCTTTTCATAACTGAATAATAATATTCCAAATACAGAACCTTTTGAGTCTGGCTTCTTTAATTCAGTATAGTGCCTTTGCCGTTGACTCAGGTTATCCCATTTATCAATAGCCTGTTCCTTTCTATTGCTGAGAAGGATTCCACTTTAAGTGTATTACATTTTGTTTGGCCATTCACCAGTACAGTGATGAATGAAAGGAGCAAAAATAAGCATCTTTGGTTCCTAAACTTGAGGGGAAAGCATTCAGTCTAGCACCAGTGAATATGATGTTCAATGTGGATTTTTCATAGATGGTCTTTATAAAGTTGAGGAAGTTCCTTTCCATTCCAAGTTTTTAAAGTGTTTTTGCATGAAATTTTGTTGAATTTGTCAAATATTTTTCTGCATCAATTGAGATGATCATGTGGCTATCATCCTTAATTCCATCATTATGATATGTTCTATTGATTGATTTTCTTAAGCTGAACCACTCTTGCATTCCTGGGATAAACCCCAGTTGCTGTATGATTCTTTTTAATATGCTATTGGATTCACTTTTCTAGTACTTTGTTGAGCATTTTTGCATTGTATTCATCAGAGATATTAGTTTGCAGGTTTTTTGTGATGTCTTCATTCAGCTTTGGTATCAGGGTAATTCTGGCCTCATAGAATGAGTTAGGAAGTTTTCGTTTCTTTTTTATTTTTCAGAAGAGTTTGTGAAGGATTGGTGTCACCTTCTTTAAATATTTGTACACAAACAAAAATTAAAAATTAAAATAAATTTTAAATAAAGTAGGACTTTCTGGTAAAACCATCTGGTCCTGGGCTTTTCTTTGTGGGAATGTTATTTTGATTACCATTTTAATCTCTTCAGTTGTTATAGGCCTGTTCAGGTTTTCTATTTCTTCTTGAGTCAGTTTTGGAAGTTTGTGTCTTTCTAGGAATTTGTTCATTTCGTCTAGGTTATCTGATTTGTTGGTATTCAGTTGTTCATATTATTTCCTTATAATCCTTTTCACTTTTTCATGGTGTGTAGTGATGTCCCAACTTTCAGTTCTGACTTTGATAATGGAACCTTCTCTCTTTTGTATTTGTCAGTCTAGTAAATGTTTCTCAAAGCTGTTAAACTTTGAAGAAGCAGCTTTTGGTTTTACTGATTCTCCCTATTGTTTTATATTCTCTAATTCATTTATTCTACTCTACTCATTATTATTTCCTCCCTTCTGTCAGCTTTGGAATTAACTTGCTCTTCTTTTTCTATTTCCTTAAGGTAAAGTTAAGTTATTGGTTTGAAATATTACTTCTTTTTTAAAAAATGTTTACTTATTTTGAGAGAGAGAGAAAGAGAGAGACAGAGAGAGAGAAAGAGAGAGAGAATCCCAAGCAGGATCTGTGCTGTCAGGGCAGAGCCTCATGTTGGGCTCCATGCTGTGGGGAGCTTGCTTGAGATTCTCTCTCTCTCTCTCTCTCTCTCTTTCCTGCTCATGGTCTCTGTCTCTCAAAATAAGTACATAAGCTTAAAAAATAAAATAGATATAGGTGAGCTTTAAATGTTTGTGTCTTTTGGGGCGCCTGGGTGGCGCAGTCGGTTAAGCGTCCGACTTCAGCCAGGTCACGATCTCGCGGTCCGTGAGTTCGAGCCCCGCGTCAGGCTCTGGGCTGATGGCTCAGAGCCTGGAGCCTGTTTCCGATTCTGTGTCTCCCTCTCTCTCTGCCCCTCCCCCGTTCATGCTCTGTCTCTCTCTGTCCCAAAAATAAATAAACGTTGAAAAAAAAAATTTAAATGTTTGTGTCTTTTAAGGAATTGGTCCATTTCATTTAAGTGGTGAGATTTATTAGCATAAGGTTTTTTCTAGTATTCCCTTCCTAGCACTTTAGTGACTACAGGATCTGTAGTAATACCCCTCTTTTATTTCTGATATGGACAATTTGTCTTATCTCATTTACTTGCTCAGTATGGTTAGAGATTTATCAATTGTATTGATTTTTCAAAAATCAGATTTTTATCTTATTAGTTTTCTCTATGTTTCTCTGTTTCAGTTTCATTGATTTCTGCTCTTCACTGTTTCTTCTACTTGGGGTTGATTTTCTTGATTTTCTAAATTTTTTTTTTATGTAAGGACTTAAGATTTATTGAAACTATATATCACAATAGAATCTTTAACCAGGAAAGCAACTTTACAGTGACAAAGTATGGAAGTAGATTCACAACCACAGGCTCTACTTACAGCCGTATTAAGATCATACTCCCCAGAAACTGCCAGCCTGATAGAAAGAGTTGAATTAACAAGATACAAACTCAGTGGATCCAGATGACCTGCTTTATCTTGCTTGGGAGAGAATCAGAGTGTGTAGATGATTGTTTTAGGCAGCATCTGCCTTGTATGTTAAGAAGCAATCTGATCATACATATGGTGAATTCCCCTTAATTTCTATTTTAAAATGTTCTTTTTTTTAGCCCCCCAAATTTTTAAACAAAGTTAACAAACAGTGTATTATAGGTTTCAGGAGTAGAATTTAGTGATTCATCACTTACATATAACACCTGGTGCTCATCTCAACAAGTGCCCCCTTAATGCCCATCACCCATTTAGCCCATCCTCCTACCCACCTCCCCTCCAGCAACCCTCAATTTGTTCTCTGTATTTAAGAGTCTCTTATGTTTTGTCTCCCTCTCTGTTTTTATCTTATTTTTCTAAATTCTTAAGGGTGTAAGTTTAGAGAACTGAAGTGGATGAAAAAGAAAATACAAAATATCAATATTTATGGGACATAGATGAAGCAGTGCTTAGAGGGGAAAGGTTATATAAGAAAATAAGGGGGAGCACTCAAATATGTAAATTAATTAATCACAAGCATAAAGAAACTCATTGATAATAATACCATAATAGTAGGGGACTTCAACGCCCCACTTATAACAATGGACAGATCATCTAAACAGAAAATCAACAAGGAAACAATGGCTTTGAATGACACACTGGACCGGATGGACTTATCAGATATATTCAGAACATTTCATCCTGAAGCAGCAGAATACACATTCTCCTCCAGTGTACATGGAACATTCTCCAGAATAGATCACACACTGGGACACAAATCAACCCCCAATAAGCACAAAAAGATTGAGATCAGACTGTGCATATTTTCAGACCACAACGCTATGAAACTTGAAATCAACCACAAGAAAAAATGTGGAAAGATAACAATATTTGGAGACTAAAGAAAAGAAGAAAAGTATCACATAAATTTTGTTTTAAAATATGAATAATACACTTATTTATTTTAAGTAAACCCTACCCTCAATGTGGGACTCAAACTCACAACCCCAAGATCAAGAGTTCCATGTTCTACCAACTGAGCCAGCCAGGTCCCCCAATAATATACTTTTTTAAAAGCCTAGAAGAAAATATACTAAAACTATTAATAATGTTTATCCATAGTGGACTTACAAATAATTTTAACTTTAAGTTTCTTCTTTGATTTTCTTTATTTCCCAATATTTCCTTAAGATCATGTGTGTCTTATTTTGTCTTTATTATTTTTTTGTTTTATTTTATATTAGAGAGAGACAGAGACAGAGACAGAGCATGAGCAAGGGAGGGGCAGAAGGATGAAAACAGAATCTGAAGCAGGCTCCAGGCTCTGAGCTGTCAGCACAGAGCCTGATGCGGGGCTTGAACTCACGAGCCGTGAGCTCATGACTTGAGCTGAAGTCGGACACCCAACCGACTGAGCCACCCAGGTATCCCTTATTTTGTCTTTAAATATAATTTTTTTATCGTGTTAAAACACACATAACATAAAGTATATCAGCCTAATTACTTTTAAGTGTAGAGTTTGGTGGTATTAAATACATTCACTTTGGTGTGCAGCCATCACCACTGCGCATTGCCAGAACTCTTTGCATCTTGTGAATCTGAAACTCTATACTTTTTAAAAAACTTATTTATTTTGAGAGAGAGAATGGGGGAAGGGCAGGGATAGAAGAAGAGAGAGAATCCCAAGCAGACTCTGCACTCTCAGTGCAGAGCCTGATGAGGGGCTCAAACCCATGAACCATGAGATCATGACCTAAGCCGAAATCAAGAGTCAGACACTTAACTGACTGAGCCACTCAGGTGCCCTGAAACTCTATACCTTTTAAACTCTATATCTTTTAACCCCCTGGAAACCATCATTCTACTTCCTGCTTTTATGATCTTGACTACTCTGAATACCTCACATAAGTGGAATCATGCAGTATTTGAGCACTAACAGTGCAGAAATGTTCCAATTTCTCTACATCCTTACCAACACTTGTTTTCTAGTTTGTAATTTTAACAGTAGCCATCCCAATGAGTGTGAGGTTGTATCTCATTGTAGTCTTAATTTGCATTTACTAATTATTGGTAATATTGAGCATCTCTCATGTGTTTATTGGCCATTTGTGTATCTTCTTTGGAGAAATGTCTGTTCAAGTCTGTTGCCCATTTTTGAATGGGTTGTTTGGTTTTTTCCCTTGAGTTTTAGGAGTTCCCTATATATTATGATATTAATCTTCTATTACATATATGATTTGAAAATATTTTCTCCCATTCTGTGGGTTGCCTTTTTACCCTGTGGATAGTGTCTTCTGTTGTACAAAAATTTGAAATTTTCATTTCAAAAGTCAAAGTTGTCTAGTTTTTCTTTTGTTGTCTGTGATTTCAGGGTCATATCTAAGAAATCATTGTCAATCTGATGTTATAAAGCTTTTGTCCTCTAGCTTTTTTCCTAAGAGTTTTATTGTTTTAGCTCTTATATTTATTCCTTTCATCCATTTTGAGTTAATTTTGTATATGGTGTTAGGTAAGAGTCCAACTTCATTCTTCTGCCTGTGAATATCCATGTTTCCCAGCACCATTTGTTGAAAAGACTGCCCTTTCCCCATTGAATGGCCTTGACATCCTTGTCAAAAATCATTTGGTTGTATGTGTGAGAGTTTATTTCTGGGCTCTCTGTTCTATTCCACTGGTCTGTATTTATGTCAATACTACACTGTCTTGATTACTGTAGTTTTATAGTGATTCTCAAAACCTTATAATGTCTGCCATCCTTCCAAGTTTGTTCTTTCCCTTCACTATTGTATTAGCTATTCTGAGTCCTTTGCCCCTCTATATAAACCTTAGAATCAGTTTGCCAATATCCACAAAATATTTCTGGGAAAGCAATATTGCTGTGAATTTGATTGGGGATTGCATTTAATCTATAGATCAAGTTGAAAATAACTGACATCTTGATAATATGGAGTCTTTCTATCCATGAACATGGAATATTCTTCCATTTACTTAGGTTTTCTTTGATTTCTTTCATTAGAATTTGTAGTTCTCCTCATATAGATTTTGTATATATTCTGTTAGATTTATACCTAAGTAGTTCCTTTTGAAGGGGATGATAATGTAAATGGTACTGTTTTTAATTTCAAATTCTACTTGTCATTGTCAGTATATAGAAAAGTAATTGACTTGTATATTAATCTTGTATCTGTAACCTTGTTATAATTGCTTACTAGTTCCAGAAGTTTTTTGGTCAATTCTTTTGATTTTCTTCATAATCACATACTTACAGAGACAGTTTTATTTCTTCTCTCCCAATCTGTATACCTTTTGTTTCCTTTTCTTGTCTTATTGCATTAGCTAGGACTTCCAATATGATATTGAAAAGTGGTGGTGAGAAGGGACATCCTTACCATGTTCTGACCTTATTAGGAAAGCTTCAAGTTTTTCACCATTAAATATGATGTCATTAAATATGATGTTAGCTGTAGGGGTTTTTGTGGATATTTTTTAGCAACTTGAGGAAATTCCCTTCTAGCCCTAGTTTACTGAGTTGTTTTTTTTTTGTCATAAATGGTGTTGGGTTTTGTCAGATGCTTTTTCTGCATCTATTGATATGATCATGTGAGTTTGTTCTTCTTTAGCTTGTTGACATGATAGATTACATTAACTGACTTTTAACAACTTTTTTTAACGTTTATTTATTTTGGGGACAGAGAGAGACAGAGCATGAACGGGGGAGGGGCAGAGAGAGAGGGAGACACAGAATCGGAAACAGGCTCCAGGCTCTGAGCCATCCCAGAGCCTGACGCGGGGCTCGAACTCATGGACCGCGAGATCGTGACCTGGCTGAAGTCGGACGCTTAACCGACTGCGCCACCCAGGCGCCCCTTAACTGACTTTTAAATACTGAACCAGCCTTGTATGCCTGGGATAAATCCCACTTGGTTGTGGTGTATAATTCTTTTAATACATTCTTGTATTCAATTGGCAAATATTTTGTTGAAGATTTTTGCATCTATATTAATAAGAGATATTGTTCTGTAGTTTTCTTTTCTTATAATGTCATTGTCTGGTGTTGGTATTAGGGTAATGCTAGCCTCATAGAATGACTGAGATTGGTAAAATTTTATGCTATGTATGTTTTACCACACATACACAGAAAGAAAGAAAGAAAGAAAGAAAGAAAAAGAAAAAAAGAGGAAAATGGCACTACACACAACAGGACAGATGGAGAGATAAATATTACACTTTAAAAAGG
Organism: Lynx canadensis; assembly: GCF_007474595.2. NCBI lineage: Eukaryota > Metazoa > Chordata > Mammalia > Carnivora > Felidae > Lynx > Lynx canadensis. Next base: position 64,172,766 of record NC_044314.2, on the reverse strand, counting down.
TATTTAAATGTATTTTATTGCTTAATTGTGTTATATATGTAATATTATTATAATTTTAAAACAAAAATCATATTGCAGCACAAAACCAACAACATCTGACTGGACCAGCTTCTAAGGTGGAAATGCACTGGTCCAATCCTCTGGCGGAGATGTTTGCATGCAATAAGCCCCAACTTAATGTCACATCCTTGTATCAGTTAGGAGTTAACATCAGCAAAGGCAAAACCTGGGGCTTCTTGTGGTTTTGGAGTATCAGGGTGATTCTATTGCTTCTCAATTATTCTGAGTCTTGTTTTAATTTTATTTATTTATTTATTTTTTCATTAAAAATTTTTTTTAAAAATGTTTTATTATTTATTTTTGAGACAGAGACAGAGCATGAATGGGGGAGGGTCAGAGAGAGAGGGAGACACAGAATCTGAAGCAGGCTTCAGGCTCCAAGCTGTCAGCACAGAGCCCGACACGGGGCTCGAACTCACAGACCATGAGATCATGACCTGAGCTGAAGTCGGACGCTCAACCAACTGAGCCACCCAGGCGCCCCTTGTTTTAACTTTAAAAGGGAATATTTAGATGCACGATCTAAGAAGACAGGTTTTGGGCCTGAGAGTTGGGTAGTGAGAGCACTCGTGGTCACGTGTGACAAGGTGAAGACAGACAAAGGGCTGGGTTAGGGGGAAAGGGTGGTCAGTCTCATTTGGACACGGAGAGTTTGAGATTCTTATTGGACATCCAGCTGGAGATGGTCAGTAGGTAATTTAGGGAGAGCCAAGGAGAGGGTTTGGGGCTGGAATAGACTCGAGCATTACAAAATGGGCAGTAGTGGGAATCCACAATGTAGGAAGATGGCAAAGAAGGAGGAGGACCCAGGGTGCCAGTCTGGGAGTCAGCTGCCATGCATTGACTGGGGTGAAAGAGAAGTCAGGGGAGAAGAATGTGGGATCTCAGGTGCCAACAAGAAGAGAGTCACTGAAAAGAGAGGCTGACTCTGTGTTGAATCCTGTAGAGCCATAATGTACAACAGGAACTAGGGAATTGACCAGGAAGAGGACATTGTTGGTTCTGACCTGAGAGCTTTCAGGGAGAGATGGAGATGAAAGCCAGGGGAGCCTGCCATGTCCAAGCATGTGAAACAGTGCCTGGAGCTACTGTTGGATGGATGGGTGGGTGGATGGATGAATGGATGGATATGTGGATGATGGGTGGATGGATGGACACATGGATAGATGGACAGACAGGTGTCTCAGAAAGACAGTGGTCTGAGAGATCAGAGAAAGCTTCATAAAAGAGGTGGAATTGAATTGTGTCTTTGACGTGTAGAGAAAAAGTGTGTGTGTGGGTCTTCACATGGGAGCACCATGAGTCAGGAATGACCCAGTCCCAGACCAGTAGGCTCAGGGAGGAAGCCACCTGGCTAGACCATGAGAAATTGTAGGAGACGAACCCTCAGAAGCCCTAAATGAGGCCAGAGAGGTCAGACAGGTCTGAGCCAGTTTAGGACTCACTCTGCCACACCATGTGAAAGAACGAGGCACTCAAGGATTTATTGAACACCTACTGTATGCAGTGTCACTGTCAGCACTGAGGATCAGGAGATGACCAGGACAGCCTTGGAAAGGGGTAATACACAAGACCATGGGTGGAGTTGGCCTCAAACAGAGGGCTAGGCACAGGGACACCTCAGGGCTGTGGGCTCATCCAGGTGTGCCACAGCTTCTGGGAGGCTGGCTGCCCAGCCCCACCTGCTACAGCCCTGTGCCCATCACAGGTTCCTGTTCTGGCCTGGCCCCCACGGGGCAGGCCCCAGGTGCTGGCCCGGTGGGTTTTGGTCCGAAACTCAATCACCCTGGCTTGTTTTCAGTGAAGGAACCCAGCTCACCGTCCTAGGTAAGTGGCTTTCACCATATTTCCCAACATGTCCCACCCCTCTGTTGTCTGAGGAAAGTTACTTTTCTCTGGAGGCCGTTTCCTATCTGCTTCCCAGCCTTAAGGGAAGATTTGCCCTTAGCAAATCTGTGGGATCTGGGGGAGGTGGGTTGGTCTCAGGGAAACCAGAAGGAAGAACTTCAATGGTACAAGCATTTACCTTTAGAGTCTGACAATTGAATGTGGTCAGGTCCTAGGGCCTGGGTTAGGGGCGTTGGTCCAAAACTGGGGACTCCTTCCCTTCTTCCAGAGCAGACACCTGTGTGGGGTCCAGAGACTGGTTCTGACTAGGGGCACTGGGGCAGCCTTGGAGAGAGTCGTTTGGGGTCTTGGCTAAGGGCTTGAAGCCCATCCACGAGGTTGGGGACATGGCTGGGGCTGTGACCTCAGCCTTCAGGAACATAGAGGAGCAACCCGAGAGGAGGTCCATGGGAGGAGGACAGAGCAGTCTGGTTTGGTCCAGGCTGAAGCGCTCGGGGCCTCTATGAGGCTATGAGGATGCAGGGACACAGAGACATGAGTGATGCAGGACAAGGTGACCAGAAGCACGGCCCTCCCAGGACATTGATCAGAAAGGAGTGGGTCCTGGGGCACCTGGGTGGCTCAGTCGGTTACGCGTCCAACTTTGGCTCAGGTCATGATCTCACAGTTAGTGGGTTCTAGCCCCATGTTGGGCTCTGTGCGGACAACTCAGAGCCTGGAGCCTGCTTCAGATTCTGTGTCTCCCTCTCCCTCTGTCCCTCCCCCATTCTCTCTCTCTCTCAAAAATAAGTAAACACTTTTTTAAAAAGGAAAAGAAAGGAGCAGGTCCCATGGGAAGAGTTTTTTTCTGTCCCTGGAGCCCCATAATCCCAGGGCCCCAGGTGTCTCACCTGTCTAAGGTGAGAGTGACCAAGTGGAGAGTGAGTGGAGGCTCAGAGCTACACAGCTGCCCCTTAAAGTCAGCAGTCATCAGGATTGTGTTGGCAGGCTAGGTGGTAGACTGTAGTTCACAGGGGAAGTACCCGGATCCAGAAGAATGAAGTGATATGGGGGCCAGACGCTGGGCTGAGGGGGAAACCGAGGCTGCAGATGCACCTTTCATCTACCTGGGAGAGGTGACACAGAAGGGCTATTGGGAGCACGGGGAACTGCCTGCTGTCCAGGGCTGAAGTGGAAAGGAGGATCCCCTGGGTGAACCAGCATGGCCACCATGGGAAAAGTCACAGAGGCTATAGATGGGGAAAGGGCTGCCCAAAGCCTGGACTCTCCCTGTGTTTCTCCCCCCTCTCCTCTGTCCACACAGGTCAGCCCAAGTCCGCACCCTTGGTCATGCTCTTCCTGCCCTTCTCTGAGGAGCTCAGAGCCAACAAGGCCATCCTGGTGTGCCTCATCAGTGACTTCTACCCTGGCAACTTGACGGTGACCTGGAAGGCAGACGGGACCCCTGTCACCCAGGGCGTGGAGACCACCAAGCCTTTCAAACAGAGCAACAACAAGTATGTGGCCAGCAGCTACCTGAGTCTGTCACCTGACAAGTGGAAATCTTATAGCAATTTTACCTGCCAGGTCACACACGAGGGGAGCACCGTGGAGAAGAGGGTGGTGCCCTCAGAGTGCTCTTAGGTACCTGAGACCCCCACTCACCCAAGAGGATGTGCAGCCAATGGACCTCCAGGAAGGTCTCTCCTCCCACCAGGATCATCCCAGCCCTTCTCCCTGCACCCAATCAATGCTCAATAAAAAGTCCTTCATTCAATCAGAAATCGTGTTCTCATTGGGGTTCATCACTTTGTGCCCTAAACTCAACCATCTTCAAACATGAACACCATTCTTTTCATCCTGTGGGAAAGGAGTTGGCAGAAGGCATCCTCATGTTTTTTGAGGGGTAGTTTTACTCTCATCCAGAATTGCCAGAGAATATTCCAGAATAGGAGATACAAATCGAACCAAGATAGACTATCCTCCACCATGTCTGTATGCTTGCTTTTCTTGCATGGACCACATCAGTCACCAGCAGTACTGAAGCCCATGGACTCCTGGATAATGTCTGAGCTCCTCCCTGGACCTGGGGCCTCACTGTCTGCTATTAGACCCCCTCCTGAGATGTCCACTTTCCTTCCTTGAATGCCCCCACTGATGCCACCATGCAGAGAAGGGACGTGCTGAGGATGCTGGGAGGCAGGCCAGGGCAGGGTCCCAGGGGCAAGAGTTCTCAAGGGTGGAGGAGTGCTCAGTGCCACAGGCAGGGGATAGGCAGGACAAGGGCATGAACGCACATGCTGAGCCCTGCTAGTTGACTGGAATGTCCAGAGCCCAGGAGAGGGACAGGGATGGGGCTCAGAGGAAGCAAGCCCAGGGGTAGAACTCCTGAAGGCCTTGGCCCTGACCAGATCTGTGGTTCCAAAAGGCAACTGTACCCTAAGATATTATAGAGTGGCCTTATTGTGCCCATACTATTTATAAAACATGGGGACACATGTTATTCAGCTGAGCCATTCAAGGATTCTGTGAGGTTGACAGCCAGGATTATGGCCCCATTTCACAGGTAGGAAAACTGAGGCCCAAAATTATTAACAAGACAGACTCAACTCCTACATGTCCCAACTCCTAGTCTGGGGCCTCCCATCTGATAGACAGGGAAACTGAGTCCAGCAGAGGATGGGGCCTACCTGAGCTCACATAGAACTGCTCCTGTATGGAGAGCTGCCCTCTGCCAAGCACCAGGCATGCTCACGTGGGGTGACCTTCCTCTGTCATTCTGTGGCCCCAACTCCCTTTCAGAAGCGCAGAAAGGAAGCCCAAGAGTGGATGGCAGGCTGAGCCGGGGCTGCAGACCCCAGTGACGGTCCCTCTACCCATGGGTGACTAGAGGGAAGGCCAGCAGGCAAAGGTCCTGGGGGAAACTCTGTGGTAGGAGCCCATACCCCAGATTTGGGCAGGCTGGGATCCTCACCCACATGCAGCCTTTCTCAGCCCTTGACCTTGGGTGACATGCAAACCCTCTGTGGGCCTCAGTTTCCTCAGCTGTACAAGGGGGAGATAACTAGTCTCTCCCCCACAGGGTAAGTGTGGGGGTTCAAGACAATGTCTGTGATGTACCTGATCCACAATGACCCTCACTAACCCCCCCTAGCTATTGCTGTCATCTCCTGGGCTCTTGCCCAGGGGATGCCTCTGACATGCTATGTGACTGTGAGCAAGTTGCTTCCCCTTTCTGGGCTCCAACGTTTCCCTCTGCCCAAGGACTGCTGGGTGAGAGGCTTCAAGGGCCAGCCTGCCAGGAAATAGGAGGATAACTACATAAAGGAATTTGGCATGGAGGCCCTGGGCCTGCAGGGGCAGTGAGGCATAAAGCTAAAGGGGGTTAGAGTAAGTTGCCTCCCCCAATTCTAGTGGCCTTGCTGGCCACCCATGGGAACCCCCAAGCTAAAGTTAATCTTAACTTTGATCTAAACCAGAACTCAGGATGATAAAAGGGGAGAAATAAGGGGAAGAGAAACTGACCCTATGGTCAGTGGGGCGTGGGACAGGTGACAAACAGAGCCAGGTGTGGCCCAGGAAAGGGACAAGCAGATTCAAGGCTATAGCTGGAGGTTTGTGTAGCTCACAAGAGAGGGTAGCAGAGTCCTCACCCTACACTCAGCCCTCTCCCCACCCCAGCCTGGGCCTGGTGCTGGCCCCTGGCTGCCTCCCTGAGCTCTGCTCAGAATCCTGGAATCCTAGAGGGCATACCTCTGGGTCTCTCACCTCCTTCTTCCAGGACCTTCACTGAGTGCAGTCTCTTCCTAGGACTGCAGACTCTTTATCTCATCTTCCACTCAGTACCTGGTAACTGCAAGGCTACCAAGAAAGTTTGAAGGAAGGAAGGAAGGGAAGGAAGGAAGGAAGGAAGGAAGGAAGGAAGGAAGGAAGGGGTGAATAGATAGATATGTGCATGGGTGAATGATTGATGGATGTGTGGGTGGATGGATGGATGGATGGGTAGTTGGGTGGGTAGGTGGGTGCATGAACAGAGATAGGTGGATGATTGATAGATGTGTGGGTAGATGGGTGGATGTGTAGATAGATGGATGGATGATTGATGGATAGGTGATGAGTAAATGTATTGATGAGTTCATGGGTAGGTTAGTAATTAGATGGGTAAATGGGTGGATAGATAGTTGGGTGGGTGGATAGATCCTAACCATGAGAAACACAGAAACTTGGTGCCTGGCAGTTCTGTGCAAAGTGACTGAACCCGACACTTGGGTTCTGATGCTGATGCTGACTTGAGTGTGACCTTGGGGCCATCACCACCTGAATGCACTAGCAATGAGCAATCCCAAAAAGGAAATTAAGACAATCCCACTGACAATAACATCAGAAAGAATACAGTTCCTAGGAACACATTTAACCAAGCTGGTGTGAGGTTTGTGCACTGAAAGATGGAAATGCAAGCACCCTGAAGAGCCAAAAATATCTTGAGGGGCACCTGCATGGCTCAGTCAGTTGAATGTCCAACTCTTAATTTCGGGTCAGGTCATGCTCCCAGGGTCATGGGATAGAGCCCCATGTTGGGCTCCATGCTGAACCCATGGGGCCTGCGTGGGATTCTCTCTCTCCCTCTGCCTCTCTTCCCCACTCACGCTCTCTCTCTCTCTCGCTCTCTCTCTCTCCTTCTCAAATAAAATTTTAAAAAGTATCTTGAAAATGAAGAACAAAGTTGGAGAACTCACACTTTCCAATCTCAATGCTTAGTAAAAGCGACAGTAACCAAAATGCAGTCCTGGCATAAGAATAAGGATCGATGCAATGGAATTGAGAGTCCAGAAACGAAACTATACACCTGAGCCAACTGATTTTTTTAAACAATTTTTTTAGAGAAGTTTTAAGCTCACAGCAAAATTAAGAGGAAGGTGCGGGAATTTTCTGTTTACTGCCTGCCGCCACACATGCACAGCCTCCCTATTATCAGTCTCCCCCTCCAGAGGGTGCTTGTGTCACAACTGACGGACCTACATTGACCAGTCATTATTGTCCAAAGCCTAGAGTTTACATTATGGTTCACTTTTGGTATTGTGCCTTCAAAGGTTTGGAGTCAGCCAAAGGACCTGGAGGGGCTAATCTTGGGAGGAAAGATCCAGGCCTGGGAGATATTTCTCTCCTATCTTGGGACCATCCTGATGGAAAGTAGTCTCTGGGGCCCCTAAACTTCAGGCTCAGGTGGAAGCAATAGAGTGTGGACGAGCTCAGCTCAACATAAGGGAAAATCGCCTTATTTGTATTCTGAGTTCTTGTTAAAATACAATTCGTTCATCTTGGTCTTTAGTTTAAAAATAACAATGGCTCACTCCAAATAATGTAGAAAGTACAGAAACGCAAACAGGAGAGAAAATCCCCCCCTCATACTTTGCCCAGAAGAGCCACTGCTGATATTTTGATGTACTTCCTCTACTTTAACCGTAAACTAGAACAACCATAAAAAGTATACATAAAATGTATTTGTAAAGTTTAAAAAGCAATAATAAAATAGGTCATGTACCACCTTAGAATCTGAACGTGACCAGGACCTCAGGAGCCCTTGCGTTAACCATCTCTATACTTTTTCCCATAGTTTTATGTCCTCTGGGTGCCATTGAAACAACTGTTTTTCAGCTTCATCTGTTTTTGAACTTCATATAGATTCAGTGAGACTGCATGTGTTTTCTCTCTCTCAAGACTGTGTCTTTCATATCCATCCATGATGAGGCTCCTTTTCACTGCTGGTGGAGGAGCCACCACCCGGCTGTGTGCCCAGTCCTCGGTGACACTAGGCAGGTCTGCCTGAGGAGCTGGCCCGCCACCACCTCTGGAGCCCCAAGTGAGGGTTTCTTCGGGGCTCTATCATCATGCAACCCATTGTTTTGATTTGTTTTGTCTTTAAAAATGGAGACAGCTTAGTTTTTTTCCTGTTACAAAGAGGAATACAAAGATTCTTTTAAAATAAAACAGAAGAAAAGTATAAAGAAATTGCTAGCACAGCCTGGAGACTGTGCTGGTTGTATCTGGTGTATGTCCTTCCAGACTTGACCTTGCATTTCACATAGACAACAAATAGATGATAGATGATAGGTAGATAGATAGACGATAGATAGATAGAGAGCTTTCTTTTGTCACTGAACAGCACACCCACCCAGGGGCAGGTAAACCTGGGCATGCATCACACTTGTGAACCTGAGGTTCTAACAACACTCAGGCAGCCTGTTCTGGGTCCCACTAGGCGCCACCATTCCATACAAGATGCAGCCAACACCCCTAGCCTCCATCCCTATGCACTTGTCCCACCACTGACTTTGAGTTGACCATTGCCACACTGATCAAAGGTCATGCCTGTCTAAGGCTCTGGAAGCATGTTACAGACTGACTTACAGAAAGGCAGCACCCCACTCCTCAGAGCCCAGAAGGCCCCCCTGGAACCTAAGGAAGGGACAGCACGGACATGGATAGACAGGCACCCAAGGACATTGCCCTTCTATCTGTCCCACCCTGACTCTTGCTCTGCTCTGAGGCAGGAGGCAGAGAGGGGCTCTGAGGTTTCTTCCCAGTTCCTGGGGGCATCCACCACAGAGTGGTCCCTCCTCAGGAGGTCTCAGAGGAGGCAATCTCTCCCCAGTGGTTGCCTCTCCCCAATGGTGTTTCCTTGGCAGCACCGAGCCCCAGGTGGAAGGAGAAGGCTTGGGACTGTGAGCTCTGGGGGGTGCTGGGAGGGTGTGAGGGCTGCAAGTGGGGGGCTGTGGACCAGGGTCTGTGGGGTCTGCACATGTTGGGCTGTGGGAAGGTGCAAGAGGCCTGCTGCTGGTCCCCACAGTCAGGGCCCCAGGAGGTATTTGGTCCCCTCTGCCCGAGATAACACATGGCTGCTCAGTTTCTGAGGCCAGAGGCCCAAGTCTGGCCTTCCTGGGGCACCTGCCCTTGATGTGGAGGTTGGAGGGAGGAGCTCCAGCCCCAGCACCTCCAGCAGCAGGGCCTGGGGCTCCCACTCTGGGAATGGGTCTGAAAGCCTTGGCTGTCAGGCCCAGCAGGGGCCCCAGTTGCCCCAGGAGACAGAGGGGAGCTTGAAGGGGGTGGGGTCACTGGGACCTTAGAGACTGGGCTCCACCCACTCAGCTTTCACAGCAGAAACTGAGGTCCACAGGGGGCAAAGGACTTGCCTAGGTTACACTGTGAGCCTGGCTACCAGCTTCTAGGCCCAGTGCTCTCCATCACATGGCACTCACATGTCCTTGGCCCTGAGGGGCCCCCTCTCTGCTGGGCCTCAGCCCTGTAACCTGCACCCTGAGACACAGCATCGCTTCCGGGCTGTGGAGCTGAAGCACATTCAAGCACATCCTGGCTCAGTTGGCACTTGTCACTGTGCAAATCAGTAAAGGGAAACCTCACTAAAGTGGACCCTGGAGGATAGAAGGCGAGGCCAGAAAAGAGAGCTGTACCACTCAATGTCAATTATAGGGAGAACAATCAGTTACAGACCTCAAATGAAGAATCATCAACAGAAAAGAATGACCACAATTACAGGCCCAAAGGGACAAGACGTACCTTGAAACTTCTGTAATAAACCCACCCCGTCTGCAACTCAGCCAATGAGAAACTATCCTCACCCTCCCCTCCAGCCACCTCTCCTTCAAGGCCTGGGGGAGCCGAGTGAGCCCACTACCCCACACCCACATTCCAGGTTCCTTCTGATGGGCCAGGCCCACCCTCCTAGCACTGCCCTAGCCCAAACACCTCAGGTCCACGCCTGAGGAGAGGAGCTTGGGTCTGTCAGGAGCTGATGGCCAAGTGGTCAGGAGCCCAGCCAGGAAGTCACCATGCATGGTGCAGAGGTATCACCCACACAAGGATGTCACCATCTTACCCAGCTGTCCTCCATGGGCCACATGGTGTCCTGGCTACATTCCTGGCCAAGACATCCCTGTACAATGCTCTGTCTCTCTCTGTCTCTGTCTCTCTCTGTCTCTCTCTCTCTCTCTCTCTCACACACACACACACACACACACACACACACATTCGGGTTCCCAGGATCCTCCCAGAGCCCCAATGCTGGGCCTTCTCCCAGGGGAGGGGTGGGACAGAGGAGCTTAGGGTCTTGAACCTCCAGGTCCCCCCAACACAGGGTGCACAGACTGCCCCCCCCCCATGAGGGAAGAAAGCATCATGGGGAAAAGGAATTTCCAGACCAGAGGGTCCCTGAGAGGGGTCTCCTCCATGCTAGATGCGGGGGAAACACAAAAATACCAAGAACACTGACATGGTTGTGGCACACTCACCACACATAAGCAACAAATCCTAACCTGTGGTCAACCAGCTCCCAGCTTTCCGTAAGAGAAGAAAAACAGCTGGCCAAGCTGGACTCCCTTGTTCCGCCCTTGTCTCCTAGTTCTATGTACTCCCTATTCTTGGAAAGAAACCCAGCGTCATTCATTACACACGTAGCTACTGATCTGCTCTGAAGCCTGGCATTGCTTTAGGCCCTGGGGACATGACTGTGCTGAGACCAAGTCCTGAAGCAAAGTTCCAGTGGGTGGCAGAGGTCAGAACAAAGACATGTTATGTTGTAGTATGTGGTGTGATGAGTTCTTTAGGAAAAGGGAGAGGTTAAGGGAAGAGTGTGGCAACTGTTAGCTTAGATGGACGGTCAGGAGAGGCTACTCCTGAAGGAAGTGAGAGGATCAGCCAGGGAAGGTGCTTGGGGAAGAGTGCTCCCTTGCAGAAGGAACAGCAGGTGCAAAGGTCCTGGGGAGGCATGTGCCTGACAAATTGCAGGAACAGCAAGGAGGCCAGTGTGGCCTGATTACAAGGAAGGCTGGGAGGCGGCAGAGGGAGCCAGAGTGTCCTTGGGGCCTTGCAATTTGTGCAGAGCATCTTGAATTTTGTTCCAAGTTTTCAAATGTACCCGAACATCATGTCGACATATCTTGTTCCTTCTAACTTTCTACGTATAATCAACCAGGCTCTAACCACTGAGCTCATGGCTCCATGTGTGAATAGACAGCATGGTACTGGCCATCCGGGTAGATGGATGAACATTTAGGCAGGTCCCATTCCTCCTTCACAAACACTGGCCCAGGGAACCCCTGCGCATCTCTGGTGCACACAGCAGACCTAGAACTGCAGGGACACAGGGAGTCTCTATTCCTGCAACCGCGGGGACATGGGATGTCTATGTTCACTTTTGCTATGAGCTGCAGCCAGCTCTTAGGAGCAGCCGGACAATTTACTGCCTGGAGACAGGTCATGGCTCCACTCTCCACGTTCGTGCGCTTCCTTGGATTTTTGACGTTCCCAGGTTGCTGCCCCCGCGGTGTGCATCACCCCCTCCCCCTCCTCGGGCCCCGCCGCAGCACTGGGAACCCGGGTAAAGCCCACTGGCGTCAATCGGCAGTCACTAAGTCCCGCCGTCCTTGTCCTCATTCTACCCTGCCTAATATGACCCTGGATTCTGGAACTTCAGTTTCCCGTGGCCTCACTCGGAATTCCCTGAGCCCTCCCCGCGGTCCTGGTCTCCGCTCCTTCGTGTCCGCGCCCTGGAGTCCCCACCTGAGCATCTAGCGAGGGGACAGAGACCCCTGGCGACCGAAAAGGGTAAGGTGGGTCCAGGAGCCCGGGTGGGGCTGCCGGGGGCTAGAGAGGGATGGTGTGGGGCGACCCTCGGAGAGCACAGAGAACCCCGGACCACCTCCCTGGGACTCACGCTGTGGACAGAAGCTGGGCTAGCGGTGTGCTCAGAGGGGGGCCCTCTCCGGATCGCCCCCCAGTGTGGGCAGGGCAGCCCGGCTTCTGGGGTTGAAGGCAGGAGGGTCCTGGAGCCCAAGGAACACCTCTTCCTCTCAAGCTGCAGACCGTCGCCGGCCCCGCCCACTCTCCCACCAGGTTCCCATCCTGCCTGGGGTTCTCTTTCTTAGCCCGAGGTTCTTCCGTGTATAGTAAGGGTCCTCCCTTGGCTCCAGAGGACCAGTGAATGAGAGTGAAACAGTGTGAGGCTTGGACAGGAGGGTGAGGAGTCAAGAAAGTGCTTGTCTGAGGGATTGTGTGTGGGGTGAGTGTTGGTAGGCGTCTGGGTGTAAGCAAGTGTGAATGTATGTAGGTGATGTTCATTCCTCTCCCAGCTGATTCACAGATACCTCTTTCTCTTCCCCTCAAAGAAAAACCAGAGCCACAGAGAAGTTTGTGAAAATTAATAAAGGGAAACTTTCCTGAAATGGAGTGGCAGCAGCTCTCAAGACTTACCACTAGACTCAAGGGTTGTCAGTTACTGATCCTCAACAGAAGCATCAACAGGAAAGAATCATCAATTATAGGCCTCAACAGAGAAAGCTGAGCATTGTATCTCCTACAAGAAACTGACCACCCAGCTACTCCGCCAATGAGAAGCCTTCATCACCCTGAACGCTTGTCTTTCTCCAATGATCTCCTTCAAAACAACCCCTCCCAACTTCCTCCTTCTCCATATGATAATGTTTCTCTCCTTTGTTGGACTAGCCTATGGTTGTTTCCCCAGCTTGAATTGCAGTATTCTGGTATTCCCTAATAAACCCATTTTTGCTGGGAACATGAAATGCTTTTTTAAGGTCAACATTACTTGGAGATCAGAAGTAGGATCCAGAGAAGACCCCCCCCCCCAACAATTCCGAGGCTGATGAGCAAACAGGTGATGGTACCCGCAGAGCTCACTGCTTTCTTGTTGAGTTTGAGGATAAGTCTCTCCTGGATTTGGAGCTCCACTTTCTGCATTTTGAGCTTTCTAGGATTCATTTGGGATTGATTTTAGAGCTTTCTTTGTTCTTTCTGAGAGTACTCATTTGGACTTTGGTCCAATTTCCTATTTATATTATTTTATTATTATTATTTTAAACGTTTATTTATTTTTGAGACAGAGAGAGACAGAGCATGAACAGGGGAGGGGCAGAGAGAGAGGGAGACACAGAATCTGAAACAGGCTCCAGGCTCTGAGCTGTCAGCACAGAGCCTGACGCGGGGCTCGAACTCACGGACTGTGAGATCATGACCTGAGCCGAAGTCGGACGCTTAACCGACCCAGCCACCCAGGTGCCCCTATTTATTTATTTTAGAGAGAGAGGGCAAGTGAGGGAGAAGGGCAGAAAGAGAGAAAATCCTTTTTTTTTAAATTTTAAATTTATTTTGGGAAAGAGAGAGTGCGCATGTGTACACAACCAGGGGGAGGGGCAGAGAGAGAAGAGAAAGAATATCCTAAGCAGGCTCTGGGGCTTGAACTCACCAACGGTAAGATAATGACCTGAACTGAAATCAAGAGTTGGATACTTAACTAAGTCACCAGGTGCCCTGAGAGGGGGGTGGGGGAGAAAGAAGGAGGAAAAGAGAATCTTAAGCAGACTACACCCTCAGTGCGGAGCCTGATGTGGGGCTGAATCCCAAGGCCCTGGGATCACAACTTGAGCCAAAATCAAGAGTTGTAGGCTCAACTGCCTTAGCCACCCAGGTGCCCCTGTCCAGCTCCTTTTTAGAACCAGCTATTTCTACTGAAACTGTCCTAGCCCTTGGTCTGATTTCTTTTGGAACCAGACTGTGCCTATTAAAACTGTGTTCTTTATGAATTTTTCTGCTCTAGATAAAAACCTCTAAGAAATGGGGTCCCAGCCCTCAAAATGCTTTAAGAGGGCCCTCCCCTTCTGGGACCCTGGCCAGTTTTATCTTTTTTTTTGGGACAGAGAGAGACAGAGCATGAACGGGGGAGGGGCAGAGAGAGAGGGAGACACAGAATCGGAAACAGGCTCCAGGCTCTGAGCCATCAGCCCAGAGCCCGACGCGGGGCTCAAACTCACGGACCGCGAGATCGTGACCTGGCTGAAGTCGGACGCTTAACCGACTGCGCCACCCAGGCGCCCCTGCACATTTCTAACTAAATGGACTGACTTGATCAAAAGTAATTTAAGAACACCCATGGCCATTATGGAGAATTTGAGGCCACTCTGGCCATCATGGGGATTTTTCAGTCTCTCCATACGTCCTTTTCTCAAAAGTGAATTGGGCAGCCATGCTTCTAAAATTGTCAAAACTGAATGGGATGGTATTCAGTTCTATTTGGATTGGTTTTGAAGCTTTCAAATATTATCAGGAATCTAAAATTATCTCTGCAAAATACAGTTTCTAGGCTGAGACAAAGACAAAAAGGCATCTGAGGCCTGTTTTCCCCTCCCTGTTTTCTTTGTCTCCAAATACACAGCAGCCATTTCATCAGGCCCCACTTCGGGTGCTATCTTCTTCCCCTCTGCACCACCTCCATCTCCTCTATTTCCTCAGTTTCCCCATCCAATTATCCTGCCCAAATGTCCTGAACCTCTCCTTGCTCCATCCTACTTTGAACCTATCAGAACCTGCCCCTTTATTTTATTTTTTTAGTGTTTTACTTACTTTTGAGAGAAAGAAAGAGAGAGAGGCCAAGCACAAGCTGGAGATGGGCAGAGAGAGAGGGAGACACAGAATCAGAAGCAGGCTCCAGGCTCCAAGCCGTCAGCACAGAGCCCAATGTGGGGCTTGAACTCACGAACCGTGAGATCATGATCTGAGCTGAAGTCGGACGCTTAACCTACTGAGCTACCCAGGCACCCCAGAACCTGTCCCTTTAAAGTCAAACCTTCTGAGGATCCAAATTAATGCCAAATATCTTCCATTCCCGGGACTAAGGCCGAATTTGGAGCCATAATCAAAGTGTTTCCTAAAGTGACTGAGGATCCCCATAAGTTTGCTGAGGGTTTTAATAGAGTTGTTAAAACTTACCAACCTCATCTCTCAGATTTGGACCAGTTAATCCAGTGTTTGTTGGTGAGGGGCAGGCCAAACATTGGGGGATGAAACTTGCCCAATGGGAACATCCTGAAAGAGAAAAACAAAACCTAACTTTTGACAAAAATGTTAGAACACTAGCTGAAAACCTCCACTGAGCTTGTACAATAGCTTTGCGTAAGCTTGTTGATTGGAATGAAATTCAGGCTTGCTCACAAAAATTTGATGGATCTGTTTGTGACTATTGTAATCAACATTTGTTTGTTTTCAAAGAATATTCTGGTCTTCCTTTAGATGTTGAAAACACTCGGGTCACCTTAATGCCATGTTTATTAAGGGGCTGAACTGGGATCTTTCTCTTTTAGTTAAAACAACCAGGATGCAATGGGGGACTATGTCCCCTCCAGATATAATCAGTTTGACAAACCAGCTTTCACACCCCAGATGAGACACCTAGAAGAAACACTTCTAAAATTCTTAATTTTCACCTCTCACCAGTGGAGGCCCCCGGACAAAACCAAAGGCCTCATGGTCTGTGCTGTTACTGCAGAGACCCAGGACATGGGGGAAAAGATTGTTACAAAGTGAAGTGTTCCAGATGCCTTCAGCCCTCTAGTCAGCTTCTCCAATGTCCTAATTCCCAAGGATAGGGCTCTGCCCAATCCTCCTTCTTAATTGTCTCAGAGAAACAATGCTCCAGATTGGCAATAAATCTCTCTGTTGTTATTTTAATTTAAGGTTATTTATTTTGAGAGAGAGAGGCAGAGAGGGGCAGAGAGAGAGGATCCCAAGCATGCTCCGCACTGTCAGCACAGAGCCCGATGCAGGGCTCGATCTCATGAACCATAAGGTCATGACCTGAGCCAAAACCAAGAGTTGGACGCTTAACCGACTGGGCCACCCAAGTGCCCCTCTCTGTCATTGTTGACCCTGGAGCTACACTCTTGGTACTCAACCCCACTGCTGTAAAGCAGCCTCTTCCTCAGAGTACTAAAGCAGCTCAAATACTAGGGGGCTCTAATAAATCTCTAAAGGTTCCTGTCTCAAAATCTATCCCCTTTTGCTAAGGTGCTTTGAGAGATACCCACTCTTTTCTTCTTAGTTCCTCTGCTCGTAATCATTTTGGGGGCTGAGATTTCTTTTTTAGGGAATGGGGGGGGACAAGATTTATTAGGAAATATCAAAGGGGAGAACTAGTTCTAGAATTTGACAATGGTAATAAAAAAAGCCAACCAGGTCAATTAAATGACACTTTGACATCCTTCATTTTCTCTATCTTGGATGGGATGATAGCAGAGTCTGGGGACACTGAAAATGTGTCCCTATTGAATCACTTACCATCCCCTTTAAGGGCAAAATCTCCACAGTGAACTTCTTTCAACATTCAAATAGATCCCTGAAACCTCTCCCCCAAATTAGTCAATACCCTATAAATAAAGAACCCTTCAAGGCATCAAGCCCATAACAGAAGATTGTAAGGCTCAGGACCTCATTATCCCCTGTTCTAGTCCCTGAAATACACTTATTTTACCTGTGAGGAAGCCCATTGGTGGAGACAGAGGTTTGTCCAGGGCATCTGAGCAATGAATAACATTGTTATCCCTTAGCACCCTGTCTTCCTAACCCCCACCTGCTAACTGGCATCTGTTCGCCCCGAAAGCCAATTTTTTCACTGTAATTGATCTGTGCAGTGTGTTTTCAGTAATCCAGTTGATAGAAATAGCCAATATCTTTTTGCTTTCACTTGGGAAGAACGGTAATACACCCAGACAGTGATGCCCCAGGGTTTCACAGAGAATCCTTACTTTTCACAAATCTCAAAAGCTGATTTGGATGACAGAATGTTTTCTGCAGGCTCTACTTTGTTGTAACACACAAATGATTTGCTTCTCTGCTCCCTTTCCCAAACCTCTTCACAGGAAAACAATATCTACCTGTTAAAACTTTTGGCCCTAGAGGGCCATAAAGTCCTCAAAGAAAAATTGCAGTTCACTCCAACTGAGATTTGATACCTAGAGCACCTGATCTTGGAACAAGGACTACATTTGGATCTAGGTAGGCTTTGTGGCAGCCTGAAATCTGAAATTCCCCAAACCTAACACTAAGTGCCAGTTATGAGGTTTTCTTGGACTGCGTGTCTACTGTTGAAATTGGACTCGAAACTTCTCTTTTCTGGCTCAACCTCTAAATGCTTTACTAAGAATTGACAAACCTGGCCTTCTTATTTAGAAAAATTGGGACAACATAGTTTGGGAGACAAAAACCCCCATTCTTGGGCACCCTAATTATTGCCTTCCTTTTTTTTCCTTTTATGTGAGAGGGAAGGGAATACCTTTGGAGTACTTGCCTAAAAACATGGAGACAATCATTAGCCCATAAGCTACCCTAGCCAACAACTGGACCCTGTGGCATGGGGATATCCCCCATTGCCCCAGAGCCATTCCTGCCACTGCCCTTTCGGCTAAGACTACTGAAGAGGTAATTGTGAGGTCCCCTTTAATCATCCCTGTGCCCCATGCAGTAGAAGCCCTCCTAAATTCTCGTCAGTCAATACTCTTCAGCCAGCTGCCTCACTTCCTAGGGGATCCTCTTGCAGCCTGCTCCCCCTAGAACTCCTTCTTGCTGCAGTAACCTTAACCTGGCTATTGTTCCTCCTTCATGGACAAGACCCCTTGTAACAGCTTAACACTGACAGATCACCTTTTGACTCCCCATGACAGTTTGTTAGCAATTCCTTTAAATTTGTGTTTAAGTTTTTATTTATTTTTGAGACAGAGAGAGACATACCATGAATAGGGGAGGGTCAGAGAGAGGGAGACACAGAATCCGAAACAGGCTCCAGGCTCTGAGCTGTCAGCACAGAGCCCGATGTGGGGCTCGAACTCACGGACTGTGAGATCATGACCTGAGCCGAAGTCGGACGCCCAACCGACTGAGCCACCCAGGCGCCCCTGTTAGCAATTCCTTTAACCACTGCATATTTTCCAGGGTTTACCGATGGGTTTCACAGAAGTATGAAAGTATTAATTAATTAATTAATTAATATAAATAAATAAAATAAAGTATGAAAATAGTAAATATTGTGCTGGGTATGCTATTGCAACTCCTTCTGAACTTGAGACCACACCTTTACCTTTAGCTACTTCCTCAACAGGCTGAGATTTACCCCCTTACTCAAGCTTGTATCTTACCAATGGTGAACTGCAAATGTTTATACCCATATTTCGTATGCCTTTTGGGTCACTCATGACTTTGGAATGTTATGGAAACAGCAACGTTATGTAAATAGCAACGTTATGTCTTACCTCTAATGGGGATAAAATCTAAAGTGGCTCCTGTGTCAAAAATTTATTAGATGCCATACACATGGCTGGTAGTTCTCGTTATTGTTAACGTACCTGGGCATTCCAGACTGGACTCCCTGGAAGCCAAAGGAAATCACCTTGCTGATATTTCTGGCAAAAATGATGCTGTTAAAAAAACAATGACTAAACCTTTCTCATGGTCCAAAGAGATGTTCTCCCAAATGATCATTTGGAAAAATTGACACCCAACAATTGGCCCCAGAAAAGGAAAACCAATATTGGAAATCTAATAGTTGTTGGTTTGGGGGGCCTGGGTGGCTCAATTGGTTAAGTGTCCAGCTCTTGATTTTGGCTCAGGTCATGTTACAGGGTAGTGGGACTGAGCCCTGCATCAGGCTCCACGCTGAGCATGGAGGTTACTTAAGATTCTCTCTCTCTGGGCCCCTGGGTGGCTCAGTCAGTTAAGCGTCTGACTTTGGCTCAGGTCATGATCTCATGGTTCAGGAGTTTGAGCCCCACATCAGGGTCTCTGCTAGCAGCATAGAGCCTGCCTCAGATCTTCTGTCTCCCACTCTCTCTGCCCCTCCTGCATGCACATGCACGGTCTCTCTCTCTCAAAAATATATAAACATTAAAAAAAAAAGATTCTCTCCCTTTGCCCCTCTACCCCACTCATGTATTCTCTCCCTCTCTCTAAAATAATTAATTAATTAATTAATTGTTGTTGGTTTGATAAAAAGAGAGAACTCTGATTTATCAGGATGATAAATAACAATTTGGCCTGTTCAGAAATTCTAGATTTCCCACTACCTACCACTGCACATGCATTAAAACATTGGTGCACTGACAAAATTATGGCATTCGTGAACCAATATTGGTGGGGAAATATTAATAAGGCTGCAAAAAATGTCTACCTCACTTGTCCCAACTGTCCAAAGTACAGTCCAGGGAACCTTGTTTAAACTGTTCCCAGACACTTTAAACTGCCCACTGGATCATTTGAAGTTTGGCAGATAGATTTCATACAGCTTCTCTGGTCTCATGGATATAAATGTGTTTTAGTCATGGTTTGTAGGATTTCTCACCAGGCCAAAGTTTCCCATTGTAGACAGACCATTGCTGCTTCTACAGCTAAAATTCTGTTAGAAAATATTATCCCTACCTGTGGAACCCCTTTAGAATTTCATAATAATCAGGGAACCCATTTTGCTGATTGATTTGCTTCAGCAAGTGTATTTGGCCAATTATACAACACTTCCATTGTACATATCAACCTCAATCCTCAGGATAGTTGAACATACTAATGGCACTATTAAGACACGACTGGCAAGGGGCGCCTGGGTGGCGCAGTCGGTTAAGCGTCCGACTTCGCCCAGGTCACGATCTCGCGGTCCGTGAGTTCCAGCCCCGCGTCAGGCTCTGGGCTGATGGCTCAGAGCCTGGAGCCTGTTTCCGATTCTGTGTCTCCTTCTCTCTCTGCCCCTCCCCCGTTCATGCTCTGTCTCTCTCTGTCCCAAAAATAAATAAACGTTGAAAAAAAAAAAAAAAAAAAAAAGACACGACTGGCAAAAGTTGTAGAGACCCTACAAATATATGGCTGAAAGCATTGCAATCAGTCCTTCTACATCTCAGATCTATCCTCTTTGGAATTTGGAGACTCTCACCCTTTGAGAGGGTCACAAGACCTCAAATGCACTTGGCCCCTCCCTCCTTTGACCCACAATTGAAGGAGATATATTTCAATATCGTAAAGGTTTAGTTGCTTCTATTAAAAATAACCATGCTTCAGTAGAGCAGTCTTTTCACCGTGTACTCCCAGGAGATTAAGACCTTAAGCATCACGCCTTGCAATCTGGAGATATTGTCTATTGGAAAAGATACCTTCAGAAAGACTCCCTTCAACCTTGCTGGAAAGGTCCTTAAAAGGGGCTGCTAACCAACCCTTGTGCTGCCAAACTCCAGGGAACAGACTCTTGGATTCACGTAACACGTGTAAAGAAAGTACCAAAATCTCACTGGACCTGTACCCCATCTGGTGACCTGGAACTGAAGCAGACGACATCTGACACTTTCCCTTTCCCAAGATGTCCAGACAAGGCCTGTTAGAAGGCTCAAGATTAACAGAAGATTGTGCTTTTCATCTGGACCATTGAATAACTCTGGATTCTTACCCAAGTTCATGGTTTCTGAATTTATTAGACTGTATCATGGATAATACATTCAGTTCCATTTTGAGATAACAGTGCTGTTTTAAAATGTCTTTAAGGTTTTGCTGTTTTGCAAAAAGTTCATCAGCTATTGCTTCATGTTTAGACCTGAAGTGCATTAGTGCATTAGTGTCCCCAATGCACTTGGTTAATTCTGTAAGTGTGCTTTTGCAGTATTCATTATTCTGTTTTCATGACTGCTTTAAAGTGGGGAATTCCAGGGGCGCCTGGGTGGCGCAGTCGGTTAAGCGTCCGACTTCAGCCAGGTCACGATCTCGCGGTCCGTGAGTTCGAGCCCCGCGTCAGGCTCTGGGCTGATGGCTCGGAGCCTGGAGCCTGTTTCCGATTCTGTGTCTCCCTCTCTCTCTGCCCCTCCCCCGTTCATGCTCTGTCTCTCTCTGTCCCAAAAATAAATAAAAAACGTTGAAAAAAAATTAAAAAAAAAAGTGGGGAATTCCAGGAGGCATACATGACTCCAGGTTTGCCTCCACAAGGAAAACTTTTCTCCCCTAAGTTAGAATAAGTGCCAAGAAATATTTTCAGTTCGCTGTCTTCATACCTAGGGTTCTGAAACCCTAGGATCATCATGCAATTTGGAATTATCATATGATGTTTCATTTTGTACTTGTTGGCTGTCCAACCTTTATAAAAAGGATGTGTCCAAGAAGGAGATGATCTCCAGTGTTTACGATCTTGATAAATACGGACTATAGTTGGGAAGTGCCTGAGAGTTTTCCTGCTCCACCTCCTTGTTACTTGAACATGACCTCAGTAGATTTCCAATTTGTACAACTTCTCTACATTGTGACACATGACACCCAGGAAAGGTCCTGGCACTGAGGAACAAAAGACCACTGAAAACCTGACTCTCAGGGCACCTGGGTGGCTCAGTCAGTTGAGCATCTGACTTCAGCTCAGGTCACTATCTCAGGGCTCTTGGGTTCGAGCCCCATGTTGGGCTTTGCTCTGATGGCATGTAGACTGCTTCAGATTCTCTGTCTCCATCTCTCTCTGCCCCTTCCCTGCTCATGCTCTATCAAAAATAAACATTTTTTAAAAATTAAAAGAAGACATGGCTCTTGATCAGCAATGCTTTCAGAGAAAGATCTTCATCAAAAAGACAAAATGTGAAAATTAATAAAGGGCAAACCTCACTGAGTTGGAGTCGGGAAGCCAGAAGAGGGAAGCTCTCATGCCATACCAAGACTCAAAAGTTATCGATTACTTTTGAGTAATTCTTCTACAAAAGAAGAATCCTCAATAGGAAGGAATCAATTACAGGCTCACAGGAAAAGAGGAACATTGCATCTCCTACAAAAAATTGACTACCCCAGCAACTCAGGCAGTGAGAAATGGCCATCACCCAGAACTCTTGCCTTTCTCCAATGGACTTTCATTTATCTTTTTTTAATAGAAGTTCTATTTCTTTAAAAGTTTATTTATTTTGAGAGGGAGAGACCGGGGAGGGTCAGAGAGATAAGGAGAGAGAGAATCCCAAGCAGGCTCTGCACCATCAGCACAGAGCCCAACACGGGGCTCGAACTCATGAACCGTGAGATCATGACCTGAGCCAAAGTCAAGAGTCAGACACTCAACTGACAGAGTCACCAGGTGTCCCTCCAATGGACTTTCATTTAAAATAGTCCCTCCCAACTTCCTCTCTTTCTTTTCAATAATATAATGTTCCTCTGCTTTGTTTGCTGGACCAGCCAACGATTTTTGCCGTAGCTTACTTGTCACAGATTGCAATTCCCTGCTATGAGTAATCCTATCTTTTGCTGGTAAAATAACGGTGGCTGCCTATTTTTAAGGTCAACAAATTAAAGTAGTAAAAACAGGTTTTATTCAGGGACTATTGGGATAGGAGGAAAGAGACCTCAGTATAGAACCAGGCTCATTTCAAATACAGCATGGGCAGGTGGGGATTTGTTGCCAAGGCAAAAGGCAAGGGGGCAGTGGATAGAAGATTACTAAGAGGGGACACCATGGTAAGGCGGATTCTGGCTAACCCGACCTAACAGGATTCTTTACTGAAGACAGGCCAGGGTGATCAGACCTTACCTGGGGGATGGCAGAGGAAGAGGAACCCAATCAGAATTGAGTGTGGGGGGATTCTGGTTAGATGGACTTCAGAGAGTTCTTGCTAAAATCAGATAATAGAAGGAAGTGCACAGATGAGCCTAGGAGAAGGTTCAGGAGCCTGACTGCAGTTCCATCCAGCAAAGAGTCTTTGTCAAGATTCACACACCCATTTGATATCCTGTAACTTAGATACTGAAATAGAAGATTACCCACTATTAATACATCTAGTGTTAGATTGTATGGAAATGGGGGGGCTGTTATTATAAATGCATGTAGATGTAGGGGTGCCTGTCTGGCTCAGTTGGTGGAGCATGTGACTCCTGATCTCAGGGTTATGGGTTTAAGCCCCATATTGGGTGTAGAGAGAACTTAAAAATAAAATTCTAGGGGTATCTGGGTGGCTCAGTTGATTAAGTGTCTTGATTTCGGCTCAGGTCATGATCTCACAGTTGGGAGATTGAGCCCTGAGTTGGGTTCTGCACTGAACAAGGAGTCTGTTTAAGATTATCTCTCTCCCTCTCCTTCGTCCCCATCCCCACTTGCACCCGTGTTGGGTTCTGTGCTAACAGTGTGAAGCCTGCTTGGGATTCTTTCACTCCCTCTCTCTCTGCCCCTCCCTTGCTCGTGCTCTCTTAATTTCAAATTAAATATTAAAAAAATTGTTTTTAATCTTAAAATAGATATTCACATAGAAACAAGAAAGACATGCCAGTAAGTACTAACCTACTTACTTGGTTAGAGCTGGTGTTTATTGTTCCCACTGCCCATTCTGTATTCCCTTTGCCCTCAGCAAGCACCTCAGCTGGTCAGGGTTACTTGTCCAGTGGGGTAACCCAAATCTCCATTCTTGAGGGTCTAGGACATGAGCACTCCTGCTTGAAGGAGTCGGGAGTAGTTGGCATTAACTATCATCATGGGATGAAGGTACCCTGAGGTCCTCAGAGTTCCAGACACATTCCTTCCAGCCCCCAATACCTGACAGTCAGACCAATCACTCGTGCCCAATTGTTCACTGGTATGAGATGCCCACAGTGGCCAAAGGGGTGGCCTCTTGTGTGCTTGGAAGAAGCCTGCTTCTCTTGGGAACGAAAACTTCTAAACTAGTAGAGCCCAAAGTTGGGCTGACATTCTTGCTGGTGGTGTCCCAAGCTGGTGAACCTTGGTGAGGGGGGTGGGTAAGCGGCACCTCAAACTGGTTTTCTGGTTACACGTTTCTGGTTACTAGCATCATTGTGTTGTATTCCAAGAACATAATTTATACTTCAGCCCTTTGACATCTGCCGATTCTGTTCTTTATAGCCCAGCATGTATGCCCTTTTTGTGTGCCTTGGAAAGAATGTGTGTTCTGCACTCAGCATGTGCTGCTCCATGGATGACTAGGAGGTTAACTGTCTTGTTCAAGTCTTCTCTAGCCTTTTCCATTCACAGCACACTTGTTCTGTTAGTTCCTGGCAGGGATGTGTAAAAGTCTGGTAGCACCCATGCATCCGGTAGGAGTCCCCAAGCTTGGTTTCCTGTGGAGATGGAGGTTGGATGCCCAGCAGCTGCCTCCCCTCTGGCTTCAGACCCGCAGAATGGCTAAAGCAAAGGTGAGAAGGAGATGCTGGATCTGCTCCTGTGGAGAGGCCAGAGGGGAGGCAGCTGCTGGGCATCCCATAGGCTGGTGTGCACCCCACAGGTAGGTGGGGTCCTGTTTCTCTGATCTCTGCCAGGCAGACTCCCAGCACCCCCTGGTGACCTCTTGCTTCATGTCAGATACTTAGCCCTGGAATGCACTGAGGTCTCAGACAAGGAGACCTTGTCCGCTGCTGCCCTGGACAGTTCTCCTCTGTCTCTATGGATTGGCTTGTCTCTTTGTCTCCCTCCCTGTCACTCTCCTGCTGCAGGTACTATGGGGAAACAGGCTCCTGCCAGCATTCTCCCCTTCAGTGCCTGAGAACACAAAATGCCAAGGACTTCTGTTGTCATCTTGGAACTGATTCCAGGCTCTCCCTGCTTCACTCTTCTATGAACTAGCCTTCCCTTGAAATTCCGGCTGTGCCCCGGCTCCATCATAGTGGGAAGAAACCAAGGACCAGGTGAGATTCAGTCACTGTGAGAATCTGAGATTTGGTTGTCCTGGTCAGGGGCTAGGCTGTGGAGGGTGAGGGCTCAGTCAAAACCATAGTTAGGGTGCTTGCAAAGTCATTTTTAGGAGGACTGTAAATATGCCAGGTGTTGAGATGATGTGAAAGTGTCATAGTGTGACATAAAGGAGAATAGTCACCCTATCTTGGACCTACTCTATCTTCTCATTCTCCACTAACCAGAGTGCTGGCCCTGACCCTAAACTTGGTCTTCCTCCCTGGTCCAGCTGCACCTGACACCTAGAATACAGCACAGGGCTGGGGAAGGTTGTGTGGGGGAGGGGAGCCTGGCCTTCTCAGAATAGCTAATCCTGGAGAAGGATGCCCCATCTTCAGCCCATGCTCTTTCCATGGGTGGGAGATGGGTGTACCCTTAGGGACACCCTTCCTCCAGAGGAAGGCATGTTCCAGAACATAGGGGTTCAGTGTGGCTGGAGCATGGAGGGCCTGGGTGAGGAGGAGGGTGTCACATCAGGAAGGGCCTACAGGCTGGCCTCAAAACTTAGGCTGACAGAAACCAACAGGGGTGTTTGAGGAAGGTAGTGACCCCATCAGAGAGTAGAATGCTTACTCTGACTGCCAAGGGGAGAAAGCCAGGAGGGGAAGTCTGGCCAGTGGTAGGAGGCCAGGGAGGGGGTGGTGCAGCAGGCCAGCAGTGGATGGAAGCAGCCCAAGGTGGGAGCAAATGACAGGAAGAGGTGGCATCAAGAGATACTAAGGGCAAGACTTGGGGGGGGGGGGTGGAAATCAGTGAATGAGAAGGCACAGCAGGAAGTGGTTTCTAGCTCTTGGCTTGAAATCAGTCTGGAGAAAAGAACAGGTGATAGAGAGAGGGTTGAAAAGCATTCTTGACATGCAGAACAGGCAGGAGTAAGTCTCTTGTGCACATAGCACTTGCTCCACAGCGCAGTGTGGGACCCAGTGGCAGGTTCCTCCCCTACAGGGCTGTCAGATAGAAAGGAAGATGGGCAGAGAGGCCCCTGTTGGAGACCTCCAGGATGGGCTATCAGAAAGGAAAGACCTTGGGCTTTATTTATAAGACCAGATAAAACCTCACTAGCCTCCAAGAAGGCAACTAACTCTACCCCCTTTTCACTCCCACCATGAACCCAGGATAGCTCTTCACTTTTGGGGGTGCCTGTGGTTCTGGGAGACCTATCCAGAACCACACAAGGTGCCACTTCCTTTTTCTTGAAGATGAGGCAACATGAAGGCTATATAAGGAGCACATTGTTACTTGGCTGCTTGTGACTCCTTCTCTCATTTCTGGTGTGGACCTGGAAGACCTAAGTGAGGTGCAGGGAGCAGAAAGAGTAGTGCATCCAGTTATCTCTGGGGAAGAGAAGAGTTAGCCTGGCTAAGGGTGGTGGCAAAAGGAAGACACTTCACTTGGGGAGCTCTTGTAAGAGCCTTTCACAGGTTTGCAGGTTGTCACCAGGTGCTCTGGACCTCAGAGGGAGGACACCCCCCAGGGGGGAGGCCACAGACACTGGAGGTCTTCAGCATGTGCCCCCCACCAGCATTCAGAGGACTGTGCAATTGTATGGCCTGTACTACAGGAGGGATGGTCCATGTCCTGACACCCCAATTCCACACTCACCAGGCAACCTTCTGATGCAGTTTCCTGGGCTATTAGATACTGAAGATGGGGTTCTCCATCCAAAAAGGGCTTCTCTTTTCCTACCCCCAGTAAATCTGTGCATCAACATTCTGGCAAATATATATATTCACCTTGTGTAATGTTGGCAAATGTCAACTTGCCCCTCAAGGGCTAAGCAACTCAGCAACTTGCCCCTCAAAGGCTGAGCAACTCAGCACACTGAGAGTATATGGTTTTCACTTCGGCTGGTGGTGACTAAACCACTCTTCACCTTGGAGAAGTCCTGGCAACAAGTAACCTGGCTGCCAGGTAGATCTAACACTAATTCGCCACACCTTTGGTAAGTCATTGGCATCAGTTTCCCCATCTGCCAAGAGGAGTGGCCAGAGTGACCATATTCTTGATCCTTTGCAATTATGACAGTGCTTTTCTCCCACCATGGAGAGGGGGAAAGGGAAGGCTGACAGGGAACCCACCTGGGACAGACGGGTGATGGGGATGGAGGTTATGAGATCAAATTGCCATACAGGTTCACTCAGGGAGCATGGGACGGATCTGTGATGTCTAATTCTCGCTATATCTGGCAATATTTTCTAAAAAGCAAAGCACCTAGGTTATGTTGAAAGAACGCTGGGAGTAAGAACAGAAAATTAAAGAAATCTTTCAAAACACTAATAGTATAAGAATCTTCTACACCCCCAGTTTGCCATGAAGGTTTGTATTTCTTACTCCTCTGAGCTCCACAAGGCTGTGAGGTGGCCTCATTCCTCCGTGTTACAGCCAAAAACACTGAAGCCAGAGGTAGTTAGAGTGGGTTCAGGACAGAGCCTGGCACTGACGAAGACAGGGAGGAGCAGGTGTGCCCAATGGTGGAGCCTCTAGCCTACCCAGAGATGATACTCCACACATGGTTAATAACTCCTAGAGATAAGAGATTAAAAGACATGGCCTTTCTGGGTTAAATATGTTAATATATGTTAAAATATAAATATGAAGATAATTTATACCTTACTCTAAATGATAATGATATGAGAACTTCTTACATAAAAAGAAAAAGAATTATAGAAAGAATCAGAAAACAAAATCCAACACTTTGCTGTTTATAAGCTATACAGCAAAGCACATACACAAATTTTAAAAATAAAATGCTGAACTAAATAAACTCATGCAAATGCAAAGTGAAAAAAGCCAGGGTCTTCAATTATGATATCTGAAAAAGAGAAATTTCAGCTAGAAGCCTTAAGAAAGGCAAGGAGGGTACTAAAAGGCACAATTTTTCAATATATTACTGTTCAATATATATGTTCCAAATATCATGGTACTTAGTGATACCCTGCCTACTTCTCAAAAAGGATTGGAGAGAACTGTACATCTAATATTACAAGGACATACATAAAATAGAAACAAAGTGAAACAGAAATAGGTAGGGTAAGAAACACATCAGACCATGATTTGACCAGGCCAATGAGTGTTCTTAACTATTTTGGGGTCACAGAGCCTTTCCAAAATGTCGTGAATGCTACAGATACCCCACCCCACGCCCAGCCCCAAGCAATTCATTCATGTACATAACCACACAGCTTTGTTTGATCCCTCTACACAACCTCCAAAATAGATCTGCATGCTCATGGACTCCTAGGCAATCTGCAGACCCCAGGTTAAGAACTTGTAAAGTAAGCAACAGAGAAGGTGTGAATTTGAATACAGTAATTTAAAAACTGAGTTCACAAATAGAAGTGATAGAGTAAAAATACATTTCTTGAGAGTACACAAATGCTTTATAAAAATGGATCATATATTCAGGCCCAGAGAAGTTCTATGGACACTTAGAAATGTTGACACCACAGTACAGTAAGATGACAGCAATGACCTATGCATTCATTACGTGGAAATATAAAAAATAACACTTGGGCCAAAAGGAGATTCCTAGTAACAAAAAATAGCACATGTCAAAGTGACAGAGGACAGAAAAAGCTCTGAGAAAAAAGTCGTAGACCAAAGTAACTACTTTTACTAGAAACATTAAAAATACAATTAACTGTATCTAAATAATTAATCTTAGAAATGTAAAGTATTAAGTCAAAAAAAAAGAGAGAGAGATGGAATACATACAGTTGGACAAAACAATTCAATTAGTAAACAAAACCAAGAGTTGGAGCTTTACAAGACTCAACGTCTGTCATAAGAAGAAAAAAAGTAAGACAACCAAACAAAAATGACAAGTAAATTCAAGGGCGATTAAAATATTACCAGGATGTTCTATTACACTGTTCAAGAACCTAAATAAAATGAAGGATTTGAAAACACATAAAACAGTGAAGAAATGTGAAAAGAAAGGACTAGGTTCTGCTCACGCTTTGAAAAGTACCTGGTCTTACCATAGTTCTGTGAGGACCCGTCAACTATTCAGAAAGGGGGTCTCATTCCCCACGTTCCATAAATTGTTGAAAGGAGGGAGGAGAGGGTGGGGGGAGGAGGAGGACAAAGTGCATATTCCAAAATGCAAGAACCGCATAAAACAGTGGAGAGAAGCTGGGAGTGGAGAGAGCGTCTGGGCGGGTGGCCAGGAACTCCCTGTGGTTTGTTCAGAAGGGGCAAACCAGGTTGGCTGAAATGGGGGCTTATGTGCAGAAAAGCCCCTGCAGGTTGGTTTTAAGGAGAGTGGTGACATGTGCAAAGAGATGCTTTAAGAAAATCGATTTGGCTGGGGTGTGCAGAGGCACACGGAAAGAGACAGCAAAGGTAGGACCCAGATGACTGCCCAATAAGGAGAGGCCGAGGCCAGGCCCAGGTAAGGCCAAATAGGGGATGGCCGAGGAGGTAGATCTAGGGGAGGGGTCTGCTGTCCCACCCACGCTGAACAGGCGTCTTGATTCTCTCTGCACTCATGGTAAATGACTGAAGACCCTCAGCACAGGCCACCTGCAGGAGACAGCCAGGGGCCACCCAGTCAGGCCAGTCTAGCTAGTGGTACAGCAGGTTCTAGGGGACCTGACCAACTGGCGGTGCTATGTTTCACACACTCCTTCAAGGAGAAGAGCTGGACAGGAGCAACTGCTGTTCTCCAGGCTGGGACTCCCACTGTGATCCCCCAGCTGGAGACCAGTCCTCTGAAAATTCCTAGCCTGCCAAGTCCCACTTACTAACAACTATGACTTGCTCATTTTTATTCATCAAAACTATACATAACTGCCAAGCCAACCCCTTGATTAGCTGAAATAGCCAGCATTACCATGATGGGGTTATGGGATTCCAGCCATCAACTTTTGGAAAACTTCAAAATAGCTCAGACTGCCTCTGAGGAGCCTGGGGGAAAGTAGCACCAAAGAGATCCCAGTGGCCAAATGAAGGCCTGAGCACCTGGGACACTTACCAACTAGCCAGACACAGCACTGCCTGAGCCCATTCCTGGGGGATGGGAGGCATGGGGACTGAGACAGAACTGCCACCTTCAAGCTCTGCTCATGGCAAGCAGGCCTGACACTTGGGTGATGCTAGCGTTGCACGGATGCCCAGCAGAGGGCTCACACCCTGGCCGGAATGTCCTAATCACCTGGGGAGCTTTAAAAACACACCCCTGTCTGAGCCCCCTCTGGGGATGCCGACTGAGTTGGTCTTGGCAGGACACAGGCGATGGTACTTCTGGAACAATACCCAGGGAGAGGACAGCCCGAAGCATGGGACACAGGCCACACAGACCATGCTGCTGCTAGGGGGAGGTTCAGGATGGCATCTGGGAAGGGTCCCTGTCTGGGACAAGGCCCAGGGTGCAGGCTGGAGGGAGTGAAGGAAAGCCTAAGCTCTGGTTTAATGGGAGGGCCTGCTGTGAGCCCGGCCACCTGGAAAACAGACAGGGTTGCCTTTGAGATCTCTGAGTGGGACAAGGGTCACACTGGGTCTCCACCCACCTTCAACTGCCAGTCGCCAAAGCACTTTCATGGGTGGTTTCATGGCGAACAGGAGCCTTGGAGCCTCAGAGGTACGTGGCCAGGTCCCACCATCCGCATCTCACAGATAGGGAAACCGAGCCTTGGAGCCTCCTCAAGGCCACTGGAATAGGAGGGGCAGAACTGGGACCTCTGACTGAATCACCCTGCTTCCTATGTCCCCCAGCACTGGAAGCCAGACCAGACACGGGCCCTGCTGACAACCAAGGCATACCATGGTCTTGGGGGCCCTGGGTCTTATAGAGGGGTTATCACTGGAGGGCACTAATTCCTTGTGCCAGGCTGAGTCCAAGGCAGTGTCAAACATCCTCTGGCCCATGGAATGAAACCTCAACCCTCTTGTGAAAGAGCCACCTGCCAAAGACCAACCTCACTCTAATCCAGAACAGAGATTAAAACACCACACCAGGGACTTGCCACCCTCTCCCTCAACCCCAGAACGAATGCTTCCAGACCCTCCCTTTCTTCTGTAGCCTGTTTCGGTTGTCCCCACCAATGCCCAAGCCAGGTGAAAGATTCCATTTTGCTGCTAATGTATCTACTTTTGGATTCATCTTCCTTCAGCTGATTTGGACTATGAGCAGAGTTCTGTCTTCTAAAAGTGCCAAACTGCAACCTGATGTTAAAAGAGTTCACCTGACATTCTTGTGTGTTTAACTCAACTTTCTCCCTCTGGCGTTCATTCTTCTGAATTTTGGCAAAGGTGAAGAGACGGCAAAATTCAGTCTCCTGGGCTTGGGAGTCAAACATGAACAATCGAAGGCCAGCTCTCTTTTTTGGGCAGGCCTCCATTTTAGCAGCTTTCCTATTAGTTTACCCTCCCTTCCACTCCGTAAACCTGCTGAGTGTGGGGCACCCAGCTGGCCAAGAGGGGGCCTTGCTGCTAGTGTGGATGGCCAGGAGCACCTAGGTTGACACATTTCTTTTTGGCCCTGGGATCAGGGGGGTGGGTGGGGTCTCAGAGACAAAGCTATGGGGTGTGGGCTCCATCTGGGAAAGGGTTTCGAGCTTTGGTGTGAGCTCTTCTTTCTAGAGCTTCTCCCCAGCATGGATTTTCTGGTGCCGAATAAGGTGTGAGCTTCCCCTGAAGGACTTGCCGCATTTGTTACACTCATAGGGCTTCTCTCTGGTGTGGGTTTTATAGTGCTCGATCAGGGCTGACCTGTGCCGGAAGGCCTTGCCGCACTCGTTGCACGTGTAGGGTTTCTTCCCTGTGTGGATTCTCTGGTGCTGAATCAGTGCCGAGCTGTGGCAGAAGGCCTTCCCACACTGGCCGCACTCATAGGGCTTCTCCCCAGTGTGGATGCGCTGGTGCTCAATGAGGGATGAGCTCTGGCTGAAGGCCTTACCACACTTATGGCATTTGTAGGGTTTCTCGCCAGTGTGCGTCTTCCGATGCTCAATGAGGTTGGAGCTCTGGCTGAAGGCCTTCCCGCACTCTTCACATTTGTAAGGTTTCTTCCCCGTGTGAATCCGCTGGTGCCGAATCAGGTGGGACCTATGACAGAAGGCTTTCCCGCAGAGCTCACACTCGTGAGGCTTCTTCAGGGTGTGGATTTTGCGGTGCTGGCTCAGGCCGGAACTCTGGTTGAAGGATTTCCCGCATTCCTTACACTGATAAGGTTTCTCACCCGTGTGAATGCGTTCGTGTTTTCGGAGACTTGAGCTCCGGCTGAAATCTTTCCCACATTCCCTACACTCGTATGGTCTCTTCCCAGTGTGGGTTTTCTGGTGTTGCGTGAGGGCTGAACTCTGGCGAAAGGCTTTTCCGCATTCCCGGCATTCGTAGGGCTTCTCCCCCGTGTGGATTATCTGATGTCTGAGAAGGTGCGAGCTCTGGCTGAAGGCCTTCCCGCACTCACAACACTCGTAGGGCTTCTCCCCGGTGTGAATCACCAGGTGCCGGAGAAGGTGGGAGCTCTGGCTGAAGGCCTTCCCACATTCCCGACACGCGTAGGGTTTTGCTGGCGGCGCAGTTCTGTGAGGTTCGTTAGGTCCTGCGTGCACCCTGCTCACCTGTTCACAGTCACGTCTACTGGGTTCTTCTCCACTGTGGATTATCTGACACATACTAAGGTCTGATTTCTGGAGGAAGGTTTGGCCGAAAAGGTCATTGTCCTGGGGTCTGTGTACCAGGGGGGTACTCTGATGCTGAACAGGGCTTGAGCACAGACTAAAATTGCCCTCATAATCGTCATGTTCCTCGTCCTGCTCCCCAAGAGGGATCTCCTTATAAATAACAGCCATTTGCTCTAAGCCTCTTTCCTGAAGAAAAGGGTCCCCCAGGTCCTCCTCTGGGAAAAGTTCTTGCTGCATCTCTAATCCGTCCTCAAACACAAAGGTCTCACCAAGCTTGGCTGCTGGGGGAACCTCCATTGTGAATCTAGTATCACCCCCAATGACTGTATTTCTTAAAAGATGGTCTTCTTAAGGACACGCTTACTGTTCTCGTCACCTGGGAAGAAACCAAGGGACACTGTCAAGTCTGCAAATCTGAAAAGAAACCAAGGGACATTGTCAAGTCTGAAAATCAAGTACCTAGTAAGTGCCTCCTTCCTGTGTCATATTCTATCGTGGACATAACAAAATAAGTAGAAGATACAAGTTTGTCCTTGAGATGATCCCCACTGAATTAGCAAACAGTTTGATTTATCAGAAACAACTACAGGGGTGCCTGAGTGGCTCAGTTGTTGAGCGTCCAACTTCGGCTCAGATCATGATCTCACAGTTTGTGAGTTAGAGCCCCGCATCGGGCTTGCTGCTGTCAGTATAGAGCCCACTTTGGATCCTCTGTCCCTGTCTCTCTCTCTCTCTGCCCCTCCCCCACTCACAATCTATCTCTCTCTCTCTCTCTCTCTCTCAAAAAAAAAATACAAAATTAAAAAAAAACTACAAAAAAGACAGAATCAAGTGCCACATTGTAGTGTCTGGAATCGAAAGGCTGAGGTTGTTCTGAAAGGCGGACTAGAATAGGAAGTAGAGCCATTGTGGAAAAGGGGCAAGATTCTAGCTACTGGAGGATGTTGGGGGTAGGGGGTTCTGAGGAAGGGCACAGACTTCCCTCCTACACTAGGTTGGCTGCACCCCCTCCAGCTAGGAGCCTAAGCCACAACACTGGGAGTCAGCCTAGACTTCTCTCTCACCCCATATGTCTAGTCTGTCCATTTCCTGAAGCTTTATTAAGAGGTCTCTGCCTGTCTGTCAGGTCACAGCTCAGGCCTCAGTGCAACTCCCCAGGAGTATTTCATTACTGACCACCTACCTCCAGCTTCTACTCCCTCTCTCTGGTAGTTCTCTACACCGACACCAGTGTCAAATCCCCAAACACAGGCCTGATCGTCTGTCTCGGGATCTTATAGCAGCTCAAATCCTTCACAAAGCCCTTCACACCTGGCCCTTCCAGCACCATCTGTAGCCTCTCCTTCCACATACTCTTAGTTGCTGTTTTCTCCTCCTCCTCTTCTTTTTTTTTTAAATGTTTATTTATCTTTGAGAGACACAGAGAGAGAAACAGAGCATGAGCGAGGAGGAACAGAGAGAGAGGGAGACACAGAATCTGAAACAGGCTCCAGGCTCTGAGCTGTCAGCACAGAGCCTGATGCGGGGCTCGAACTCATGAGCCGCAAGAACATGACCTGAGCCGAAGTCAGACACTTAACTGACTGAGCCACCCAGGCTCCTGCTGCTTCCTCCTCCTCACTGATCCTGCTCCCTTCTCACACTGCCACTGGCTCATCTTCCCAGACTCAGTCCAAATGTCTTTACTCACCCTACAACTCTCACAATCTCAGCACATCCCCTGAGTGGCCCATGGAGCTCAGTGCACATGTCTCTCACAACACCCATGGCCGTGGATGGCAAACATCTGCCATCAGGACTCTCGCCACCACTGCCTGAGAGCTCCCTGAGGGCAAGGTACTGTGCTCTTTCATTTTGGAATCGCCAGCGCCCCCAGCACAACAGGACAAGCTCCACACACATTTGTTGAATAAATACATGACTGAATGGAGGGAAAGCCATCTGTTTTTGTGCTAGAACTGATGGTCACACTTTTTGGGGGGGAGGGAGCAAAGAATTCTTTTTTTTTTTTTTTTAATTTTTTTTTCAACGTTTTATTTATTTTTGGGACAGAGAGAGACAGAGCATGAACGGGGGAGGGGCAGAGAGAGAGGGAGACACAGAATCGGAAACAGGCTCCAGGCTCTGAGCCATCAGCCCAGAGCCCGACGCGGGGCTCGAACTCCCGGACCGCGAGATCGTGACCTGGCTGAAGTCGGACGCTTAACCGACTGCGCCACCCAGGCGCCCCAAGAATTCTTTATTTAAATAAATTGTATGGGAGATACCAATAAAGAAAGAAAAACAATGATTCCGATCAACAGGGGTTGTTTCCATAGGGACTGCCCATTTGGCACCCCCCATCCCACTATGGTGGCCTCTGAGGGAGCCCCTCAGGATCCCCTTCCGAAATTGCTGTGCAAGCTAAAGGGAAACTCCCCAGGTACCAGGATAATGATAACAGCTCATGTTTACTGAGCATCTACTATGTGCTAGGCACCACTAGATCTTCTACAGGCACATTTGCATTTAACCCTCATCAACTCTATACCCAGGTATCATTAACGGTACACTGAAGTGTGGAGAATGAGCTGCTCAAAAGACATGCCATGCTAAATTAATCAGCATAGTCACGATGGAACTCATTTCTATTTGGAAACTTTTGTTTTGTTTTAAATGAATTTCCAGGGGGTAAAAAAGCCCGGTGTAAAAAGAAGCACAGAACTGAAGGATTCTCAAAAATTCTTTGACCACTTAACTCCCCTCCCCCTCCTCTTCAGGAACCATAATCTCCAGTCCTTCAGGCTCTCTAAATCCACCTCATCAGGTCAAACAACCCAACAATTTCACCCAGGTTCTCCTCTTTTAGTCCACCCTTCCCTGTCTAGCTTAGACTCTATCGTGGATCTAACAACTATGGACTCTGACCAGCATCACGTTCCTCACCTCTTTGCCCTGCTGTAACCAGCTGCCAACTACCAACCTCCTCCATCAATTCCTCCTAAGATGTTAAATGTTGCCAAAGAAAATCATACGACTGTGTACTGCACTGAGACAGATTTCAAGTTTCCAGTTTCAGCAGGGTCTTCAGCTGTCACATCCAATGACCTCCTTATGGCCAATCCCTCTCTTCTCAGACTTCACTTTCCCACCCCTTTTGGCAATGCTCACCAATAGCTCCTTTCTCAAAACCCTTCATTTCAGAAGTTGCAAATTGGCAGCCTGGGGATCCTGCCACAGACGCGTTTTGCTTGGCTCGCAAAGAGTTGAACTTTTCCTTTTTGTTTGACTTAGCTGCCAATACTGAAAACTCAGTAAGTTTCAGGCTTTCTCTTGAAAACCTGGGAGATGTGATAATACAGGTCCACCCCTTCATTAAACCCACCTTGCCTACTACCTGAACACCTCAAGGTTTTGAACCACCCACCCCACTCCCACCCCCTGCTTTATTCCCTTCGTTTCTGAAAGTTTTCCCCCTAGTTTTAATGCTTTCTGGTTATTTTTTTCTTGGGTATCTGTGATTGCAACTCTTCCTCCACCCACTTGTTAAATCCTGGTGTTTCTAAAGTTCCCTCCTTAGGGGTTTTCCATTCCCATTACGGACCACCTATACGCTGACGTTCCCACTCTGTTTAGAAAGTTGGCAATCCTTTAACTGTCCTCAACAATGTTTTAAATATTTTTGGGCCAAAGATCCAAAGGTCTGGGACCCCATCTTCCCACCTCTCTCAGGGTCTTCTTCGGCTCCTCTTCATCTGTCACCCTATGCTTCAGGGAGCCCCCAGGGCCTGGGCACTGGGGATACCCTCGGACCGGTCAGGGTTTCCTGGTTGGAGGCCCTCGAGCGGCCGCGGACACGCACACGCCACGCGAGCGGCGACGCTGGAGCCCCTACATGCTTCCCGCCGATGGGGGACGCCCACACCCGGGGCCACCGGAGGGGCAGGTGGTCACACTGGCTGACGCGGAGCCACTCACCTGGGTCGGGGCGGGGCCGCTCACCTGGGCCGGGGCGGGGCCGCGGGCGGGCGGGGCGGGGCCGTACCTGAGCTGCTCCAACCCGCGGCCGACCCGGCCTCACTCCGTGGCGGCTGCTGACGCTGAGCCCGCGGCGGCCCGAGCGCCCGGAGCCCCGCCCCCGCCCGCGGGCACTTCCGGGACCGCTCTAGGCCACGCGGAGGTCCTCGCGTCTCGGTGGTCCCGCCGCGCCTGTAGTCCTCCGCTTAGCCGCTCTGGCTCGGGGCACAAGGTCTGGGAATGGTCCCGGGTCCGTTCTCAAAGCGCTTCCTGGTCGTGGGGGAAACAGCTGGGCAGGCGTTGGCGGGAGTGAAGAAGAGGAAACTGAGACCGGGAGGGGCAGGCCGGCCTAAAGCCACAGGCCGAGGGTCGAGTTCCGGCTGCACTTGCCCTGGGGGTGGGGGCAAGCCAGAGGACACTGGGGCGGCTAGGGTTTTCTGGAGAAGGGAAGGTGTTCCCAAAGCTGTGGAGCCCGTCACCCCGCACAGGCCCAGGGGGCCTGTTTGATTCACCCTCCCTAAGTAGCCTTGGTCTTGATTGCCCAGCCGGTATCAATAGAGACTGAGATATGGAGAAGTGACCCAGTGAGGACCCAGGAGGCTGGGAGTGTGGGCGGGACTCTCTCTGTTCCCTGGAGACCCCCAACTCCAGTACATCTGAGGGATGAATGACCTCCGGACATAAGGCGCCTGTTGGGGGAACCAGGATGGAAGAGGAGTATGTGCCTGAACCCCACCCGCCCAACCCATACCCAGACGCTCAGCTCCGCTTCTGATAAGAATTGCCCCTCTACCCAGTGCTCCCTGTTGGGCTCAGTTGCTCAGGTAAGGCCTTCCCTGCCTGTGGGAGAGCCTGGAGTGGGGAGAGGGGCATAGCCCCTATCACTGGAGACCAGTGGAACACATGTTCCTGACAGGAGAGATGCTGCCCACCTGTGTTCAGTACCGTCTGACCTGGTCCACAGGTGCCTCTGAGTACCCTCCCCACACACACACCCCTGCCTCCCTGCCCGGTCAGGGAGTAGGCAGGAGCTCCCCTCCGCCCTCCAAGCTAACAGCCTGGGCTCCATGAGAACCCAGTCCAGTCACCCCTTGAGCGTTGGACCACAACCTGCCATGCGGAACTAGGAGCAGCAAGGGCTGGTTCCTTTTTCTCTTTCTCCAGTTCCTCAGGTAACAGGAAGCCCAGGCCACCAGTCTGAGTCCCCTGGGGGCCAGTGGAGAGGCTGGGCCCGCCTCAAGAGTCTCA
The DNA here is from genome assembly GCF_007474595.2 of Lynx canadensis. Lineage (NCBI taxonomy): Eukaryota > Metazoa > Chordata > Mammalia > Carnivora > Felidae > Lynx > Lynx canadensis. Next base: position 64,135,488 of record NC_044314.2, on the reverse strand, counting down.
GGTGCTTCCTCTTCTGTAACAATCCCCTGTATCCCTACCCCCACACTCCCAGTCATTCTTTCAGCAGGGATCTCATGGTTCTCAGAATAGTTAATTGTTCACGTTTAATATTACTAACCCATCTTACAGAGGAGGAAAATCAAGATTCAGAGAAAGTTAGGGGCCCAAGGTCAGGGTGCAGATGTGAGAGGCAGTCAAGAGGCGCTCATCCCACAGTCCACTCCTAGGATATGTAACCCACAGAGCAGTAATAATCTGCATCATCCTCAGGCTGCACAGGGCTGATGGTCAGAATGCAGGCGTTGTGGGCGGCGTCCGTGGCTGCTGAGAAGCGGTCAGGGATGTCAGGGGGCCGGTGGTAGTCCTCCTCTGAGCGGTAGTAGAGGAGGTGTCGGGGGGCACTGCCTGCCCGTTGCTGATACCAAGACACGCCGTACTCCCCAATGATGGCATGGCGGGGGCTGAGAATGCAGGAGAGTTGGGCCACTTGACCTGGGAAGACAAGCAGTGCATCCGGCTGGGCCAAGCCTGGTTGAAAGACAGAGAGAGAGAGAGACACCTATGGGCCCAGGCCTGACATGGGCTCCTTTTTTTCCTGCCCCAACCTTGTGAAGGCTCCACGGAGACTGACTCCCAAAAGGCCCATAGCCCAGTGCCATGGATTCGAGGTTGGATGGGGCACAGAGTTGGTGACTGTTAAATCCTCATTGGTGGTATGTTCCCAAGGATCTGTGTTCAGTTGAGCGCCTAGAGTTCAGAGGGTGGGACTGGTGGCCTCTGGGTCCTTCTGCTGCCCACCCCCATTCCTTGCCCTGCAGACCCCTACCCCTCAGTCACACTGGCTCTTCCAAACCCTGGCTATGGATTAACCACCACCAGGAAGCCTCCTGGGCTGTCCCACCCATCGACTCAACCTCAGACAACTGGCTGCTGGGAATCTTCTCAAGGATAGGTTGTCCCTGAGGCCCTGTAGGGTAGCTTCCCCTGTGAAAAACTAAAAAGACCCCAAAGAATCCGAATCCAAAGGGATCCTAACAATCTCGTCATTCACAAATGGGGAAACTGAGGCCCATACAGATATGTGACTTGCCCCAGGTCTAGGGCAGAGCCATCTATAGCCAGTTCTCCCCTCCACCTTAATGCCTTTTCTAGAACCCTCCCACTGCCCACATTGACTTGTTTCCTTGCAGGGGCCTTCTGGAGCCAGTTCCACCCCACCCCACCCCAGGTGAGCCAGGCCTAGGGAGAGCTCACCTGACAGGAGGGCCCCAGTCAGAAGAAGGGCCAGATGCCAGCAGGCCATGGCCAGAGGCAAGGAGGCAGACAGGAGTTGTTCTGTTGGGAGTGTTCCAGGTGCTTCAGAGCACAGGCAGGGGAAGCCCCTGGACCATGACAAGGCATGCAAATCAGCCCATTAACTGGGGGTGGGGACTTGGGGGTATAGTAGCTGGAGCCCAACAGCTGGCCCTATCTTCCCAGATGTCTTTGGGGTCCTGGCCCACAGGGACTTCCGAGGAGCCTGGAAATCTACACATATGCCCGTATGTGTGTTATAGCAGGTAGATCCTTTTTTATTGAGGTGTAACTCACATGAGGTAAAGTTCACAGATTTTAAGTGTATGGCTTGATGACTATACCATTCTCCTGTTATTAGACATTTGGGTGCTTTCCAGTCTTTAGCTATTACAACTAAAACCGCTGTGAACATCCCTGTCAATGTGTTTGGTGCACCTGTGCTCTCATTTCTTCTGGTAGACACCTGGGGCTGGAGTTGCCTGGTGATAGGGAACATGTACATTTCACTTTAGTAGATTACATAAGTGTTCCCAACATGGTTGTACCAATCTGCACTGCCACCAGCAGGTAGGAGAGTTCCAGGGACATCCTTGCCAGCACTTGACATGGTCAGTCCCTTTAATTTGCCAGACAGAGGGGAGCTGACTTCCCAAATTGGTATTCAAACTTGAATCTCAGAACCTCCTCGTCTTCATGAATTCAGGCAAGTTCCTTGCCCTCTCTGTGGCTCAGTTTCCTCATTAGGAAAATGAAGATGAGTATAGTGCAAGCCCAAAGGTTGGGAAGAAGCAGACGGGATTTATTTGCTCAGTGCCGGGGACGGTGTGTCTATTAATCATGCCTTGCATTTTCTGTGTTCTGATGCTTTGACATTTGGGGCCTTGCTGACCTTGGAGGGACTCACTGACCCTCTCAGAGCTAGCCAGTTCCTGAAATAATGCAGGCACTTATCAGATGCAAACCAATCCAGAGCCCACACCCGCAACCACCTCCTCTATGGCTCTCATACCGTGGGGCAATATCATCCTGCCTTAGTCACCCAGGGCCAGGTACCTGACATCCAGGGAAAGTCCCTATGCCCCAGAGCCCTGAAATTATTCAAACTAGCCAATCTGGAGCCTGCTTACCCTTCCTCCTCTGTTCTTAGCCTCAGAAACCACCAGTAAAGACTCCCCCTCTCCCTCTGCCTGCTGACTTACTGGGTGTTTCCCCATGTGTTCCCCTCTGGTGCGGCATGCCCCCTCCTTTAGAGATCTGCAGGGAACAAACTATCTTCTCAATGGCAACCTCCTGGTCTGCTGGCCTTGCCATACCTAAATAATAAAAGTAATTAGAACAGTGCACTCTTATTAACTCAAAGACTAGAGAGTTCCCTTGGGGGAACTTTACCTCCAATGGGCCCCATCCCATTCCTAACAACTCCTCAGGGCATCTCTAAGACACTCAACATCTGATTCCTCCTTGGTCGCACTGAAGATGAACTCTTGGGACAACCATGATGGTTGTTGGAATTGAGGCTCCCGGGCTCGGAGTGGCCATTCTTCTGGAATCTGGTTGCAGCCACTCCTGAGCTATGTTCTGCAGGACACAAGTCCCAGAGATAGTGCTGTCCCGAGAAGAAAGTGTCCTGTGTTTAAATAGTTTCGGGGGAAACACTACCTGTTTCTACAGTACTGAATGTGTACTTTCTGCATGCTGAGACCAAGGTAATGTTTTTTTGTTTTTTTTGTTTTAATTTTTTTTTAACGTTTTTATTTATTTTTGAGACAGGCAGAGACAGAGCATGAACAGGGAGGGTCAGAGAGAGGGAGACACAGAATCTGAAACAGGCTCCAGGCTCTGAGCTGTCAGCACAGAGCCCGACGCGGGTCTCGAACTCACGGACCGCGAGATCATGACCTGAGCCGAAGTTGGCCGCCTAACCGACTGAGCCACCCAGGCGCCCCTCAAGGTAATATGTTTTAAAGGGTGCCTGGCTGGCTCAGTTGGTAGAACATGCAACTCTTGACCTCAGGGTTGTGACTTCAAGCCCTGCATTGGGCGTGGAGCCTACTAAATAAACAAAGTGTTACCACATTTAATCCTCACAAGGACTTTGCTGAGTCATGTTCTTAACCCCCTTTCTACAGGTGGAAGCACTGAGCTGAGTGCTGAAACAGAGGCAGAGTGTGGTGCTGGGGGAGCCGCATGGAGGATCCAGTCCTCCTCTTGCCTCAATGGCCCAGAGGGCAGGACAAACAGCCTAATCACTGTGGGGGAAGGGGGGAGAAGGCATTTCTAAAACCTTGGGGAAAAGGGAGCTGGCACAGGATGGGAGCCTGCTCCAGACACCTACCTGGCATCCTGGCTGAAGGGGTCTGGTAGAGGCTCATGGAGAAGGGGCAGGAGACAGAAACGAAGAGGTAGAGACAGAGGGAAAGGCTCTAGGGGGAAGAAGGAAAGAAGATGATAGAGAAAATGAGAGAAAAAGTTAAAGGATGGGCACGGATTGGCGCAGAAACACAAAAACCTATCTGCACAAAAATGTCTGTACTGGCTTTAAGCCTAATGGCAAAAAACTGGAAACAATCCAAACAATAGGTGAGTGGATCAACAAACTGTGGCACATCTAGACAATGGGACCTTTCTCAGCAATAAGAAGGAATGAGCCATTGATACACACAACAACCTGAGTGAATCTCATGCTAAGTGAAAGAAGCCAGACTCAAAAGGCTCCATGCTCTATGATTTGTTGTATACAATTCTGGAAAAGGCAGGGGCGGAACACAGAGCAGTGGCTGCCAGGGGCCGGCATTGACTACAACGGGGCATAAAGGAATTTTGGGGGTGAGGGAAATGATCTGCCTCCCCAGTGTGGTGGTGGCTCTATGCAATTTGTCAGATTTTTGTCACTTTAAGTGAATTTTACTGTAAATCATATCTCAATAAACTTGATGGAACAAGGAGAGAAGGAAAGAGAGAGGAGGCTGAAGGTGTGGAGGAAAGCAGAGAGGGAAAGGAGAGCAAAGACAGCACAGGGAAGAGGGCCTTGAGAAGGTAGGCGAGAGCAAGGTTGGTGAGGATGCCAGGCTTTGGCCATGGCCGCAGCTCATAGTTGGGAGTTTTCCCAGGGACAGGGTCCTCTCCCACTTTCAGCCTGCGAGCTCTGTCTGTACTGGTGGGGAGATGTGGTCTTGGGCCATCCGTGGACTACAAGGCTTGAGCCCACACTCTAGCCCTGCCTTAGGGAGTGCCCATACTCCAGCCCCAGATCCTGTTACCAGGATACTGTGGGGAAGGCATTTGCTGCCTAGACGACTTGGCAGCTCCCACTGCCATGGAGACCAGATTGGAAGCTGGGAGGGCCTCAGTCTGCTTTCCGGCTGCTCTGACCCAGAAAGCTGCTCTGACCCAGCAAGCAGGAGGAAGAGGAGGCCAGGCGTCCTGAACTAGCTGCAGGGACCCCTCTAGGCTGGTGGAGTCCAGCTCCAACGGTGGCCAAGCAAGAACCTAAGCCTGGATCCACCCACCCATTCCCAAACACGTATGCACGTTTCCTGGCAGGGCCCCACCCAGAATAGATCTCAGCCCCAGATCCTTCCTTAGTCAGGAAGTTGGAGGTTAGGGGATTGAAGCCCACACATCTGTCTACTGTCCCCTGCAGAGGCATGTTTATCACAGTGATGTTTGGAGGTAAGCGGGATCCCCTGTCCTGAGACAGGTAGGGGGAGAGTACATTCAGAGGCTTGCTTTCCTCCGCCCTAGGGGAGGGTGGGGAGGCAGTGTGAGGAAGGGGGGTGCACTTGGGTAAGGGGATGGGGGGTTTAGGGAAACAGCTCTATGAGAAGACAGAGCAAATGCTTGGAGTCCCTTGAGGGGAAACGCTGGTGGCTGGGTTGTGGGAAATTCCAGTGGGCTCCTCTAGGAGAACACCCACCACAACACCACAGGGCATGTTGTTAAATTACACAGTCTCTAATTCAGTCAGTTGTCTTCAAGCTTCAGGGCACATTAGGCACCTAAAGCTCTAGCCACACTTAAAGATTTCCGGACTTCTGGTGGCAGGTGGGGCTGGGGTAGGAGAATGGGGGGGTCTGGTGCTGGAGAGAAGTCCTGTGTAGAGGCGGCGCTGGAGTGGGAGGGAGGAACCCAATGCAGGAGGCATGAGCTATGTGCCCTGGTCACTGACATCTCAGAAGATGGGTGGAGGAGGGTACAGTCTTAATCTTGGAGACCTGTTCCCTCCTCGGGTTACAGAAGAGATGAAAGCGAGACAGATGGTCCCAGACTGGGAGAAGCAGAGGGTCCCATTCACTCACCTCTGCCCTGTCCCTACAGCTGGCTGCTGGGAGCTGGTGAACACTTGGTGCAGCCTGGTGACACTCACTGCCCACTTGAGGCAGAGGGGGCAGGTGCCCCCAGATGGTGAGGGGGCATGGAGGGGTGCTGGGGAGGAGGGGCCAAGGGTCCCCAGGCAGAGGTACCAGCCCCTGCCTTGCCTTCCTCCCTGCCCTCCCAGCGACCATTGCCCTCCTGGCTGAGGATGGGCACCTGGTGAGCCTGGATGAGGGGGCTTCCCAGGCCCCTTCCATGGGCAGCCCCCTGCTGCAGGAGCGTGGGACCTATGTCCTTGTGCAGATCATCAGTAAGTGGGGCCCAAGATTTCCCCTTGGAGTTATGTTGGGATGTGAGAGGGGGACAGCAGTCTGAGACCACCCAAGGCCCGGGCCAGCCCCCCACTTTGGCCAGGACCTAGCCTTGACCCTTCCCATCCAATGCCTTGTTGACCCCAGCCAGGGCCAGCAAATAGGTCGAGTGAGAGGTGAAGGTGGGAACCACCAGGCCAGTCAGGAATCGGTCTTACTCCCTCCACAGAGGGGGAGGATGGGGCGCCCACCCGCTACGAGTCCCTACTGGAGAACCTGGATGACCAGTGTCCAGAGCTCGCAGGTGAGTCTCACGCTACAGCCCCAGGGGGAGGGTGCGCCTTCTCCCCAGCTCCCATAGGTAGGGCTTCTTGGGCCTTCCAGAGGAGCTTCGCTGCCTGTCAGGCCTACAACCCACAAGTGATGGCCGGAGGAGGCGCACGAGCACTCGGCGTGACCACCAGGAGCAAGGCCCCCTTTCAAAGCCACGAAGGAAGGGCTCCCTGCCATCCAGGACCCGTTAGCTGGGGCCAGGAGCCAGGTAAGGAGGAGACATAGACACCTGGAGGAATGCTCACACCCAGAAGTCCCAGGGAACAGACTTATGTGTGCTGAGAGGTAGACCCCAAACCCTCCTCCCCCAGAAAACCCCATACGCAGAAGTACATACAAGCTAGAACACAGTGCACCAAGAGACATTCCCACCACTCCACTGGGATATAAACGCCCAAGGGCAGGAACATCCTCAGTGCCCCCAGAGATATCGAATAGGGCCTGGCACACAGTAGGTGCTCAACACAGAGCTGGTGAACTCAAGGAAGGCAGTAGCACAGAGCACATGATAGTGAGGTCTGCCCTGGGATCGAAGGGCCTGCTTCTCTGTTTCAGCAGGCCCTGTGACCTGGCACATCACAGCCAAGTGGCTGAGCTGGACTCAGATCCAAGGGGGTTGGCCATGACCTCTGCCATGTGTGATCAGGCCCAAACAGATAGCAGCCCAGTGGCATTCTTCTTGCAGAATCTGGAATTACTGAGAAGCTGCCATCAGCAAGAGGGGCAAGGTCACAGACCGGACGTGAGGCCACCAAGGGGGGGCCCCTAAGACATGGGTGCAGAGAAGGGGATCCAAAGGTGTGGGGGCAAGCAACCCTGACAGGGGGAGACAACAGGTTTATCCAGGGATTCCAGCACCTAGAGTCAGGTGCCCTTGGGGTCCCTGCTAACGACTCATCCCTATTTGGATTGTCAAGGTCATCAAATTACAACAGGGCTCCTCCCCCTCCCACACCCAGGATGCTGGCATAAAGTGAAACATTCCACCCCTCCGTTGGACATCCATCCATGCCCCCTGACCCCACCCCAGCAGATAAACTAAATGAGAGGGCACACAGCAGGCTATGGTCTAAAATAAACTCTTTTAATTGCACATTTGCGTCTCCGGTCATCTGTGGGGTGAGAAACCCCCTCCTCACTTCCAACCCCAGCTACATGGGTACAATCTGACATAGTGGTCTGGCTGTTGGTGAAGGGGTGAAGGTGGGTGCAGGGTTGGCTCATGGATCTGCACCGGTCTACACCAGTCTCTTCAGGGCAGCGAGCTCAGACCTGTGGAGGGAGGGGTGGCACAGGCTCAGGGTCAGCCTGCAGGTTCAGGAAGAGGGACTGCCCCTCCCACTCCTGCCCCAGTCAGGAGCTGCTCACCGTGGTTGTACTTGCACTGCTTCAGGGCCTCACTGAAGCCCTCACACAGGGACAGGTCACTCTGAGTGGTGGAGCAGTCCAGGAACTGCTTGATCTCGTAGGCGCAGGGCCCCATCTGCAGGGGCTGGGGGTCAGTGCGGATGGGGGCCTAGGGTATGGCACAGGAGGCAGCAATGTCAGCTCCAGGTTGCCACCCAGAAGTGGGTTCCAAAGCTGGGGGCTGCCTGCCCCTCCCCACACCCCCAGCCCAGGTGCCCCTGGGATCCCTGGCAGCCTACCCTGTCTACACTCAGCTGTTCCCTCTGTGAAACAGAAGGAGCCCACAGCCCTGTCAAACCCACTCAGCCGATGCTAGTGCTGGTATAGACGGCATTTCCCAATTGCCTCATAATGGGCTCACTGGGCATGTAGGGCCTGAGAGGTGGGAGAAGGCTCTGGAAAAGCATGGCGTTGTGCTTGTACTCTTGGAGTATAAGCCCCACCTGCACAAGTACCAGTAGCTTCCAGCCTCAGCCATACTGATCTTCATGACCCCTGACCCTGCCACTAAGCTGCATGTGGCTCAGGACTGGTGGGGCACCCAGTAGGGGATAAGCCAATAGGAAACAGGCCCAGAGTCGCTGGCTACCCCTTGCCCTTGGGATGCAAGGTCTACAGGGCAGAACCTGGGAACAGGGAGAGCAGGGACTCAGAACTTCAACATCCCCCCCCTCCACTAGGTTGGGTTACCTTGGGCCAGTCTCTGAACCGCTAAGGACTTTGGCTTTTCCATTTTTAAAGTGCTGGTGTATCCCTGGGAGTCTAGGGACCTTGGCCTCAGGGAAGGGACTAGGAGAGCCTGCCTGTGAGTGACAGGAGGCCAACAGCAGAGGAATAAGACCCTTCTTGGGAAAAGTCCTGGGCCTGAGGCAGCTCTGAACACGCCACAGCACTCCTTCATAGACATTCCAGCAGCTCCTTACTATGTGGCCTTGAGAGAAGCGGGCCTCAGTTTCTCCTGAGCCCGCAGCTCACCTGCTGAGTGGCAGGCTGGGCAGGCTCTGAGCTCCCTCCGCTGAAGGCTCCGGTCAGGGCGCTACCCACGACGTGTCCCACAGCCGAGCCCACAGCCACGCCAGCGGCAGTGGACGCCATCTGCGCCATCAGGCCGGGCTGGCCTGACGGGGTGGGGGCCGGTGCAGCAGCAGACGGCGGCGGGTGCGCTGGCGGGTGAACTGAGGGCGCGGCGGTGCGGCTGCGTGTGGGGGGAGACGTAGAGTCAATCCCAGCCGGACCCCGGAACTGGGACCCCAAGGGCCTTCGACTCCCGGGCACGAACCCTCCCCTCCTCCCCCTAGAGGGTGGGCGACCACAGTCTTAGACACGTGGTTGCAGCACCCCGCCCCTCCCCCCACCAAGATGGCGTAGCAGTCGCCAAGGTCACACTATTACGCCCTGGTGGGGGAGTGCCCCCGCTTTCCTAGCCCTCTCCCCACCCGGCCCCTGTCCTGCTCACACCTGGCTGGCCGGGCGGCCGCGCTGCGGCTTCCCCGGGGCATGGTGATGACGGTGGGACTCGGCCAAGCGCAGTCAGAGACGACAGTGGCAGCGGTTCTGTCTCGGGACGAATGTGGCGCCGCTAAACTCAGCTGGCGCCAGGGGGCGGGGCCTAGGGGACACGCCCCCAAAGGGAGTAGCCGGGCCTGGGGCCGCTCTCACCTTCGCGCGGGTCTCCGAGACCTGTCCCTTCAAGCATCACCTCGTTTCAGCGTCCTTCTTAGCTGGAAATGTTACCCTGCTTCCTCCTTGCGCCTGGCCCGAGCTGTGTGGGCCCTGGGGACACGAACCAACGCTGCAAAGTGACGAGGGCTTACGCCGGGGCGACGGGCAAAGTCCCGTCAGAAACTATCGCGGAGCGCTGGGAGTGGAGTTGGTTCGTGTCCGAGCGCCAGGGGAGAACTTGACAGGGGGGCGACCGGTTGAAACCAGCAAGGTGGGGGGCACGGGGCGCCAGGCCAGGCTCTGGTCCCCCTCCCACGGACTGGGTTTACTGACTACGACTTGATGTCAGGGTCGCGGGGAAGAAATTCCCGAAGGAAAGCCCAGCGCGACCCATCCCCAGAACCTCCGCCAGGGGGCGTCCGGAGCCCTTCTTCGACTCCATCCTGCCCTAAATGAGCCACAACCCTGGCCAGTCTTGGGCAGCACCATCTTGGGGTGGGATGAAACCCCCCATGCGGCCAAGCACCCTGCCTGACACCCTACCCTGCATCACGGATGCAGCGCCGGACACTGACAGTGTTTAGCGACATACTAGCAGCATGCCCATTCCAAAGGCCCTCTGGGTGCCCAGAGGCGTTGGCCGCGGGTTTGAATACTGTGGCCTCGCGATTCTACCACCTTGGTTTCAGGACAAGGGAAGGGCCGAGGCGCGGATTTAGGACGCTTCCCAGCCCTTCAGGAGCTTGAGGTTTATAGGTTTTTTTTCTGAGTGATTTTGCAGTAATCACATATGACCCTTGGGCGGGAAGGAGCTCTAATTTCTTTACCCTCCCCTATCACTGTCCCGTGTGCCAGTGGGGGGCCCTGTAGCACCGGGATTGTAGGGAAGATGAAATCATCCCAAGTTAAAGTGAGTCACTTTAAAGGAACAGATTGCTCACACTCCAGGTAGTAAAGATAGCTGATGCCTTGTTTCTCCTCTCCTGGCCCTCTAGGAGTCTCTGTGGAGCCTTCCTGGAGAGGCAGAGAGGGCTCCCTGGACCCGAACCTGGAGGGAGGGGTTGAGTCAGCCTGATCGCCCTCTTCTCCCTGTTGGCCTCCTTCCCTTCTTACGCCCTGGCTGGGTGCCCACAGCCTCACTTTGCAGCCTCTCAGGACCCTGCCTGATAGGATGGGAGCCACTGCTTGGGTTTTGGCTCTGCGGGGTTGCCCACGATGGAGCAGATTGCCTTCGTGAAGTGGTGAGGCACCTGGTCACGAGTGGAGGATCCCTTCCAGCATATGGACATCACCCTCTCCTTTGATTTTCACCTCCTCTCTCTCAGGTCTCAGAAACCTGGCCCCTAGGGCCCTTGTGGAGTGTGTTAGTCTCTTGAGCCACAAGTGTCCCCACTCAGAGACTGGCTCCCTGCCTGCCTCAGTCTACCGATAGCATCCTCCTTCCTGACCCCTCCACTTGCCTGCTGGTATGGGAAAGCCTGATCTTGGGCCCTCAGTTTTCCCATTTATAAATTGTCTACATGTTCTAAGCTGGGGACTGGCTAGCCACCTCCTTATGCCTCAATTTCCCCTGAGACACATCCCTTGTTTCACAGGGGCTGCTATGCCATCTTCCAGACCTATCAGCTAAGGCTCTAAGGAGAACTTGCCCTGGGAACAACCACCTGTCATAGGCTAGCAGTAGGTCAGAGGTTAGGCCACGAGGGAGATCAGCTAGGAAAGCCCTTCCAAAGGTGGGGTAGGGACCAGGAGGAGTCAAATTCGGCTCCTGTCAGACACCTCACAGCACAGCAGGGAAAGTGAGGCCTGGAGTAGCACCAGCTGGCCTGGGCGCCCAACACCAGGCCTCTTAGACCTCAGGCTCTCCCGATCCTAGGAAGGACTGGGTCTCTGAGCCTCCAGCCCTAGCGGGACCAGCCCTTCCCCTCCACCTCCCCCACCTTGGCCGCGGCCTCCGCGGGGAGAGTTTAGAACAAAAGGCGTGTGGGGCGGGGCCGGGGCGGGGCGAAGGCTATAAGGGGCGGTGGCCCGGCGCGGCCCAGCAGGCTCAGCAGCCCCGGGGCGGATGGCTCGGGCCGCCCGGCTCCGCGGCGCGGCCCCGCGCGCTCTCCTGCTCCCGCTGCTGCTGTTGTTGCTCCCGCCGCCGCAGCTGCTGGCCCGGGCCCCGCGGCCCCTGGTGAGTGCCTGGAGCTGGTCGGCCGCTCCTCGCCGAGGGGGTGCCGGGCACGCGGGCTGGGCCCAGTGACCGAGCTGGACCCGGACCCACGGGGGCGCCCGGGTGGCCTGGAGCGGCACGTTACCCGAAACGCTTTCTGGGTCCCTATGGAAGTGAAAGATAGTGAACTTCCCGTCCCTGGAGGTGTGCAAGTGGAGCCTGCGCCGGGATTGCTCAGGCTGGTGAGGCGGGACTCTGCGCTAGACGCACGCCCCCTCCCAGCGTGGGGACCTGCTCCTCGGCTCCCCAGCTGCAGAAGCTGGGTTGTTTCCTGGACCAGGTAGCAGAGGGAGTGGTTACAGGGCCTCCTATTCTTCGCGCGGACAAAGCCTCAGGCTGGTGTCAGCCTCCTGGTGTGTGGCCTCGGTGAGCACACCTCCAGGGGTGCAGTGAGCTGGAGGATTAAAGAAGAGCTGGGAGGACAGCACTGCCCTGGGGCAAATGGGGTCTGAGCCCAGAAGAGGTGGCTCCAACTGGGCACCTACAAGTGGCAAGTTTGGGAGGTGTGAAGCCAGGACAGCACGAGTGTGAGAGCTGTGGTGTGTGTGTGTGTGTGTGTGTGTGTGTGTGTGTGTGCGCGCACACACACACACGCGTGTGTTTATGACAGAGAAAGAAAGAACCGAAAGTGGGCGGCTGAGACCCTCAGAAAAGGAAGGGGCTGGGAAGAGAAAGGGAAGAGAGAAGACGGTCCATGTGAGAAGGCAGCAGAGTGAGTAGAGGAAGGACAATCGTGGGGTGTTGTGTGACAGCCTGTGTGTGCCCAGTACCCTCCCCTCCAGCTGGGGCCTTGAGGGACCAATCACAAGGGTGGCCAGGCAGAACCTGGGCAGCTACAAGCCCACAAGCCCCCTGGATCTCAGCTGAAGCATACAGACCACCCAGGTAGGGATGGGAGCATTAGGAGGTGTGCCAGGCAGGAGTCGTGAGACCATCTGGAGGAGGGAGATCTGACCAGCCTGGGCCCCTCTCTCCAGTCACACCAGCTCTACCCTGGCCAGCTTGCCCCATCCTGGCTATGGGAGCAAAAGAGGACAGGATGGGTAGGTAGGTTAGGGAAAGGAGGTACCTCAGTCCCAAGGCTCTGCCTCTTCCCCAACTCTTCTCACTCCCTTTGAACTTGGGAGAGTCAGAAATCACCCTGGGTAGCCAGTTGACCTCACTGGTTCAGGAATTAGAGAGATCTGGGCTTAAACCTGGTGCCCTAGGTGAGCCCTCTTGTGTCTTAGGATCCCACCCCTCAGTCTTGGCGGGTGGGTGGGGGATAACAGGGCACTGAGGATTAAATGAGGTAATGGGAGGAGAGGGCACAACCAGTCACTCTGGAGACACAATGTCACCTCTGACTGCCACTTTGACGCTTGTGCAGCGTCAGTTGGGGCTGGGTTTGAGCTGGGCTGTTGTCCGTCACTCTGCAGATATGCAGGGAGCATTTGGGGTCGCCTTCAATGTGTTTATCCCCAGGCTGCCATCACAGTGGCCAGGAAAGCTCTGTAAATATTTATCCATCCCAGTTCACAGCTTTCAGGGTTGATGAAAGCCCTGCAGTCCTGTAGGACAGAGGCTGCATTTGTTCCTGGAGCCAGCAGGGACCAGGGTGGGGAGAAGATTAGGTTCAATGTGGGGCAGTTGGTGCACCTATTGCCTGGCTGCACAACTTGGGCAGGTTGCTTGACTTCTCTGAGCCTCAGAGGGGCATGGTGCTGCATAGAATGGTGTAGTGATGCTCCCCATTCTTTCTCACAGCCTAACAAAGTGCCCTCCCATCAGGGTCGCCTCTTACCAACAGAGGAAGGCAGAGCCGTCTTTATTAATTATCCCCGTTGGACCAATAGCAAACTGAGGCTCAGAGAGGGGCAAAACTAACCCGGCCTTACCCAGCAGTTTCCTGGCTTGGGGTCTTTTATCTCCCCTCTACGGGGTGCCTCCCGTTTTCTGGATTGGAAGTTGACCCAGGCACTGACCCCAAGCCTCTAGCTCAGCCAGGAGACTGAGTCAGCTGAGAAGTTCCTTGTACGTTTGAGGCTGTGATTTGGTGCCCCGCAAGAGGAAGGCAGGGTGAGTGAGCTCAGTGCCCACCACAGGGCAGGCCAAGGAAGGCTCCTGGCCTAGGAGGAGGAGGAGGAGAGAAGGCATCGAAAAAAGAAACACTTCTCAGGAACGTGGGTTTTGGAGACAGGCCAAGAGCTGAGGAGGTAGGGGGAGGGGGGCCTTGTGGGTGGAAGAAGCATGGGCCCCAGGTCTAGGTCCAGCTCTCTTCTGACTTACTGTGTGACCCTGGGCAAAGTCCTTGACCTCTCTGGGCTCTCTTTCTTCCTCTGAGAAATGTGGTGGTGTCTGCTACCCAACCCTCCCATAGATGAGACCAGGCATGGTCTTGTGCCCACCACCCCACCTCACAGAATCCCAGCAGCCTTGGGAGAACCAAGCACACTGGTCTTAGGGATCTGAAAGGGGCTCTGGGCCAGGACTTTCAGTTAGGGTGTCTGACCCCAGGCCAGAAAAGGCTCATAAAGATGAAGTGTAGGATATCAGCAGGGCAGGGAGCAGTAATGGGGAAACTGAGGCCAAGAGCCGTTAAATGATGGCTCCAGAAAACAAATACTGGAAAGTACCACTGGCTGGAGACCTTGATTCTAGGGCCTCCTGCTCACTCACTCTCCAAGACCAGTGAATGTGACATGGACAGTGAGCATGAGCCTCTGGCTTTCTGAGAGACCCTGTACAAGTCAGTCTTCTCTGGGCCTGCAAGCTACCTTTGCTAGCTGCAATTCCTGTTTATGATGTAGTCTGGGAACTTTGGGGGAGCACGACACCAGGTGGGTGGTGGGAGCTGTAGCATGTGTGGTGAGAGCAGATTTCCAGGTGTGGGAGGGGAGGGCCCACAGGGGCAAGGGGGTGGGCCAGGCAAGGGGCTCTTCTCTGTGCCAGATGCTGCAGTGGGCACCAGAGAGGGAGGTTATTCAGCCCTCTGCTGTAGTACCTTCCCCCTTTGACAGAGAAGTCAAAGCTAAAAGAGGGCAGGGACTTGGCCAGGGTCACTCTACCCAGGGTGAGCATGGCCTAGAACTGGCCCTTCTGAATCTCAGACTGTGACTCTTGTTGTTGGACTGAGAGTGCCATGATCCAGCGGTCTGGGCAAGGACCTGTCATGCCTCATGGGGGCAGGAGAGGAAGGTATGGTGTGTGTGTCCATTACCTACTCTCCCTCCATGGCTGGCTGGTCCAGGCCTCACTGCAGGGCAGAGGAGATAAGGGATTTCTGCTTACAGGCGTAAATAGAGCTGATCAGCTGGGCTCTGGGCTACTTGGGGCTCCCAGGGGACAACCCAGTCTTACCCTTTCCAGGATTGGGGGAAGGAATCTGTTTATCTAGGAAGTCAAGGGGGCAGTGTAGGGAGGAGAAAGGGCAGGCTCTCATGGCTAGGCACACAGACCTGGGGTCCATATCCTCAATGGGAGACCTCACATATATATCATCCCCACCTTATTGGGGGTGTGGGGGTGGAAGTTCAAAGAGCTGACAGAGTGCCCAGGAAAGTAGCAGGTGCTTAATAATTTCCAATTCCTTCTCTTCTGTCATCAAAGTGAGGGCAGCCTGGATCCCTCCTCCAGGGGAAGGGTGGCTCCAGCCTGAAGAGCACAGCAGAGGTAGCAGGTAGGGAGTGGGTTGTGAGCACAGACAGCCTACCACCAGCCAGCTGTTACCTGGGCTAGTTGCTTAACTTCTCTGGGTTCTGTTTTCTCATCTGATAAATGGGGGATAATGACAGTAGAGTTAGTGAGAGGTCCCATCAGGGGCTAAGAGCATGTCTGTGGAACTGTTGGTAGGGTCCTGGATACAGGTGAACTGCAAGAGTGAAAAGTACTTAACTAGCAGTAAGTCCAAGATCAACAGGAACCCACAACCCAGTGAGGCTGGGCTCTGCCAGGTAACTAACCATTCAATAAGCAAGTTCTGAAATCAGAAAGCTGGTCCAGGTTTTTTCTCATATCTCAGGTAGCTGTGCCCCTGGGTGTTCAGAAGACCCCTTTCTAGTGGGGTGTTTTTAGGGTTGAGTCTGGGTGACTCTGAGAGGTTGAGTTATTAGTGGCCCTGGAATTGAGAGACTAGGGGCACTGGGACAAGGATCAGAGCCCTGGGACGCCTACCGCCTGGGAGAGCTGCCAGAGGCTAAGGGCGAGGGTGGGGCCTGGGTGACCTGGCTCCCACCCCAAACATGGCTCTGGGGGAGGCCCCAACCGCCCAGACAAGTCAGCCCCAGACCAGGCAGGCACTTAGTCTCTAGCCAATGGTACAGCTCCATGCCTCTCCAGCTTTGCAAAGTATCCCGAAACTACCTTCTGATTCCTGCCTGGACACCAGATTCCTCACCTGGCTCTGCCATGCCTTTGCTGCGTGATCTTGAAGGGTCTCCCTACCTCTCTGAGCTTGTGCTTTTTTCAAGTGTGAAAACTGTGACCTCTGCCCTGGATGTTGCAGGGGGTGGGAGCTCTGTGTTAGAATCCCCATCTGCAGTGCTGGGGCTCCAGTCTGGCAGGGCTGGGTGGGGCTGGGCATCTGGGAATTGTCTGTCTCCCCCTGCGCAAGCATGGCCCAACAGTGGGGAGGTATCATCCCCATTTGTCAGGTGAGCAAACCAAGGCTGTGCCACAGGGCTGCAGACCCACACTGGGGTGTGGCAGTGTTGGGGGCCCTGGGCAGGAGCCTGCTTAGGAAATTGGAGAGGGTAGAGTTGGGGGGTGGGGTGGAGGAAGGAAGAAAAGGAGGCAAAAAAGCTTTGCTGGGGTGGGAGGGGTGGGGACCAGTAGGGGGAGCAGGAGGAGCTTGCTTGGCCTTTCCTTGAAAGCTTTGTGGGATCCATTCCTGGGTGTGTGTGGAGTCAGGGGCTGCATCCCCACCCAGACCTTACTGGCCCAAGTGGCTGGACAGACAGCCCAGGCCCTCCAGGAAGACACAGGAAATCTGAGCCAGTCCATGACAAAGGGCCCTGTTGTGTGATGGCTGGCACACCCCTTCTCTTGCCCTCAGTTTGCCCATCTGCAAGGTGGGCCAGGTTGAGCATGAGTATGCTGATGGGCCATGAGGTCCCAAGGCCTGATCAGGCCTTCACATCCTCTCTCCTGCCCAGGATGCACCCCGCCGCCATGTGAGGAGGGGGCCACAGTCCTGGCATGAAGCTGCTCCCAGCAGCCTGGCACCTGCCTCTACCGCCCAGGAGACTCTCCAGCCAGCAAGCAGCCCCAGACCTCCCCGCTGCGGTGTGCCTGACCCACCCGATGGGTTGAGTGCCCGCAACCGACGAAAGCGGTTTGTGCTGTCAGGCGGGCGCTGGGAGAAAACAGACCTCACCTACAGGTAGGGGCCAGTGGCTGTGGGAGCAGGCTCTAGACCTACCTGTGTGTCTGTGTGTGAACTGCCACCCTCACACTTGCTTCTTGAGACACGTGCTAGAGCCAGATCTCTGTGGTTAATAGACCTGTGTGTCCACCGACCCCTGAGCCATCCATGGACCAACTCACTAAACCCCAACTTAGATGCACACACAGACAACACCCCACCATAGCTATGCCTTCCCACATCAGAGGGGCAGTAGCTCTGTCAACACACAAAAAGTCTCAGCACACACCTGGTGGCTCCCTTGACATGTGGGGCAGGGGGCCTTCAGTCACCCAGGCAGCCCCTACTGGGGACATAGTAAGCACCAGGCCTGCCCTGGGCCTCTGTGGTAAACGAGGGAAACATGGCCGGTCCTCTTGGCATTAACCACATCATTGTTCAGACCTACCATCATAGCTTGGGGTCCATGCCGATGGGAATAGTGGTGAGTGAACAAGTAATAATGGGAGTGATGTGGAAGGTCAGACTTGTCCTGCAGGTGGAGAGCTGGCCTGGGACGGATGGCATGTGACAGATGGTATGGTGTCACACAGTTTGGAGCTCAGAAATATCCTGGGTGGGGAACTGAAAACCAAGACTGGGGTGAAAGGGCAAGGTCTCCCCACAGTGAGTGGCACCATCAGGTCTAGAAGGTGGGTCTTGGGGCTCCTGGTCCTGCATTCTTTCCACCAAATGCAGACACCTGTGTGCACCAAAGGCCATACAAACCCACACAGAGATGGTCCCATGTGGACGAGGGACCATAGCTGAGGCCCAGAGCACACTTGGCACGTGTTCCATATGCATGCATCCCCACTGAGCATCCAGGGGCAACTCCGGGTCCAACAGCCATCAGGGGGCTGTCCCAAGTGAGGCCCAGACCCCTCCTCCTCCCCCCAGGATCCTCCGGTTCCCCTGGCAGCTGGTACGGGAGCAGGTGCGGCAGACGGTGGCAGAGGCCCTACAAGTGTGGAGCGAGGTGACGCCACTTACCTTCACCGAGGTCCATGAGGGCCATGCTGACATCATGATTGATTTTACCAGGTGAACCAGTTACCTAAGACCCCTCCGGGAACTAGCCCCACCTGTCAGTAGCCACTGACTCTGCCCACCCACCCATAGGTACTGGCATGGAGACAACCTGCCATTTGATGGACCTGGGGGCATCCTGGCTCATGCCTTTTTCCCCAAGACTCACCGAGAAGGAGATGTCCACTTTGACTATGACGAGACCTGGACTATCGGGAACAACCAGGGTATGGGCTGGGGACCCATTTTCCAGATGGGGCAACTACAGTTAGTAGAGAATGGGGATAAGTCCTTGACCTGGGCTCTGGATTTTGAGTGTTTTCTGGTGGGAGGTTTGGGGATTGCTGGGCTATCTCCCTTTTTCAGGCACAGACCTTCTGCAGGTGGCAGCCCATGAATTTGGCCATGTGCTGGGGCTGCAGCACACGACGGCTGCTAAGGCACTTATGTCCCCTTTCTACACATTCCGCTACCCATTGAGTCTTAGCCCGGATGACCGCAGGGGCATCCAGCACCTCTACGGCCAACCCCAGCCAGCCCCCACCTCTAGGCCCCCGGCTGTGGGCCCTCAGGCTGGGGTGGACGACAACGAGATTGCCCCGCTGGAGGTGAGGCCCTGCTCCCAGCTCCCTTCACTCTTTGGCCTCTGTGGCTCCAATGTGGGCTCTTGCTCAGCCTTTCTCTCCCACACCAGCCGGAAGTGCCACCAGATGCCTGCGAGATCACCTTTGATGCAGTCTCCACCATCCGTGGTGAGCTCTTCTTCTTCAAAGTGGGCTTTGTGTGGCGGCTGCGTGGGGGCCGGCTGCAGCCTGGCTACCCTGCACTGGCTTCTCGTCACTGGCAGGGACTGCCCAGCCCTGTGGATGCAGCCTTTGAAGATGCCCAGGGCCACATCTGGTTCTTCCAAGGTGAGGGGGACTGGGGTTCATGCCCAGGAGACTTCAGGAGCCAGGAATATCATGGCCCAGGGTAGGGACAGCCAGGCAGACATGATGGGCAGTGCCAAGGGAGAGTATGACTCACTTCTCTGGGCACAGCTGGGAGGCTCCCAGAGGAGGTGGCTCTCAAGATGGGAGCAGGATAGAAGGCATTGCACAGTGGACTGTGCATCCATTCATTCAACCCTCAAAGCCATCCTAGGGGGTATGTGTGATCAGTACGCCTGTTCTAGAGATGAGATCTCTGGGAAGTACAGGTGGTACAGTGACTCATTAACGGCACAGTTTGGAAAAGGTAGAGCAGGGATATGATCTCATTCTGGCAACCCCAGAGCCCGTGCTGTTAACTTTCAACGGGGAGAGACAAGAGCCTGAAGCATTCTAGGTGGCAGGGACTTCATCAACAGAGGCCCAAGCCTGCTATGGCAAGGATGGGGCCCAGGGAATGGTCTGAAGCACTTGTCACAAGGAACCAAATGCCAGGGGAAGAATCAAGAGCTCAGGAGGTTTCCTTCCTGTTTAGAATAACCTTCCACATGCAGTAGCTCCCAGAGCATGTATCACCCAAACTTGTCCTCACTGGCGCTAACTTCCCTCTGGGGATAAGGGTGCTGAGTGGGATTTCTGGCCTGAGTGTTTTATGGACAAGGAAACTGACAACAGGAAAGTCTGGCGGTGGTGTTGGCCAGGTAGGTCCATGGTGGCCGGGTACCACCGGCCCAGTCACCCCAGTTGGGCAGCTCCATTGCAGCCTTCCCTCTCTGGCAGGCACTCAGTACTGGGTATACAATGGTGAGAAGCCAGTCCTGGGCCCTTCACCCCTCTCTGAGCTGGGGCTGCTGGGGCCCCCCATCCAGGCTGCCTTGGCCTGGGGCCCTGAGAAGAACAAGATCTACTTCTTCCGAGATGGAGACTACTGGCGCTTCCACCTTAGCACCCGCCGTGTGGACAACCCCGTGCCCCGCCGGGTGACTGACTGGCGAGGAGTGCCCTCTGAGATTGACGCCGCCTTCCAGGATGCTGATGGTGCGTTGAGGTGGGGAGAGGAGTGGCTGGTACAAGTGGTGTAAGAGCCACATCTCCTACCTGGTGGTAGCTGGGCATTAGCTCCTCATCACGGGTCCTTTGTCCACCCTCTTCCTTGTCCCAGGGCAATGCCATGCCCCCATACTGCAGATGGGAAGACTGAGGGGTAGAGAGGTGCCAGGACTTGCCCAGGTCTCTCAGTATAGCTGGTAAAATAATAGCTGCTGCACACTGAGGACCGATGATGTTCTAGGCACAGTGCTAAGCTCCTTATGTCTCATGCAGTTCTCAGAACAGCCCTCTGACATAACACTTGCTGTGAACCCAGTTTCCAGAGGGGCAAACAGAAGTTCACGTAATGAGGTCCCTAACTGGGCCACTTAGATGGACAGTGGGGAGCTAGACCTCCCACCCAGGCAGTCCCTGCTCCTAACCACTGAACTGGCCTACTATCTTAAAGGACTAGAGTGGGACTTGCAGTCCAGTACTTTTTCCCCCATACTCTGAAGCTTGCTTCTGTGTTCTCCCCCATCAGGACCTACTGGGAGAGCAGTCCTGTGGTAGCTCTGGGGCTCTGGGTCACTTGCATGGCCCACCTTGCCTCAGGATGCCGGTCTATAGTCTGGCTGGCAGGTACAGGAATAGAACTGACATGGGGGTAGGATGGGGTGGGGTGAGGGGAGGGAGACTTGCTTTCCTGAGAGGTAGGAGTTGAGTTTCCGAGGCTCCAGGCATCTGTCAAGCTGGAATGATAGCCCAGATCAGATCTTAGGACTGGTAGTACTACTCCAAGGGATTGAAGGTTCCAGAAAGGCCACCCTGGGGCCTGCAGGTTTCAAGAAACACAACAGTGGTCAAGCCCTGAGAATCTGACTTCCTCCTGTGCCTGTCCCTGGGCACATCCTGACTGGTAGGTGCAGGGCCCATTGTCCACTCACCCAGGTCTGACACTCCTCTCTCCGCAGGCTATGCCTACTTTCTGCGAGGTCGCCTCTATTGGAAGTTCGACCCTGTGAAGGTGAAGGCCCTGGAGGGCTTTCCCCGCCTCGTGGGCCCTGACTTCTTCGGCTGTACCGAGCCTGCCAACACTTTCCGCTAACTGACTTGGATGCCCACAGCGCTCCTGACTCCTGCCAGGCCACTGATATTGGATAGAGACCAGTGTCCATCCTTGTGGCTGTGGGTACCAGGCACAGGATGGAGCCTGTGTTTCCTCAGGAGGGTGGGGAGGGGCTGCTGTCACCTTGACAACTGCAGGGAGGGCCACGCAGGTCGTGGTCACCTGCCAGCGACTGCTTTGGACTAGGCGAGGAGACTCTGGCATTACTTGAGGGTGAGGGTGGTCTCAGGCCAGCCCTACCCAACCTGTGCAGGTCACAGTCAAAGCCTCCTGCCCTCAGTTTCTATACTTATCCCTCAGGGTAGCATCTCAGCAGGATTGGGGGAGCTGAAGCCTTCATTCCCTCCCTGCTGTGAGGTTCCTGCAGGGTGCTGGCATAGGGGGGCCAGGGGCACCACTGCCTTCTACCTTTTCTTGAGAGGTCAGCTCTGGGCAGGTGCTTGGATCTGGCTGCTTTCTAGTTGGTGATCCTAGGGATATGTTCCCCAGGATCCAGGCCAAAAGGTCCAGAGTCAGCTGGGGATGGGAGTGCTTCCTGCTGGAGACCCGGGCCCTTGAAGCCTCAACATACCTCAATCCTGTCTTGGGCTAGATCCTTCCCAGCCCTCATCCCAGCACTGGGATCCTCCAAAATCATGTAAATGTGTGTACAGTGTGTACAAAGCCTTTTTTTTTTTTTTTCTACTGAGTACTGTCATTAAATATGGTTATTTTCTACTTGCCTGCCTGGGTTCTTTCTGTAACTATGAGGCCTGAAGGGGGGAAGAGCTGGGGACCTGGGAGCCAACTCAGCACCTGCTGTGTCCTGGTCAAGCCTACTCCCACCCACCCAAGCTTCTGGTCCTTGGGGCTGGATGCAGTGCCATGGCTCCTCTTGCTCCATTCCTCCATCTAGCCTGGTGGGACTGGAGTGGCTTTGTAATTGATTCCCTGCTTCCCCACTGGCCCCTCAACATCCTCCACCAAGTGGTGGCCACTTTATCTGGTCATGCCACACCGCAGTTTTGATCCTAAAATACTTTGTTTCTCACTGCTGTCAGGACAGGAACAAAACTCATGGTCACCACAGCTGACCCCACCTAACCCTCAAGGGTCTCCCTGCCCTGCCCCCCAGCCCCATGTGTATCTTCTTGATAGTAGCACCTATCACAGCTGCAATTTTATTAGACTGAACCATATGAAACTGTCAGCAGCGGGCCGTTTTTGATCTGTTGCATTGTGCAACCAAACACGGATGCTTTGATGCTTTCATTATTGTTAGCCCCAGTCCTGGCTGTAAGCTCTGCAGGGCAGGGCTACCTAGTTTCGCTCAGCACCCCACGGCTGCACTTGCTGTAGACACAGAGTGCAGAGTTAAGGAAGAGTGCAGAGAAATGGAGAAGTTTCCCTCCCCTCTAGCTCACCGATGCCCCAGCCAAACCAAATACCACCTGGGCCTTGGAATCCTGCCAAGCCTGGGGAGCCTTTGCCCATGCCAACCCCTCACCCAGTGTTGCCTTTCTGCCCATCTCCACAGCCGCAGGAACACCTGTG
The DNA here is from genome assembly GCF_007474595.2 of Lynx canadensis. Classification (NCBI taxonomy): domain Eukaryota; kingdom Metazoa; phylum Chordata; class Mammalia; order Carnivora; family Felidae; genus Lynx; species Lynx canadensis. The sequence goes on along the minus strand of NC_044314.2, from coordinate 64,112,921 downwards.
GGCCTGGAACTGGGGTATATGTTCCTAGGATCCCTCTTATCTACTCAACTACACTGCGTGTTTCGGGTGGTGAAACTGAGGCACAGGTAGCTCTGGCCTCCTCTTGGCCTCAGGCCTCGTTTTGCTCCTCCTCCACTGGGCTGAGCTCTAGTCCCAGCTGTGAGGCTGGGAAAATCACCGCTTGAGTCAGGGCCTCTGTTGCTATTTCTGTCCGTGAGAAATTCTTCGGAGTACCTCCACTTGGGAAGCAGTCTGGAAGAAACGGGTCGCGGTTCCTTTAAGCGGCCCGAAGGGGCGCTCTCCAGCCTTTTGTTAGGGAGGCGGTGGCGCGCGCGTCAGCGTCAACGCCCGCGCTTGCGCACTGAGGGCGGCCTGGTCCTTTGCGGCGGCGGCTGAAGAGCCCGGAGGCGGCTCTAGCACCTGATCTGTCCGCCCTTCGCCGCCCGGTCTCGGCTGTTCTCGGCTCGGCAAGGCTCGGCTCCTCCTCAGTCCTCCCGATCCCTTGCAGCTCGGCCTCGGCCGCCCGCCTCCGCCGCCGAAATGATGATGATGGCGCTGAGCAAGACCTTCGGGCAGAAGCCCGTCAAGTTCCAGCTAGAAGACGACGGAGAATTCTACATGATCGGCTCTGAGGTAGCCCGCCGCGCGTCCTCACCCTCCCCAGCCTCGGCCCCGCGGAAGCCTCGGGGCGGGTCTGCTTGCCGGGAGCGCGCGTCTCCATTCATCGCGGCGGGCGGGCGCGTGCGCGCGTTGCGTCAGGGCGGGGTGGGGCCTGTCTGGCTCCGCCCCGCGCACGTCGGCTGTCTGGGATTTCTTACTTATTTCGTCTTGATGGGCGTCGCCCACTGCTGCCAGGGTTTAGGGCACTCCGAGGAGCCACTGGTTCCATCCTGAGTTGGTACAGCTCCAGCCAGCCGCAAAGAAACGGGATGTTTCGGTTAGCCCCTGGGGCGCCTGGAGGAGAGATTTCGGAAGCTTCACTTGTATCCCTCCTCCATTGCTGCGTTTGGGATCGTGAAATCTCAGATTGAAAACATGGGGTTTACTGATGTCTCATCTCGCAAAGTGTTGGTTGTTGTTACTTACCAATGAGGAAATAGGGAGGAGGATGGATATCCTGTGTTGGGTGGATAAGGCCCCAGTCCCTGAGCTAGATCAGTTCAGAACCAGTTGACGCTTTGGCTGTCTTGAATTTAACTCAGAATTATGAGGAAAGGATTCTAAATATCTTTGATTCTTGACCAGAAGTGACAGCATTTTTATGAGTCAGCTGAACAGCTGATTTTAGGAAAACCCTACACCTCGTCCTTCAATGGGGAGTTTGTATTAAGTCTACTGTTTTTCCAGGTTGCTTCAAACTACCCCTTTTTGATCCAAAAGCAATCCCCAGCTAGTGTATATTCCTTTTTTTTTTTTAATTGTGGTATATGCAGTTCAGATGTGCAAATACCAAGCTGTAGAGTCTTTCCTGTATAATGAGGTAAGTGCCAATCCTGGAGAGCTAAAGCAGTTTCAGAATGCCCAGGGTTGTCTTTCCTTGTAGTGGTGTTCAGTATCCTATGCCAACGTTTCATTCTTTTTTTTTTTTAATAGTTTTTTTTTCTCCCCTTCACAACTGAACATAGCATGAATGAATGACCCCCTGTGGTTCCTGACTTGTTTTAGTTGGATCAGGTTAGGATACCACTGTTGTCAGTAGTATCAGGACTTTAGTGTTTCCATTTTTCACCAAGTTTTGTAAAACAAAAAGGGCAGGGTGCAATACGTTTTTCATGTTATGACATAAATGCTGCTCTTCAGATATTACTGGGGAAGTGGAGTCAGTGGCTATCCATGTGCCACAGCTCGGAATCGTCTTTATTGACCAGTAGGAAGCTGCCTAAATGTAGGATAGAAGGCACTTGAGGAGTTCCCAAATGATACTGGGCAGATTGTTTAAAGAAGCCTTTAACCGATGTAATGGACAGGAAAAGCAGTCAGTTTGGCTTTGACTTTCAGTGGGTGCTACTTTTGAGAAGGAAGCTTTCATTTATTAGGTGGAGTATATTGAGAGGGAGCATGTAGCCAGATGGGAAGAAGGGCTGTCTGTTTCCTGGTAACTTTTTTCATGTGTGGGAGATGCTTAGACTTGATGGCCTCAAGATCTTCCCTGTAACATGCCTTCGTTTCTAGAAGGCTAACTGCAGTCTTCTCTTTCAGCCCTGTTGAGTAAGAACAATTGTCCTGAGACCCAGTCTATAGAGTCCCACATGGGAGAGGGGAGAGACATCTACTCTCTTGGGCCAGGCTGAACATCTGGAGGTCTGAGAAGGGTTCAAGATCAGGAGGCTGACTCTTGATAACCAGAAGCTTCTGTGACAGCGTTGGGTGGTGGATGGCCTGCAGGTCCCTTCCCCTTGGAAAACAGGCACCATATTCAGAGAGGTGGGTCGGCCATAGCAACACATCCAGTGCCCCCATGCCACATCTGTGGAGCAGCTTTGGGAAGGCATGTGTGATTGCAGCCAAGTGCGTGTGTCACTCTTCTCCCCCCATCTGCAGGCAGCTGTGTTCACTAAGCCAGAGTCACAGAGCTGAGGGGACCCTAAGAAATCCCCAGGTTCACACCTTCATTTTACATCTGGGAAACAGGTCCAGAGAGGGCACAGGCTGGTTTGGGGGAAACCCAGGAAGGCAAGCTCCAGTCTCCAAAGTTCAGGGGTCTTGGGAAGGATCTAGGCGTCCTGGAGCACTATAGGACCTGCGATAAGTTTATTTATTTGAGAGACAGAGTGTGTGTGAGCAGGGGAGGGGCAGAGAGAGAGAGAAGGAGAGAGAGAATCCCAAGCCTGATGTGGGCTCGAACTCAGCAAAGCCTGAGATCGTGACCTGAGCCAAAATCAATAGTTGGACAGTTAACCCACTGAGCCACCCAGGCGCCCCTGTGGCCATTCTTCTGTTAGGCTGTTCAGCAGCTCTGGTTGTCGATCATAAAAATCTTTGATTCATGAAAAATGGAGAAACACATTTAATAAACATACTGTGCTGGGTAGGTAAATGGGAAAAATAATAGAAATGGTGCTTCGTGGGGCAAAGTTCAGAATTGCTCAGCATTTGACAGGTGAGTAAGGAGACCCAGAAAAGGGAGGTGATTCCCAGTCACAGGTGGAACCAGCACGTGGCACCCAGTCCACTGGCTGTCCTTTGCCATGTGGTCATTTTGACTCGAGTGGTCATTTCTGCAATGTCAGTGAAATAATTGAGTTTCTTTATAAAAACTTTGAGACTCGGTTTCTTTTCATTAAAGAAGTTATACTTTGAGTATCTGTTACAGATAAACTGAAGCTATTGTTTGAGGCAATAGTGATTTATATAGCAATCTGGTGATTGCCAGTAAGTGTTTTTTAAACTCTCGGAAAATTCTTTTGGTGTTCCTGATTTGAGTTTGTTACTAAACAAAGCAACAGGGGCCATGGGGGAAATTATCCTACATCTGTCCAAAATTAAAAGACCTTTTTGGTGTTTATGGCATCATAAAAATATCAAAGTCTTGTTCTTAAGATAAAAGAAAGTCAAAGGGGCCTTACATTTCTGGAAAGTGTTCGGGATCCTTAGTTTAAAGTCAGAATCACTTCGAGCGTCTCAGTGAGCTCTGGGGGTCTGCCCCAGAAGCGCCTGGTCAGGCCTTTTGGAACTTAGCCCTGTCGTTAGGACGCAGATGGTACTGCCCCCACCTAGAGAGGCAGATGTGGGCCAGATGTGCACTGCTATTGAACCCTTGATGTCAGCAGAATGTGTTTTTATGGCTGCAGAAAGCCTGGTGCCTGGAGGCCAGCTTGTGCTCTGTTACTCGGTCGGTAGAGCCTCTGCACCAGGACCCTCCCTTTCTGCATCAAGATGTGACCCTCATAATGAGCCTTCTTGCTTTACCCATAGGTGGGAAACTACCTCCGTATGTTCCGAGGTTCTCTGTACAAGAGATACCCCTCACTCTGGAGGCGACTAGCTACTGTGGAAGAGAGGAAGAAAATAGTTGCATCGTCACATGGTAAAAAAACAAAACCTAACACTAAGGGTGCGTCTTCACGAGGGTTTGTAAACCTGTTTCAAAACCACTCGCTTATGTCATGAAGTTAAAACGTTTTCACTCCAGAGTGTCTTCACTGCAGCCCTGACCTTAGCGTGGCAGGAGCACGTGAGGGGCAGAGTCACTGCAGAGCACGCTATGCAACTCAGGCGACAAAGCAGCTTCAGGTAGCCAGGGGTCCTTTGTCAGGTATTTTCAGCAGGGCCAGTGGGGGGGGGGGGGGGCGGGGGGGGGGCAAGTCTGGGACAGTAATGGGTGCTGTGAAGACATGTTGGTCTCAAAACGTTTTAGGAATGCTGTGATGCTCTGCCATCTGCCGTGGGCGTGTTGCCATAGTCACCCTCCATGCAGCCCGAGTGGCGGGTGGTGGCCCCAGCTCCCACTCCCCTCTGGGGCTTTCACCGCTTTGCTTCCCAGAGCACCTCCATCCCGTAGCACTTCGTTCTGGCAGCCAGTGTGCTAGAGCTCATGTGCATGTCCCTGCGTGGTGTGCCTGAGGTGTGTGCCTGGGGCTTGGCGGGTGAGCTGCCTGATGCTAGAGAGCCAAGTGTGCTTTGGCTCTTCAGAAGATGCTCTTCAGATGCTCTGAGGGCTCCATCAGGGGAGTCTCACTGTACGTTTTGGTTCGGATGCTATGTGATGTTTGGCAGGTGGCGAAACTGCTTTGACTCGGCTGTGGCCCCTTACAGAGAGCTGCCCTGGGCCTGGGTGAAGACTCTGCCTGAAGCCGTGTGTGTGTGTGTGTGTGTGTGTGTGTGTGTGTATGTGTGTGTGTGTATGTGTGTGTGTGTACGTACACTTCACAGTCTGTCCTGTTTGGTTGTGTCTGTAGGTATTGCTGTGGTCTTGTCCACTGTGGGCAAAGTAGTGGTTCTTTTAATGCAGGAGCCGGGGCTTCTTTTTTTATCTGCTGCTATGACATTGCCACTCACTCGCTTTAAAAAGTCTCCTTTTTATCCTCCCTCTGCCCCCCAGTGGAGCACCAGTCACTAACGCAGTGAGTTCCTAGCTTTGCTTTCCCCTCCGCAAGCCTCAGGTGAAGTCTCAGTGACTCTTCTGCCTTGTGCTTTGGAGATACCTTCCCCATAACCGGTTTGTTTCTCCAGGAGAAGCCAGTCTGGACCTGCAGACAGGTAGCAGCTCTTGACCGAGGTTCCCTAGAAGAGCTGTGGGTCGAGTTGCCTAGAATCTGTCCTGCTTCCCAGATAGCACGTGTTGACTGCACGGTGCCGGGAATTCATGTTGGGTGTGAGGCAGCTCTTTGTAACTCTCTGGGCTCTTGTTTTAAAAGAAAAGTATTTTTCATCTTTCATTCCATCTCTCCACTTTGCTTCATGTCATGGATTGCAGTTGGTGTCAGACCTCTTCCCACTGGTGGTATCACTCTGGAGCCCCCCCCCCCCCACCTTTTCCCCATTGGCCATGCTGCACTGTAGCTGCTGCTGCCCTGTGCCCAGAGCCAGTGCTCCTGGGACAAATTAGTGCAAGTAAATCCCATGGGAGCGTTTTCTCAGTAGGACCTCTAAAGCACTCGGTCCAGATTGCCCTTTTGGAAGAGGCCAGCATTCAGCAGTAGTAAGGTTGACACTCGCTTTTCCCTCCTGCATGTGAGGACCTCGATGTGCTGCATCTGCTGGCTGCTGCTTCTTGCTGCCCCACCAGCAGGGTGACCGCAGTGGTGTCTCTGGTTACAGATCATGGATACACAACCCTGGCCACCAGCGTGACGCTGTTAAAAGCTTCAGAGGTGGAAGAGATTCTGGACGGCAATGATGAGAAGTACAAGGCCGTCTCCATCAGCACGGAACCCCCCACCTACCTCAGGTAATGTACTCCCAGCCAGGACGTGCTCTCAGGATAACACCCACAGATATTTTTCTCATACCCTAGAACTGGTTGGGGTTAAATTGAACCAAAATACCTTTAAACACTTCACCTGCTGTGCTTACAAATTGTCTTAGCCAGATTGCCAAGTTTCTTGTGTGTCTGTGGAATTTCTAAGACATGAAAGCCAAGTCTTGGGTTCTGGAAAGTCATTAGAAGTGGTTTGAAAGTGGGACTAATCTATCAGAAAAATGAGTGGCCCAGATAAACTCCCAAAAGAAATGAGCAATAGATCTTAGTGTGTGAGCTTAGAACCTTTAAAAAAGAGTATTTACAGTAATAATTAGACAAGTAATTGAGAGGTGATTATGTTGTAGAGTCTGTTCATTCATATTTATTTTTTAATTTTTTTTCATTTTTTTAAAGTTTATTTATTCTGAGAGAGAGCGAGGGCACACATTTGAGCAGGGGAGGGGCAGAAAGAGGAAGAGAGAAAGAATCTCAAGCAGGCGCTGCACTGTCAGCACGGAGCCTGATGTGGGACTCGAACCTATGAACTGTGAGATCATGACCTGAGCTGAAACCCAAGAGTCAGACGCTCAACTGACTGAGTCACCCATGTGCCCCTTTTCTTCATTTTCATAGGTATTTTTCTTTGGTTTTGATTCATTCATATTTATAAGAAAAACCTGGGTACCCCAATAGCTAAATAGGTAAAGGGTGGGCCATCCTGGAAGCATAAGGAGTAAACAAATAAGGAGATGATGTTTGTCCTCGTGTAACATTAAGAATTCAAAGTAAAACAGATAAGCAACTATTGACATAAAGAGTTGGGGAAGATACAATAGAGCTGGCACACGCAAGCACCCTGCACAGGCTTTGGTACACGGGCATGGTCATGACATCAAACCTGTTTTCATTGTCTGACCCATTAATTTCACCCCTAAGAATCTGTCCCAGACAAATAACTTCAAAGAACACCGCCACCAACAGAAACTATTATATGGAAGGAGGTAGCATTGTGAGTAATAATGGCAGTGAGTACCACTGCCCAGTAATAATGGAGCCACTTGAGTGTTCAGCCTTAGGGAGAGGCTGACTGAGTGAAGATACAGCCAGCTGAATAGACTAAGGTATTACAGACTAGGATATAGACCAGGATAGACTAGATCTTGGAAGCAGGTAGACTGGATAGATAGGTAACTGTTTATGTCATAACTAAGTAAGTAGACCCTGCGGCAGCCAGAAATGTGGTTTGCCTGAGTGATGTGCAGAATATCTAGAATGAGTGCATTTACGTGCACAAAACCCCGGGGGGCACTGAGGAGGAGGGAGAGGAGGGTTATTGTTTCGAGTGATGTGGTTATGGAAAAATCATTTCTTTCCAGATTTTCTTTCAACTTTACTATTGAATTGTTTTCATAATCCTCCCCACAACCCCCATGTAAAGGTGGCCCACATCCAACTTGGCCAGTGTTATAGATGTGTGCTCTGCAGATTCCTCTTTCCCCAAGGGATGCGGTAAGAACATAAGGATGGCTAGACTTTCCTAGGGAAGTGGCAGAAGGAAGTGATGTACATATGGCTGGGGCTTTCAAGTCTGCACATGTCAGCCAGGAACCTTTTATGGGGCAATAAACACTTCTTGATGATCGTGTCATATGAGGAACAGCTGACGGAGGAGAGTACTGTTACCCCAGAGGTCAAAACTACAGAGACGGTTGGGCATTGAGGTTCGCGAGAAGCTGCTTTCATGGGCTCTGTGCTCAGGAAGCGCCTTCCCACTGCCCAGTCAGCCCCACAGGAGGACCAGCACCTCCCCTCCTCATCACTGGACAGGCTAGGCAGAGGCTGGATGTCCCCCTCCTTTGGGCAGACCTACTTGTAGCAGAAGAAAGGTTGAATTATGTGACCCAGATTCTCGGATTTGGTGTATGATGTACTCACTGTGTCTGACAGAACTTGCACTCTACTTTAGATAGTTACCTGACAGAGGTTTGGCAGAATAGCCCAGGCCTGGTTATGAACTAGATCACTACAGAGATAGGGCAGGAGTTTTTAGGGTGGAGGGGGAGCCTCAGTGCCAGCTTTAGGAGGCTCAGAAAAGAGGTGGCAGTCTAGACCTTAGGTTCCCAGATACGGGCCCAGCTACATTGGCATCACACATGGAAGTTGTAAAGAACCCATATTCCTGGGCTCAGAAAAGAGGTGGTGGTCTAGACCTGAGGTTCCCAAATACGGGCCCAGCTACATTGGTATCACACATGGAAGTTATAAAGAACCCATATTCCTGGGTCCTCTCTAGAGACAGGAGTCCCTTGGTCTAGGTGGAGCTCAGAGCTTTCCTACTTGAAATTTCGCACTCTGAGGGAGTCTGCAGCCAGGATTCAAAACCACTGGCCCAGTAGCTCTAAGCCCTGCCCAGATTAGTTCCAAGTTCCTCCTTTTTCCAGGCCTCTGGTATTGGTAAGGCTGGTCATAAGATCTGAGCAAGACTTGGGTACAGGAGACTTGATTGAGTCCCAGCAGAGTTTGGTACTGTAAATCTCTCCCTGCCCCCACCCTCAGTCAAGGGGTGCTCTGGGACCACAGCATCTGAGGTGCAAGTGGTCACAGCTTTAATTTTTCTTTTAATGTTTATTTATCTTAGAGAGCGAGTGAGTGGGAGAGGGCAAAGAGAGAAGGAGACACAGAATCTGAAGCAGGCTCCAGGCTCTGAGCTGTCAGTACAGACACAGGGCTTGAACTCATGGACTGCGAGATCATGACCTGAGCCGAAGTTGGACACTCAACTGACAGCCACCCAGGCACTCCAGTGGTTCCAGCTTTAGAAGAGAAGAGTCAAAGAGCCTGGGGCCTGGGCAGGTCATGGCCACTGCTTCTGGTCCTCACCACCACATGGAGAGAATGACTGCAAGCCACATCTCCTCATCCCTCCTGTGAGGACAGTGAGGGAAGGGAAATTGAGTGGTTGCCGTCACATCCTTTAAACTGTAGCAAACAGTTATGGAAGATGTGGTACAGGTGTTGGGGATGTAAAAGTGAATGACACACAGCTGCTGCCCTTACAATGCTCAGACTTGTTAGGGAAGGCAGCGTCCGAGGATGATAAAATGATGTGCAGAGCATAGTGGGAACCTGAGCGCTTGCCTTTCAAAGCCAGCACTGGAGCTTCAGATTAAAAAAGCCTTTTGGGGGGTGCCTGGGTGGCTTGGTCAGGAGAGCATGTGACTCTTGATCTCAGGTTTGTAAGTTCGAGCCCCATATTGGGTGCAGAGATTACTCAAAAATAGAAATCTTTAAAATAAAAAAGCCTTTTGGTATTTTCCTAGTAGTAAAAGCAACCTGTAATTTGGACAGAAGAGTGAACCCTTGATGGTACGTGGGTTACTTAAACTACTTTGAGCCTCACTTTCTAGAAAGTTTTTACTAACCCAGCTTCTCATACCCTACTGGTCTGGACCCTTGAAAGGCAGAAGCATTATTGAAGTGTTATACTCTGGCTGGCCCATATATCTAAAAGAACGGTCTGATCTTGTCTCTCCCTTCTTCAAAGTCCTCGGGGACTCCCAGCTGCCTGCTGAGTACAGTCATTTCTCATGGAGCACACCTGCCCCTAATCGGGACCCTCTCCATGTCTGCCTCTCCAGCCCTAGTTGAGGCAACAATCTATCCGTGCTTCCTCTCTTCTGCCGGCCATGCACTTCCTGAAACGCCCTCCCTATTCCGGTTGTTCCCCTACCCCCATCCCTAGTGAGCCCCAACTCCATGCTTAAGGCTCTACTCCAGGGTCTGCTCCTCTGGGAAGCTGCTTCCTTGTGCACATTCTCCGCAAGAAGGGAGAGTGCTTTCATGGAGTCATGCCTGGCACATAGCATGTTACACTGTGACTTGTGCACTGGGCTGGGGGCTGCTCTGCTGTGTTGGGGTCCCATCTGTACCCTTCCCCTAGCCTGGGTCTGTGAATGGGTGCCAGTGGGCGCCTGAGGAGTAGACACGTACAGAGTCTAGGGTGCGTAGTGCTCACCACCGGCGGGGGTGCAGTGGGCATCCATTGACCATGACTTAGAGCCTGATGGCCAGTATCGGGCTCCTAGACTGAGCAGGGGCATTTCTCACGTCTCTCCAGGGAACAGAAAGCCAAGAGGAACAGCCAATGGGTGCCCACCCTGCCCAATAGCTCCCACCATCTGGATGCTGTGCCCTGCTCCACGACCATCAACAGGAACCGCATGGGCCGGGACAAGAAGAGAACCTTCCCTCTGTGGTGAGCACGCCTCACCCTCCACTGATTCTGCCTCAGTCCTCAAACATGTTTTAGCCTCTTCCTCTCCTCTGCCTTGACCTTGTGTTTCCTAAAACACGCTGCCTTCTTGAAACTATTCCCCCTTGGCTTCTAGGACAGCTGGTTTCTGGCTTGCTTCAGTTCTGAGCTCTGCCTGCTTTAGTGTCCCTGCTGTCTCCTGTTTCCCAGTGTCTCCAGTGCTCCTGGAAAGCACAGCCCTTGGATCTTATCTTGTGGTTTCAAACGCCATCCCACTGAGACCCCACCATTAGTTCCCTGTGGCTGCTGGAGCAGATCACCACAAATGGGGGGCTTAAAACCACACAAATCTATTTCTCACCGTTCTGGGACCAGGAGTTTCCATGCAGCAAAATCAAGGTGTTGGCCAGACCCCACTCCCTCTGGAGGTTCTCCTGGTGGGGCAGCGGGACAAGCTGTTCCCACCTCTTCTGGCTTCTGGTGGCTGCTGGCATTCCGTGGCTTGTGGCTGCATTACCAGCATGTGCCTCAGTGGCCACACGGGCTCCTCCTGTGTGTGTGAAACTGCCCTTCTCTTAAAGGACGTTTGTGTTGTGGTTTAGGGCTACTTGCATAATCTCCTCCTAAGATCCCTAATTATATCTGCAAAGTTCCCTCCCTCCCTTTTGCCATATAATGGTCACAGGCTCCAGGGATTAGGATTAGATATCTTTTGGGGGGCATTTTTCAAGTTCCCACCCCACTATCATCTCTGCAGCCTAGCCTCACCCCTACACGCTGTCCTCAGGTATCTCACACACTGCTTACAGATTCCTCCATCCTGGGACATAGTAATCCCACCCTTCCTGCACTCAGGCCAAAACCCCACGACTCTTCCTCCTTCTCCAACCACAGAACTAGTCTCAGCAAATTCCTGCCTTCTCAGCCTTCCACGTGTCCAGAGTTGGACCACCCTTGGCCAGCTCCTCCTAAGATGTGGGCCCCCTCACCCAGGGCAGATGGCTCCTCTCCTGGACGCAGGTCTTCCAGATACCCCGTCACATGCCCACCAGGGCTGGAGTCCGTGTAGTGGCCCCTCCTCTCTGGCCTCATCCCCTGCCACTGTCACTCTGCATCAGTCATGTGAACCTCTTCACTGCTTTCAGAGCCGCCCAGAACACCCAGAAGCTTCTGCCTTTATAGTTCCCTCTGCCGAGAGCTCACTTCTTACCAACATCTGCATGACCCTCCCCTTTTCGCTCTTCCCTCCCTTTCTTCCCTTCCTTCCCTTCCTTCCCATCACTGGCTGACTGTCACTTCTCAGAGCTGCCTCCCCTTTGGTAGAATGGCTGCTCCTGTCTCTGGCACTCCTGTCCCTTTCCCTGTCCATGTTTCCTAGAGCATTGGTGTCTGGCATGCAGTGTGCTTTCCTTGTTTGTCATCTGTGTCCCTCCCAAGAGTAATTCTCAGCCTGCTTTATTCCACTGACACCTTTAGGGTCCCCTTGCTTTCCAGCGTTCCCTCCATCTCTTCCCCGGCGTCTTCCCTCTTTGTCTTCCTAAAATACAGATATGACCACGGGACTGCCTTGCCCTGGGTTCTCCTGGGGCTCCCTCATGGGAGAGGCTGGATCCCGTAGCCCAAGATGGAGAAGCGTGGGCACTGGGACACCCATGCTACTCCCCGCCCCCGCAGTCTGCACCCCATCTTCTGTGCTCTTGCTGTGCTTCCTCAATAGTTCCTCACCTCTCCTGCACCCCTTGGCTTTTGCTCAAGTATTTCCTCTTCTGGAGATACCTTTTCTTTCCTAGTTACCAGTGAAAGTTCTGCCTGCTTTGGGGCTTAAATCTCCCTCTTAGGGTATGTCTAGGTCATATCCCACTGCCTAAGGCTGCAACTCCCTCTCCCTTCCCTGTGTGTCCTTGAAGTATGGAGCACTGCCTCTGTGACCCCAGGACCCCTGCTTGCCTCATCTCTGCTGGCTCAGCCCTTAGCTGACAAGTCCCCATAAGAAGTGGGCTTTTCCCCTCCGGCCAGGTTTGCAGTGACAGGCGGTGCAGGGAGGGAAGCCCTGAGCATGGAGACCCATGGCACTCCTGGCTGACTGTGCTTCCTCTTCACTTCCAGCTTTGATGACCACGACCCAGCTGTGATCCATGAGAATGCCTCCCAGCCTGAAGTGCTGGTCCCTATCCGGCTGGACATGGAGATCGACGGGCAGAAGCTGCGAGATGCCTTTACTTGGAACATGAATGGTACGTGGGAAGCTGGGCTCTGCATGGCCCAGGCCCGGCTGCTGTGTGAACAGACCTTTTTCTTGCCTGTTGCCTACTGTGCTGGATCCTGGACTCTGGGTTCAAATCCTGCTTCTGCCACCGTTTCCTATGGGCTGAGCCCGTGAACCTCAGGTTCCTCCCTCCCCCAGTGAGATTGGGGTGTCAGGGGTCAGCCATGATGTGGGCTGTCGGTCCACAGAGCTCTATAATGACCTTGATGCTGCTCAGACCGGTTCTGCTGCCTGACCGCCTGCACACCACCCTTCAGCCCTGCCCACCCCTCTGGCCTCTCACGGTACCGTGTGTGCAGGCTTGTCCCTCTGTCATCCCCATGAGGTCTGCCCTCACTCTCTGTTCTTCCTCTTTTTGTCCTCGCTCTGTAAGTCCCAGGTCAGATGGTTGCTCTTCCCTGGTTCCCAGAGTCCAAGCGTGACTCTGCAAATGAACCAGAGAAAGCACAGGAGACGTTCACCATAACACTTAGTCCTTATCCCATCTAGGAAAGAGGACTGTATGAGTGTTTATTGTTTCTTTATTGTTTTCTTGAATCTTTCAGGCTTTTTACAACACATTACTTATATTAAGACCGAAACCAAATAACAACACCCCAAAGAGTATCATTTTTAAGTGAAAAAAAGTTTAGAATTCCCAGAACCTCACTGCTCCTAATAGTTTTTTTGCCAGTCACTTCCACATGCAGATGTATTTAACAGAGTTGTAATTGTAGTGCAAATACAATTTTTCTTCACTTGTAAGTGTCTTCCTGTTTTCCTTGGTCTTCATAATTGGTGCACAATTTTCTGTTGAGTTGTGGTGCCTTAGTTTACTAGAACTCCTTCTGCTATTAGATGTTTCCATGGCAGAAAACATAACGACTTACAGCTTGTTTCTCCCACAGGGGATTTCCTCAGGGAGGAACGTGTGTGGTTGTTGATACGTGGTTGCCTTAAGCTTTCTGGAAGGATTAGGCTACTTCCTTTGGTCATCTCCTGGCACTTGGTGTGCCAGGCCTGAGTCCAAGGGCCTCTGCCGAGCCCTGGGAACAGGGCCTGAGAGCCGAGTGTCTGTCCTCCAGGGTTGACAGGTTAGCTGGCGAGAGAGGATGTGGCCAAAGGGAGATGTGGTGAGGGGTTTCCAGGAGGTTGTATTGAGTGTAGATAGGGCAGGTGTGGTGGTGATACTCCCAACTCGGGCACAGGACAGCTCATGAGTGCCAGGCCATGGCCAGTGCTGTACATCCCCTATTATACCACTCTGTGCTTAATCTCAGCAGGCCTGTGTTATAGTTAATTTATCTCTCTCTCTCTCTCTCTCTCTCTCTCTCTCTCTCTCTCTCTCTGTCTCTCTCCATTTCAACCCCTTAGGTCAGGGATCTTGTTTTTTATTGCTGCGTTTCTTACAGCATTTGGCAAGAACCTGGCCATAGATCATAACATAGGAATTTAGTTGTTCAGATTGACTCAGTATGTGTATTACCTTGTTACTTTCCTTTCAATAACACATAAAAAGCCCCAACTATTTATTTAAACTTCCACCCTATTCCAGAAGGAGTAAGGCATCTTACATGAGAACTCTTAGTACAAAAGAATAAAGCAAATGCAAAAGGTGTGGTTAGGAACAATTGGGTGAAGGGGAAAATGGAATAAGAAGATACAAAATGAAGTGAGTGCTCTGGTTCATACTCACAGTTCAGTGGGCATACGTTGCTAGGGGAGGGCATGATGCTCGGACCTTTAGAACCAGGCAGAGACAGGATGATCAGTTCTGCAGTTCTCAGCGTGGTCAAGGTGAGCAGCCGCTGGTGGCTCAGAAGCAGCAGAATCACACATAGCATTTGAATTAGAGAGAAGCTTTTCCCCTGACCCTCAAGAAGTGGACACAGTATAATTCAGTGAAGACCTGCATCTGTCCAGGAACTCTGCCATGAGCTTCTCCAAGCTGTTCCCCAGAGGAGCCCTTACATAACATTCCATATCCCAGTAAGTGTAATTTGGTCCAGACACTTGGAGAACCAAAATAATTTTGTTCTGTGAACTCTTCCTTACTGGTATTTATGTGATTCTTGGGGTGCCTGGGTGGCTCAGTTGGCTAAGCGTCCAGCTCTTGATTTTGGCTCAGGTCATGATCTCATGGGTTCATGCATTTGAGCCCCACATTGGGCTCCACGCTGACAGTGTGGAGCCAGCTTGAGATTCTCTCTCTCCCTCTCTCTCTGTCCCTCCCATGCTTGTGCGTGCTCTCTTTCTCTCTCTCTCTTTCTCTCAAAATAAATAAACTTTACGGGCTGTGATTCTTAACTGGTGGTTAGGAAGCCACACCCCTGGCATGGTAGTTAAAAGCACATGTTCAAAATTGCTGGTGATTTTCATAGTCCTACCTAATTTACTTTGAAATTTCAAGTAACCTTAAAGGTGAGTGTGAGACTCTTTATCACAAAGGGTCCTAAAAATGTTGAGCAGCATGAACGAACTACATGTCCTTCAGAACCAGGACATTCTTCATAACCAAGATTTGTCTCCAACCAGCTTTTGGTAGGTATCAGTTAACAGTGAGTTCAAGGTTATCGTCTCTTAGAAGGACATGAAAGAGAGTTTATCTGAATTGCTGGTGAGTTATAGCATCATTTGTCTCAATAGCTAGCCTCCTTGGGGTGTGTTAAAATTCTCCAGGAAGAACGAGCTGCTGAACAAGGACACATCGATGCCAGCTTGGCCCCACTGGGGGCAAGGGAATCCTAGAGCAGGGCCAGGAACTGCATCAGGAAAAGGGGTGGAATCTGCTCCTGCACACAGGCCAAGGGTGATCAGGGCCCTGCTGGTTAACACTACAGGGCATGGCTACAGGAAGCAGGTTCTAGAGATATATATCCACATGTTCACTTTGGATGCTTAAAAACCCCAAATGACAGATTCAACAAGCTGAGTAGATCTCAGCAGTATAAACCCAAAGAAGTCCATGCCAAGATGCATCCTAGTTAAACTTCCAAAAACTAACACAAAAGATCTTGAGAGCTGAGAAAAATAACACCTGACTTCTAGAGAAAAACCTGGAATAACTGCTGATTTCTCATCCGAAACCATGGAGGCTGGAGGACATGGCACATGGTTTTTCAAGCACTGAAAAAAAAGAACTGCCAATCTTGAATCTTACACCCAGTAAAAATATCCTTCAGAAATGAAGGGGAAATCCTCAGATGATGGAATACTGTCACCTGTAGACCTAACCTAAAAGAAGGGAGATGATAAAAGAAGAAACTTTGGAACATCAGGAAGAAAGAATATGATAAACAAAACTATATGGGTAAATACAATAAGCTTTCTTTCTCCTCTTAAGTTTTCTAAATTATGCTCAGCAGTTGAAGCAAACCTGATAATGCTGTCTGATGTGGTTTTAAATGTATGCAGAGGAAATATCTTTGTTTGAGCAGTAAGCTTTCTGTACTTAACTTGAATTGGTGAAAATATATACATGGACCTGAATGAAAGTATCACATACCAAAAATTTTAAGATATAGTTAAAGTAGTGTAGTTTGTAGTATCAATTTGTAAAGTAGGGTAATTTGTAGCATCAGTGTTTATATTAGAAAAGTAGAAAAGTCTCAAGTCTGTAATCTAAGCTCCCACCTCAAGAATTGAGAAAAAAAGCAAAATGAAGCCAAGCAGAAGGCAGGACATAATAGAGCAGAAGTCAGTGAAATTGAAACTAGAAAATGATGGAGAAAATTAATGAAAACACAGCTGATACTTTGAAAAGATCAGTAAGGGGGTGCCTGGCTGGCTCAGTTGGTGGAGCATGTGACTCTTGATATGAGGGTTGTGGATTTGAGCTCCATTTTGGGTGTAGAGATTACTTAAAAGTAAAAAAGAAAGATCAGTAAAATTGATAAACCTACCAAGATTGACAACAAAAGACAGAAACAAAAATCATCAAATTCAGCAACGAAATGGGCTATCAGTACAGACCCTGCAGATATTGAAAGGGAGTATTACAAAAGCTCTACCCACATAAATTTGAGAATTTAGACAAGGTGGATCAATTTCTTGTAAAAAACAAGCTACCACAATTCACTCAATATCAAATAGATAGTTTGAGTTGTCCTATCACTACTAAGAAATAGGATTCATAGTTTAAAACCTCCCCAAAAGGAAATCTCCAGGCACAGATGGTGTCTCTGGAGAATTTTACCAAACATTTAAAGAAGAATTAATATAAATTCTCTTGCAGTCTTCTCCAGCAAATAAAAGAGGGAACACTTCCCAGTAACATTTTACAAAGCTAGAATTACCTTGATCTCAAAACTAAAGACAGTACAGAAAAAGTAAACTATAGACCAATATCCCAAATGATTATAGACACAAAAATCCTTAATAAAACATTAGCAAACAGAACTAGATATAAAAAGAATTATACACCACGACCCAAGTGGGGTTTGTTGTTCCAGGGATGGATATCTAGTTCAATATTTGAAGATTGATCAATGTAATCCACTATATTAACAGACTAAAGAAGACAAGCCAGATATCAGTTGATGCAGAAAAAGCATTTAACAGAGGCACCTGGCTGGCTCAGTCATTAGAGCATACAACTCTTTTTTGTTTGTTTGTTTTTTAATTTTTTTTTTAATCTTTATTTGCTTTTGAGAGAGTGTGAGCAGGGGAGGAACAGAGAGACAGGGAGACACAGAATCTGAAGCAGGCTCCAGGCTCTGAGCTGTCCGCACAAAGCCCGATGTGGGGCTCGAACTCACGAACCGTGAGATCATGACCTGAGCTGAAGTTGGACGCTTAACTGACTTAGCCACCCAGGTGCCCCTAGAGAATACAACTCTTGATGTCAGGGTTGTGAGTTCAAGTGCCGCATTGGGTAGAGAGCCTACCTAATTAAAAAAAAAAAAAAAAGCACTTAAAACATTTATTCTTGGTTAAAAACTCTTAAGAAAAATGGGAATAGAGGGAAACTGCTTCAACTTAATAAAGAGCAGCTGCAAAATATCCTATGTCTAACATTTATTTAATGGTGAGAGACTGAATGTTTTCTGCCTATGATAAGGCAAAGATACCTGCTGTTATCACTCTTGTTCAGCTTAGTGTTGGAAATATTAGCCAGAGCAGTAGGGCAAGAAAATTAAATAAAAAACGTACAGATCAGAAAGAAATTAAACTGTCCCTATTTGTAGATGACATGACTGTCTGCATAGAAAATCTCAAGAGATCTACAAAAAACCCTGCTAGCACTAAGAGTTCAGCAGGGTCACAGGATACAAGATAAACATGCAAAAATCAATTGTATTTCTATGTACTGTTGGTGAACACATGGACATTCAGAAATACATTACCATTTACAATCACTCAATAAGAAAAGGAATACTTTGGTGTAAATCTGACAAACATGTTCAGGACTTATATGTCCAAAACTACAAAATACCAATAAAAGTAATTAAAGATCTCAATACCATGTTCATGGATTAGAATACTCAAGATGTCAATTGATATACAAGTTTAATGCAATTCCTGTGAATATTTCAGCAAGGCTTTTTGTACATATAGACAAAATTACCTAAAATTTATATGGAGGGGCACCTGGGTGCCTTAGTCAGTTAAGCATCAGACTCTTGATTTTGGCTCAGGTCCTGATCTCACAGTTGGTGCATTCAACTCCGCATCAGGTTCTGCATGGACAGTGCAGAGCCTGCTTGGGATTCTCTCTCCTTCCCTGCCCCTCCCCTACTTGTGCTCTCGCTCTCAAAATAAACTTAAAAAATATTTTAAAAAATAACATTTATACAGAAAGGCAAAGGAACTAGAATAACTAAAGCAATTTTGAAAAAGAAGGACAAAGGAGGAATCACCCTCCCCAATCTTGTCTTCATATATAGCTACAGTAATCAAGGCTGCATATTAATCCACAGTTCTCTCAAAATAAAAAGTTTAATATAAGAAAATGCTTTGCACAGTGTACTTGTAGGGTGGTTCATAGGACACTTCAGCTTCATGCTGCGCTCTCCAAAATTATACTTGGCTTGCTGTATGAGTTATTGATCATAGGCTGGTTGAGTGTTCTGGGTCTGTCCTGATGGTATTGTTAGGATGGCTGGTCTCTAGCCCTTCTGGGCCAGTGAGGAAATACGGGGTCAGTTGTTGAGCAGACCTGGTTCTTGATGACAGAATCATGCTATGTGCTAATGAAGTGGTTCATCCTTGGCCACTGCCTTGTCTGGCTCATCCCAGAAGTGGTGCATGGTCATTAGAGTTTGGGTTACAACGACAGGGCAGAACAGAGAGAAAACATTTGACCACATGGGCCCTTCTTGTAATCTGGCCAGTTGCAGATGGTCCCTACAAGTTCACACCTGGTGTGGCTACATTTCCAGGAGGCAGGGTCCATTACACACCTGCATGTCTGTTATGTGTGTGTTGCCTGGAGAGTCAGAAACAGAGGAAGGGTCTGTGAAAAGCCACAGAGCAGCCTAATATCTCTGAGGGATTTTTTTATTGGTGAGGAAGTGGCAGATGGTTGTGTGCCCGTGGGACACTGACTTTAAAGTGATTTATCTGGAAGGAAGCTGTTATTTTTCTCGGGCTTCCATAACAAAGTACCAGACTGGGTGGCTTAAACAACAGAAATCCATTTCCTCTTAGTTCTGGTGTCTAGAAGTCCCAGATCAAGGTGTCAGAGGATGTGTTTGTGGATGAGGGCCAGGAGGGGGTGGTGCTCATCCTGTGCTTCCTCCCGCAACCCCATGTTGGGAAGGGCCACCCTCAGTTGTCATTCTCTTCATCCTCAACTTTGTCAGGGAGATCTAGCAGAGGAGGAAGGGGATGGGAGGTTGGGGCCAAACATGGTGAGGTCAGGTCCTGCAATCAGTTAGCAATTCCTGTCCTTTCTCCTGATTTCAGAGAAGCTGATGACTCCTGAGATGTTTTCAGAAATCCTCTGTGATGACCTGGATTTGAACCCTCTGACATTTGTGCCAGCCATCGCCTCTGCCATCAGGCAGCAGATAGAGTCCTACCCCACAGACAGCATCTTGGAGGACCAGTCAGACCAGCGTGTCATCATCAAGGTAGGCAGCTCCTGGGTGGGCCATAGGGTGCTGAGAGTACACTGAGGCCTTAGTCAAAGCCTGTCTTTGGGGTCCATGCTGTGGGATCAGACTTCTGGAAAACCATCTTTTGGGTAGCTCGTGGCTCTTTACCCCAGGAAAAGTATGGGCTGATTTCTTGGAGGAAGGTCTCATATTCTGCATGTCTTCAGGGCACCACCAGGCATTGAGCAGAGCCCAGGTGGTGCTCCAGAGGAGATTATGCCAGCTACCAGGCAGAGCAGGGAAGCCCATAGTGAGAGGAACAGTGGTGCCACACTCTTCCTGTGGACTGGCTGGGCCAAGCACACCTCATACCATGTAGTAACCTGCCTCAGGGCTGGGGGGAGATGCTGCCTTGCCTGTTGTGTTACAGGTGAAGAGGTTGCCACATGGAGAGGTGAGGTCACGTGCCCCAGACTGCCCAGCTGAGAAGTGAGTGCTGAGATTTGGGCCCAGGCCTGCCTGCCTCAGAGCCTGCTTGGTGTGAAGTGGTATATCATTGTGGGTTTGATTTGCATTTCCCTGTTGATTAGTGATGTTGATTAGTATCTTTCAGGTGCCTGTTGGTCAGTTGTAGATCTTTGGAGAAATGTGTGTTCAAGTTCTTTGCCTTTTTTCAATCAGATTTTTTGTTCTTTTGTTGTTGAGTTTTATGAGTTCTTTGTATATTCTAGTTATCAATCCCTTATTATACAGGTGATTTGCAAATATTTTCTCCTATTCTTTGCGTTTTTACTCATTTGATAGTGTCCTTTGCTGCATAAAAGTTTTCATTTTGATAAAGTCTGCTTTGTCTTTTTGTTTGTGTCCTTGGTCTCCTATGTAATAACTCATTGCCAAATCCAATGGCATGAAGCTTTTTTCCTGTTTTAATAGTTTTATAGTTTTATCTCATATACTTGGGTCTTTCATCCATTTTGAGTTAGGCAAGGGTCCAACTTCATTCTTCTGTGTGTGTGGATAGCCTGTTTTCTAGCACCATCTGTGGAAATGACTATCCTTTCTACATTGAATGGTCTTAGCACCCTTGTCGAAAATTATATGCCTGTATTTTTGAGAGTTTATTTCTGAGCTTTCTATTCTGTTGGTCTGTATGTCTTTTTATGTCAGTACCACACTGTGTTGATTACTGTAGCTTTGCAAAAAGTTCTGAAATGGTTCGAACCCACGAACCACGAGTCAAGTCAGACACTTAACTGACTGAGCCACCCAGGCACCCCTTTCAAGATTGTTTTGACTGTTCAGATTCTATTTAAGTTTAGGATAGATTTTTATTCTATTTCTGCAAGAAACATTGTTGAGATTTTGATAAGGATTACAATCAATTTGTAAATTTTTTTGGATAGTCTTGGCATCTAAATAATACTTAGTCTTGGGGCACCTGGGTGGCTCAGTCAGTTAAGTGTCTGACTCTTGATTTCGGCTCAGTCATGATCTCATAGTTGGTGAGTTTGAGCCACATCTTGGGCTTCATGCTAACAGTGTAGACAGAGCCTGCTTGGGATTCTCTCTCTCTTTCCCTCTCTCTCTTTCCCTCTCTCTCTGCCCCTCCCCCGTGCTCTCGCTCTCTCTCTTCTCTCAAAATAAATAAACTTAAAAAGGTAATACTACATAATAATAATAATACAATATAATAGTAATATTTTGTAGTATTTCTTTAATTTCTTTGAGCAGTGTTTTATAGTTTTCATTGTACAAATTTTTCACCTCTTTGGTTAATTTGTAAGTATTTTATTCTTTTTAATGCTATTATAAATTTTTAAAAAATTAAAAAATATATTTTTTTAATCTTTATTTATTTTTGAGAGAGAGACAGAGTGTGAGCAGGGGAGGAGCAGAGAGAGAGGGAGACACAGCATCCAAAGCAGGCTCCAGGCCCTGAGCTGTCAGCACAGAGCCCGATGCAGGGCTTGAACTCATGAACCGTGATATCATGACCTGAGCTGAAGTCAGACACTGAACCGACTGAGCCACCCAGGCATCCCTTAAAAATTATTTTGTTTATTTATCTTGGTTTATTTTGAGAGAGAGAGAGAGCATGTGCACACATGCACAAGCCCAGGAGGGGCAGGGAGAAGGAGAGACACAATCCCAAGCAGGCTCTGCACTGTCAGTGCAGAGCCCGATTTGGGGCTTGAACTCAGGAACCATGAGATCATGACCTAAGCCAAGATCAAGGGCCGGACGCTTAACCGACTGTACCACCCAGGCGCCCGAAATGAAATTGTTTTCTTAAATTTTTTTTTCACATTTTTTATTGTTAGTGTATAGAAACGCAGCTGATTGTGTGTTGACTTTGTATCTTGCTGCTTTGCTGAACTTACTCGTTCTAACAGTTTTTTTGTGTAATCTTCAGGGTTTTCTATGTATAAGGTTATATCATCTGTGAGTAGAGATAACTTTACTTCTTCTTTTCCAATTTGGATACCTTTTATTTCTTTTTCTTACCTAATTTCTCTGGCTAGAAATTCCAGTACTGTGTTGAATAGAAGTGGCAAGAGCAGGCATCCTTGGCTAGTTCCTGATTTTAGAGGAAAATGTTTCAGCTTTCACTATTGAGTATAATGTTCACTGTCGGTTTTTTATATATGGATTTATTAGGTTGAAGTAGTTTCTTTCTTTTTGTCATTGTTGACTGTTTTTATCACAAAAGGATGTTGAATTTTGCCAAATGCTTTTTCTGCATTGAGATGATGATGTGATTTTTGTTTTTCAATCTGTTAATATGGTTTATTACATTGATAAATTTTTGTATTGAACTATTTTTGCATTGCTAAAATAAATCCCACTTGGTCATGGTATATAATTCTTTTAATATGCCACTGAATTCAGTTTGCTAGTGTTTTGCAGATTTTTAGATCAGTGTTCATAAGGAATATTGGTCTATAGTTTTCCTTTTTTTGTAGTATTTGGCTTTGATACCAGGGCGGTGAATTATGAAGTGTTCCCTCCTCTTCAGTTTTTTGGCAGAGTTCGAAAAGGATTGGTGTTAGTTCTTCTCTCGGTGCTTGGTAGAATTCACCAGTGAAGCCATCAGGTCCAGGACTTTTCTTTGTGGGGAAGATTTTGTTTATTCATTCAGTCTCCTTACTAGTTAATTTCGTTCCTTCCTTCCTTCCTTCCTTCCTTCCTTCCTTCCTTCCTTCCTTCTTCTCTCTTCCTTCCTTCCTTTCCCTTCCTTCCTTTTCCTTCCTTCCTTCCTTCCTCCCTCCCTTCCTGCCTTCCTCCCTTCCTTTTCCTTCCTTCCTTCCTTTGTTCTGTGGAGCTTGAACTTGTGACCTGAAGATCAAGAGTCTCATGCTGTACTGACTGAGCCAGCCAGGTGCCCCACTAGTTAATTTGAGAGAAATACAAATCTGTTTTTCTTAACCCATTTTAGTTTCATATTATGGCCAACTAACAGGAAAAGGGCATGGGGCATCTGGGTGGCTCAGTCAGCTGAATTTCTGACTTCAGCTCCGGTCATGATCTTGGTGTTTGTGAGTTCGAGCCCTGCATAGGGCTCGATGCTGTCAGCTTGGAGCCCATTTCAGATCCTCAGTTCACCCGCCCCCTGCGCTCTGCCCCTTCCCTGCTTGCATGCCTATGCTCTCTCTCTCTCTCTCAAAAATAAACATTAAAAAACAAAAAAAGATAAAAGGCATAATTGAGAAAGAAGGGGAACTTCATAGGAGACAAGTGGAGGGCAATGGGAGCCTTACCTGCTTTCTCATGCGTAGCCTGTCCCCTCTAAAGGATGGCCCTGAGAATTCTGCTCTGTGCTGTGTCTTTGTCCTGTTAAGTGTGGTGGGGATGTGGCCTTATGGGGTTAGCCACACCCACCAACATGCTTCCAAATGGATGGGGTTGGCCACAGGCAGGGTCCTCATGAGGCTGACCAGTTAGCATCCCTGACATTTTTCTCAGAATTTTTCTTTTTCTTTTCTTTTCTTTTCTTTTCTTCTTTTCTTTTCTTTTCTTTTCTTTTCTTTTCTTTTCTTTCCTTTCCTTTCCTTTCCTTTCCTTTCCTTCCTTTTCTTTCTTTTTTCTTTCTTTCTTTCTTTCTTTCTTTCTTTCTTTCTTTCTTTCTTTCTTTCTTTTCTTTCTTTTCTTTCTTCTTTTTTTTTAATTCTGACAGGGCTTCTGAGCAGCCATACAGAAAGTGGTCAGGCAGTTGAAAACCTGTCTGGAGTTGCCACCATCTCTCCTGACCAGAGGCTTTCTTGGTGACTAGACACTTGTCAGCTGTTGGCCCCTTTAAGCCCTCCATCCCACCTGTAATCCCCACCGTGGGACGGTGTCAGCTGGTAGGTAGGCTTTGGGAGACCACCCCCAGGTTGGGTTCCCTGCCTGGTTCTGGCGTGAGGTCTCGCTGGCACCAAAGTCTGACACGGCTGTCCCAGGGAAGCTTTGCTGCCGTGGGACAGTGCTGTGTTTATCAGGTCAGAGCCCTCATGGGCATTGTGACCTAGGGGACAGCACCCATCTTGTAAGTGAGGAAACTGAAGGTCACACCCAAGGTTTGGTCAAGAGGACTCAAGGAGAGCTGGGTACTTCTTTGAGGATATTCTTCCTTGTATGGCTCCTGGGACATGGTGGAGGACAGGAATCTTTGCCATGATGGCATCTGAGGAGTGTCTCTCTTCACAGAGCTGTGCCTTAGCATGGAGTGGCCACTTAATAGATGTTCTTGGGGTCTCTGGGACTATAGCTCAGACCTGGTTGCCTTTATGGGGGCACCTGGCCCAGGTTGGCTCTCTTCAGCTTCAAGGGTTTGGGGGGTACTCAGTGCTTCTCCTAAGTCTAGCTGTCAGGCTCTATGGGGCTGGCAGACTTCTGTGAAGGTGTGTGTGGTGATACGGGTTGCGGCTGGGGAGCCTGGCCCCTGTGCTGCATGCCTAATCAGGAGTCCTGGCCCTGTCTCATCTCTGCACCTTTTCAGGGTCCAGCCGCTCCTGTCCTCACCACCCCACCATCCTACAGCTAGATGGCTACCTCCAGTAAGGGTCTCAGTGGCAGCCAGTGTCTCTTCTGTGCTCCAAACAGGGCTTCCAGATCCGTCTTAGAAGCTGGAGGCCTTAGGACGGCCTCAGGCCCAACTTTGCTCAGGGACCCTTCTCTCCGAGGAGCCACATGGCCTGCCTCTCTCTGCCCATGCAGTTCTTCTTAAAATGCTGCCTCCCCCAGGAGGCCTTCTTGGGCCTCCTGGCTAATGTGGCCACCTCTGTACTTTCTGTTCCTCCCTTCATTTTCTTCTTAGGACTTGGTGATGTGTGACATATACCATGCATTCACATATTTAACTTGCTTAGGTGTCTCTCCCCAGCTGGAACATCCTCCACGAAGATGGTTTTTTTGTCTGTCATACCCACCATTGCATTCCCTGTGCCTCTCTGTGATAAGCACACAATCTGTATTTTTTTAATAGACGCAAGCATTAATGACCAGTTGGCAGGGGACAGGCAACCCAGTCCACACGGTGGCTAAGATATGGCACCAGGCATGCCAGGTATGGCACCTGGGGCAGGGCTTGCCGGGCCTGGGTGTGGATGGCTACACCTGTTGGTCCTGTTTGTTTCTTTTTGACGTTTTTCTGTGGGCTGACTGCTGCATCATGTCTTTCTGGTCCTAGCGTGCCCTTGGGGCTCAGTGGGCATTCGTTTCCTGTGAGGGGAAGGGACAGCTCTTCCAGCTCCATTCTGTAAACCATCATTCATTGCCCAGCATGAGCAGAACACAGAAATGGGAAAGGACCCAGGCTCATTGGCAGTGAGTGGAAGGTGGTATACAGGGCCCAGAGGTGCAGAGCTTCATGAATGGGGACAGGGAGTGGGGTCCCATGCTTCTTTGAAGGCAGTGGAAAGGCCCCAGTGGCTGTGGGCCCTGAGCAGTGGCCACCCTGATCTTTGTCTTGAAGAGCTGAGCACTCAGGGACAGTAGGGTGAATGAGCAGTACTGTGGCCTGGAGTACTACTGAGCAGTAGAATGAGCAGTACTGCTCACCTGGAGAGCAGTGAGGGGTGGTCCCAGTAGGAGGAGTCTCGTGGATACAGTGCCCCAGGACACAGCCAGACCCTCAAGAGTCTTTCCTGTGTGTCTCAGTGATGCCCTGTTTCAGAGCAGGCCTGCTCATCTGTGGGGTGAGGAGTAAAGATGGTGATTCTGAGTGCAGGTGTAAGTGGGGAGCCCTGGGTCACAGGCTAGGTTCTGTCTTGGTCTGGGTGCTGCACAGGCGGGGCCTGGACCCTCTTCTGGCTGTAGTTTACATGTCAATAGGATATCTGCTGGGTGCGTGGTGGGCAGAGTTGGCTGTGGGCCTCTGCTGCCCACCCAGGCTTTGCCTGCACCTTGTGGGCTATTCAGGTGGGGTGTGCATCTAATGTGAGATGGGTAGCTGTGCCAGGCCTTGAGCCAGAGCCCCTTGTGGCAGCCCCAGGAGGTGCGTGGTGTCATCTCCAATTTCTGGATGGGGACCTGCGGCCAGAAGGACAAGGGCCAGCCCCAGTTCTCAGCTAGTAAGTTGTGGGCAGGGTCCAGCCCGGCCTGGTGGCTCCCTAGTGGGCTGTCTCATCTCCTTGAGGCCTCTCCAGGTAGGGTACGGTTCTGACTCCTTTAACTTGTGTTCTTTGGTTCTTGTCCCAGCTGAATATCCACGTGGGAAACATTTCGCTGGTGGACCAGTTTGAGTGGGACATGTCAGAGAAGGAGAACTCACCAGAGAAATTTGCCCTGAAGCTGTGCTCAGAGCTGGGGCTGGGCGGGGAGTTTGTCACCACCATCGCATACAGCATTCGGGGACAGCTGAGCTGGCATCAGAAGACCTATGCCTTCAGGTAGGATCCCAGACAAGCCCCACCCTCCTTTGTAAACCTGTTCTGGGGAAAAGACGTCTCCCCTGTGTGTGGGACATGACAGCCTTCGGGTCTGTCGGAGCCCAGAAAAACGGTCTGGCCATGGGCAGCCGCAGCCAGCTCAGCGGCAACTTGTTGGCTTGTTCCTCCCGCCTCCTGTGTCTCAGTGGTAGGGCTCCCCACCCTTATCATGGTGGGGGTGACTCTGAGGAGGTTGGTTTATCTGCCCCCTCCATCCTCCAGCACCCCCACCCCCTGCCTGGGACAATCCTCTGTTGCCGAAAGCCCCTCTACACCTCCACCCTGCCGCCACCTCTGTATTCTCCCAGACTTTCCCTCTCTCAGGGTTGGGTCACCCACCCCAGGTTTGTCATCTGATGGACTTGCCTTCTGTCTCAAACAAGAGCTGCTCCAAACAGCCCTCCCCCCCAGCTTGTAAGAGTCAGGAGACCTCCAGCAGTTTTCTTTTTTACTGTTGCATCTTGCCAGTCAGAGACTTGTTGGTGAGCACCCATTTGGACTGGACCCCTATATAGGGTGCCGTGGAAGATAAAGAGCCACATCCAGGCTTGCCTGTGAAGGTGGAGTATAAACAGAACCTTCCAGACTGGTATCCTGTGGGTGGACCAGGGGACAGGGGCTCCCAGAGAGGCAGACATGGCCTTCCTATTGGTGGTGGCCCCACAGTGCAAAGTGTGGGCCTAGTAGGAGGTGGGGGCGGTGGACGTGAACTGATAGTAGAGCTTGCCTGCCTCAGGACTGTTCCACCATAACTGGCCCTGTTCCCTGTGCTCCTTTTCCTCTTGGGAAAGTACAGTCTGGGGGTGGCGCTGAGTATCCCTGCATCAAAAACAGGATGTTAGGATTTATTCTGCTCATCAAACTGTCATCGTCTACATTTGGCGATCATTACTCAAGGACCGCAGCTTAAAATGGCACATGAGGAGCAAGTACGAAGGTCTTTTTGCAAAGATAGGACAGTTAATGAGCTCGTGCGTATGTTTGTGTCTCAGCTGGTTTTCCCAGAAATCCCAGGAGACTGCTTTCCTTGCTGCTTCCTGTAAATCTGAGCAAGAGAGAAGGAATGACCGTACACCCTCAGGGCTTGAGGTCCCGGCCCTGGGAAACCACTGGGTTCTGTGGGGATCCAAGCACCGCCCATGCTCCAGGCATCTGGTCTGAGATGTCACATATGTCACCTTCCCGGAACCTCCCAGTGGCCCTACCAACTAGGTAGTCCTGCTTCACAGACAGAGCCCAGGCCCTGGGAGGAGGTGTCAGTGAGACGTGATGTAGTGTCTGGGTCCTTGAGAGCCCTGCTGGAGGTGTGGCCGTGCACGTCCGTTCATGTTGTGTTTGAGCCAAGGCCGACAGGCCTGAAGACCTGCCTGGGGTGGCCCCGCTCCCTGGAATGCTCCTGGAGGTGGGAAGTGGTAATGTTACAGGTCATGAGAGTGAGTACCCCAGGTACCTGAGCCCTCAGATGCTGGTTGAGCCTGAATCCATGTTCTGACTAGCAGATGGTGTGTGTGGAGTAGGGAGTATTCCTGCTGCAGGACCCTGAGGGTGTTGGCACATGTGGCAGCATCCCTCCTGCTCTGACCCCTGGGTGACCCGAGTGTCCTCCTAAAACTCTTGTCAAGCTTCAGGCTGTCAGCAGTGTGCCGGATAGCTCCAGAGTAGTACCCCCTGGGAACTCTGGTGGTGGTAGATCAGGACTTACAGCAGATCCCCCCCACCCCATCTCAGGAGCCAGTTAATGAATTCCATTTGGTGGACAGGGAGCATCACAGACCTCTATCCTGCTGCAGTCTGTAGTGCTGAGTGTGCAGGTTTCACGTCCTTGGGATTGAAGGCAGGGTGGCTTACTGGGGACCAGGGTGAGCACACATCCCCTCCACAGCAGCCCAGGCCAGCCAGGTTGGAGGGGCACAGCCTGCCTGGGATCTGGGAGGCAGCCCAGTGCCTCTTTTGCATCGGGACAGCTGTTTGTGTTTTCCCAGCTGACCAGGCCTCGAGCTCCTCAGGCTAGGTCCTGGCCCATTGTGTGTGCTGTGGTGTGGTCTGGGCAGCTGGATGCTGTGGATAGAGCTTGCAAGACCGAAGGGGAGGTTAGGGTCAGAGGCTGGCTTATTGTGGACTCCATCATCCAGTTCTGTGGACAGAACTATGGCCTTCTAAGGCAAGCAGGGAGGGGATTGGAACTTATGTCTCCTGACCCTGACCCACATTCTTACCACAGCACCACACCATCCCTTGGGAGCTCTCTTAACTCTCCTGGGGAGACCAGTGTCAGCCCTTCTCTCTGGGTTACTGCCTGGGGAGGTAGAGTGGGCTGCCATGGTCCCCACGGCCAGGGGCCACTTGGTCCATGGAGAGCCAGACCAGGAGCCCCCACCTGATCTCTACTGCACACAAGACTTGACACCTGCTGAGTCACATGACTCCTTAAAAGGGACTTTAAATTTTGGGCCTCTGTCATCCCATGTTGTAGATGCTCTGATCCCTGCAGGCCAGTCCTGTCTGTCTCCCCCTCACCAGACCTAGCCCAGTGTCCTGACTGCAGTGCTTGGTGATGGTGGTGTTGTGTCCATGGTGGAGCAGGGCGTGCTGCTGGTCACAGGACATTTGTGGGGGGTGGGGGTGGGGGCAGAATGTCCCACAAACTAGTCAGGGGAGTGAAGGCAGGCTGCTTCCTTTCAGCAGTGGGACAGGCAGGCCTGATGTGGGCAAGCCTGGGGGGGACACGCATGTGACAAACAGATTGGGGGCCCCAAGCTTCTAGAGGACAGAGCTGACCCAGAGTGACAGTGAGTGACAGGAGGGGGACAGAGCTCTGCCAGTGGAAGGGCCTGGGGCTGAGCAAAATATGTGGGAGTGTCAGACATTGACCCAAACCTGTGAGCTGCTACCTGGTTTGGAAAGTTGCATCAGTAGACTTACTGGCACCTCCTGCAGGCCAGCCCTGTGCCTGAGGCTGGGGACACAGAGAAGAAACAGTACTTTGTCTAGCAAGTGCACTGGAGGCTGCAGGCGCGAGGAGGGGAGCCACGGGTAGGCGGCATAGAACCTGGGTGAGGTGGCCGGGCAGGGTGCTAGACTGGGATGAAGCTGGAGATGGGCAGAGGGTCAGAGAGCCTGGTGGCTGGGATAGGTGGGGGACAGGGAGACAGTGTCACTGGCACATATCAGGGTCGGGAGACACCAGGGTCATTTTGGACTGGTTGACCATGAGCCACAGAGGTTACTCCTGGAACTCTGCCCTCTTGACGGCAGCAGGGTTTGCTTTCTTGCTTGTCTTTTTATAACAGCTGCATTGAGCTATAATGCAAATACTGTACAGTTCACCCATCTAGAGTGTGCCGTTCCTTGGTTTTCAGCATCCACAGAGTGGTGCCATCACACCATGACAATTTACAACATTTCCATCACCCAAAGGAAGCCTCACACCCTTTAGCAGCTGCTGCTGTGCCCCTCCAGTCTCCCAGCCCTGGGCAACTACTAATCTACTTGCTATCAACTTGCCTGTTGTGGATACTCTGTATAAATCAAATCATGTAATACATGCTCTTTTGTGGCTCATTTCTTAGTATCATTATTTCTGTGTGGCAGCCTGTATGGGAGCTTCATTCCTGTTTTATGGCGGAGTACAGTGCCGTCATACACATGTGCCATATTGTGTTTACCCAGTCATGGGTTGACGGACAGTCGGGTGGTTGACACTTCTGGGCTGTGGAGAGTGGCACTGGCTGTGAGCATTCATGTCCAAGTGTTTGTTAAACATCCATTTTCAGTTTCTTAGGTAGATCGTAGGAGAGGAATTGCTGGATCACGTGGTAGCTGTGTGTAGCATTTTGAGTTCCTGCCAGACTGCTTTCCAAAGCAGCTCACCATTGTACTTTTGCAACCAGTAGAATCAGGGCTTCTTTCTCGTTTTCTCCACATCCTCGCCAACATTTGTTACCTTTTTTTTTTTTTTTTTTTTAAATGTTTACTTACTTTTGGGGGAGAGAGAGAGGGAGAGAGAGAGAGCGCGTGCGTGCTCAAGCAGGGGAGGGGCAGAGAGAGAGGGAGACACAGAATCCAAGCAGAGCTGTCAGCACAGAGCCTGACGTGGGGCTCAAAACCCATGAAGCATGAGATCATGACCTGAGCTGAAGTTGGACGCTTAACCGACTGAACCACACAGGCACCCCTGTTAACCTGACTTTTTGATTCTCGCCATCCTAGTGGGGGAGGGGGAGGGAGTGGCATCTCGTTGGGGTCGTGATTTGCATTTCCCCACTGACAAATGATGATGGAGCATCTTCTCAGGTGCCTTTGGGCATTTGTATATCATCTTTAGAAAAATAGCTGCTCAGGTCCCTCAGTTTTTAATTGGGCTATTTGTATTTTTATTATTGAGTTGTAAGTGTTCTTTACATATTGTAGGTATAAGTTCCTATCAGAGGTACGGTTTACAAATACTTTCTACCACGTTGTAGCTTGTCTTTTCACTTTCATGACAGTGTCCCTTGAAGCACAGAAGCTTTAAATTTTGGTTGTAGTCCACTTTATTTTTTCTTTGGTTGCCTGTGCTTTAAAAAAAATTTTTTTTTTTAAGATTTTAAGTCATCTCTACACCCAGGGTAGGGCTCGAACTCAACAACCCTGACATCAAGAGTCCTATGCTGTCCCGACTGAGCCAGCCAGGCACCCCCTGCCTGTGCTTTTTAATATGATACCTACAGAACCTCTGCCTAATCCAAGGTCATCTTGTCCCAGTGCTCATTTGTTGGAAAGACTGGTCTTTCCCCATTGTATGGACTTTGGGTACCCTTGTCAAAAGCCAGTTGGCCATAAAGAGGAGGGTGCTGTTGAGTTCTCTCTCTCCCTCCCTCCCAGTGGAGTGGCCATGGGCAGGTAGGTCATTTCCCTTGAAGGCTCTGTCCTTCTCATTTGTAAAGTGAGTAGAGCAGTGGTTCTTGGCTGGCATTTGTATCATGTGAGGGCATAAAAGTGAGCCCATACTGAGATACCCCTAAAAGCTACGGCCCTGGGCCCCCTGACATCTCCGCCACAGCCCTCCCATTCTGGGCTCTGTGTCCCCACCTGGACTCTGCAGGGTGGTAGGAACATCTGGGATCACAGGGAGCCTTGAAGTCCATGATGCAGAATCCCCTCAAAGGAGGGGGGAGGCAAGGCGACCCCTGCCTGTGTGTTTGTCCCAAACCCGAGAGCCCTGGCTGGCTCTCGGCCCATTTCTTACATGGTTGGATTGAGCAGTTCTTATTTTAGAACAAACCCACTGGAGTGGAATCTTCCCAGAGCCAAGGGAAGGTAAACAAAGGGGCCTCCAGGACCTACTCACAAGCCCTTGTTTAAATTAAGAGGAAAACATGTTTTGCTTCCCTCAGCGTGGCTTGGCGCCTTTCATGTCTGCCCTCCCAAGGAAGGTGGCTGGGAGCCCTTGAGGTGAGGAATGATGTTTGGGTCTGTGGCTGGGTGGTTTCAGGATTGCCAAACACCACACTGGCTGGAGAAGAGCTCTCAGGAGCGGCTGAGGAGGGTTGGCCCCAGGGTACCACGTGTGGGGGCTGGTGCTGCTCTTGTCACTAGCCTCTGAGTCACCAGCACAAGCTTGGGGTTGGGGGACCTAGCTCAGCAGGAAGAAGTGAGCCCTGCTTCTGCAGGGGAGCCAGGGGCAGTTCTGGGTTGTGGTGACAGCCTTAGTGCATGCACCAGGCTGGGCCCTGTCTGCTCCCGGTCCTTGAGAATCAGGATGAGAACACTAGCACACAGGGAAGCCAGAACAGGCCCTCAGCTGCTGTGTGCCAGCTGGCAGTGTGAGGGGGCACAGCCTCCTGTCATGCCTGGGTGGACATCCCTCTCTAGCTGGCCACTCACACAACCTTGGGCACAAGTTCCAGGGAGACTGCGTGACAAGGCTCCTGGCACCTAGGGAGCCCCCTCAGTGGACATATGTTGGCTGTTTTAAATATAGTAATCCTCTGAAGAGCCCTCACAGCCCTGTAATTGTTCCTATTTTCCAAATGAGGTACCAGAAGCAAGGGCCACAGATCAGGGGTCCATCCTCTTTTATTCTGTCAGTGTCCTCCCATGCCTCCCCCTGGGCCCTGCCTGCCTTCACTCTTCTCAGAGGGAACTGTGCTGTGCAGGGCTCCAGGCTGAGGTGGGCAGACACTTGATAGGGCTGCAGTGGAGCAGGGTCAGCCTTCTGGGGGTGCTGGGCCTCGAGAGACAGGTGCAGCCTGGTGAAGAAAGGGAAAGGGGGTGGAAGAGATTCACTGTTAGGGCCACAGTCTGAGACTTATCTCCTGGGCCAGGAGTTTGAGCAGTCAGCTCTGAAGTATCCTTGCCTCTTCAGCCTCCTGTCACACAGGCTTGGAAATCAAGGCCCAGAGAGGGCAGCACCTCAGCTGTGTCCTCCCTTCTCTTGTGCTTTCTGCGTGTGTCTCCCTCACCCCTACTGCTGTGTGTCCTTGGCAAGAGGGTGCATAGGTGCATAGATGGCCTTTGGGGTGGTCACTGAGGGGCCATGGAGTGTAGTGGTCAGGGGACAAGGGTTCCAGGCCCAGCTATCTGGATTTAGTTGGGTCAGTAAAGTGCACTGAGGGGCAAATGTATGGAATATTCAGTAGCAGGCTGGCCCAGTGGCCTTCATTGATGAGGCATCAAGGCCGGTTGGATCCAAGCCCCAGGCACTGAGCGGGGCAGACTGCCCTCCCCTACCTTCCCAGCAATACTGTCATGCAGAACCACCTCTGCAGGGAACCCCCACTCCTTTACAGACCAGAGACACCTAGGCGACAGCAAAGGGCCTGTTT
Source organism: Lynx canadensis (assembly GCF_007474595.2). Lineage (NCBI taxonomy): Eukaryota > Metazoa > Chordata > Mammalia > Carnivora > Felidae > Lynx > Lynx canadensis. The sequence continues at coordinate 64,079,771 of NC_044314.2, read as the reverse complement.
GAGCATGCTTTGAAGAGAAGCTATTGTTATGGGGGACCTGGCGTCTCCAGTGATTCTGCCTTGAGGTTCGGATGGTGGGTGTTGACCACACCACTCTTGTTCTGAGGAGCTGGGCATGGAAATGGCCCAGCAGGGAGGAGACAGAAGAGGAAGCAGGAAAGGCTTGGGCCTTCCTTGCTATGCCCTGGCTCTGGTGTTCTGGCAGGGGGGGTGACACTGGTCTCTGGGGGCCTTTCTGGTTGCTGCTCTGTGAACTAACAGTTACAACCCCATTCCTCACCCCCGGCCCACAGTGAGAACCCCTACCCACGGTGGAGATTTGCCATCCGGAACACAGGCGATGCTGACCAATGGTGCCCACTGCTGGAGACTCTGACAGACCGCTGAGATGGAAAAGAAGAATCCGAGACCAGGACAGGAACACAAGGTACCCCTCCCCCTTCAGGCCCCTTGCAGCTTGCTCTGCACACAGCCACTGTCTTGCAGGCAGGGGAGGGACCCTGGTTCTGGGAAGGTACCTGCATGGCCGAGGCAGGCCCTGGGTGATGAGTCCCAATCTAGACCTCAGGTGGGTTTTCCTTCAGGGAACAAAAGTTAAGCCCTCAGGTTGGATCTGACCACAGCCCAGACCTATGTGTCTAGAACCCTGAGACATAGGCAAGACATGAGCAGGCAGGAGAGAGGGCATTGTCAGGGCGTCAAGCAGGGGACAGGCTCTGGCCGAGGGAGGGGCTGGGGGATCCCACCTTTTGTATCCTGTTTCCATCCCTGCTCCCTTGGCTGTGCTAGAGATCCCTAGGGGAGGGCAGCCACCCAGGGCTGGAAGCTGGCTCCGGGTCATCACCTCCTCTCCTCCTGCAGGCGTATGAGGCGTCTTGCAACACTGCCCCAGCTTGGTAACCAGCCCGTCTGCGCATGGCTCCCACGGAGCATTGAGAAGATCGACCGCCTCTCCTTCATCTTCTGGCAAGGAGGGAGGCAAAGGGGCAGGCCGGGGCCATCCTGAGGAACATGGGGTGTGGGGAGGGCTTCTGGTCACCCTCCCTGGGCACATTCCATTTGTTGAGGCCCAGTCCCATCCAAGTCTCTGGTCAGAAAGAGGCCTCGTTTTGGGTTATGTTTTGTTTTTGTATAGGAGCCCCAGGCAGGGCTAGCAACACTTTTTAAATAAAAGACAACAGGTCATGTTCCATTTTTTAAAGTGGTAGCATAAAAATAAGAAAGGGGACGAGGAGAAGGACTTGGCTGGGGTGGTGTGGGACCAAGGCTGGCATGCCAGGCCTCTCAGCCTTCTCTGCCTCAGAGTCCCAGGTGGGCAGGTTGGGGCTAAGTTTCTATCCAAGGCCAACCATAGCACAGTCTTGCTTTTCCTCAGGCCCTCCAGCTGATGGACATGACAAGTGAGGTCATGAGGCTCAGGGTAGGGGGGCCCACTTACCTTTCAGTGACGGCCCCACCCCACCCCCTTTGCTTGGCCTTGTGAAGGAGCTACAGGCTTTCCTGCCATCCTTGGGCTCTGCACGTCTGGGCTATTGTGCCACCCCTGGCAGGAGCATGCTTCTCTGGAGTCCCTTAAGCATAGCCTCGTCCTTTGTGGTTGCTGCAGGGGCATTACCAGCTTGGGTGCCCAAGGGCCCATGCCTGGCTGTTCAGGCTCCAGCGGGGCATGCACCGCTCTTGCCACACCTTGCAGCGGTGCATGTGCAACAGGTGGTTGGGGCCCAGCTCTGCCCCCAGCTGGTGACATCCACCCAGGCCAGCTCCTCTCTCCCAGGTCGGTTATGAGAAGTAAGGCACACGGAGCAGCATGCCTGCCCAGTGCTGGCCGTGGGTGCTATGTGTTGAGAAAGGAGGCAAGCTCTGGGCCTCTTCTCAGATCCGCCTCCAGTGAGCTGTGTGTCCCCTCTGCATTCTTGTCTAATGTGGAAGTGTCCTCACTCTACAGAAGGGACGTGGGCTCCATGAGGGTGGGCATATGTGGGTCTCCTCACTGAGTGAGTGCTGCTTGATGACTTGGGCGCACAGCTACATTCTTAATGAGGTAATGGACCCAGATCTAAGCACTGGGCTGCCATCGCTTCACTTGCTGGCAGGTCTTCCCTGCCATGGTCAGGGTTACTCTGCCCTCCAGCAGCATGGCAGGAGTGTAATGGCACCTGGCTCCCAACTTGAACCCCACCCTGGGCAAGGGCAGAGCTCTGACTAGGAATTGAGGTCTTGACTGCCAGGAGGTAGGGGCAGACGCGCCTAGCCCTCTGGGCTTGGGGTCCTGTGATCATGTCCTGGGATGTGACGGCTCCTGGCTCCCGGGAGTTTGTACTCAAGCCCCCTGCCCTTCATCCAGAGTGGAACTTGCTGGAGCCCCCACAGCAAGGGGAACACCTGGGCTTCACTGGAAGGCCTTGAACAAAGAGCAGGATTCCAGGCCCAGGCTCCACTTGGCCTTGGGAAATAAGTGGGCTCCATTGCTAAAAGTGGTTTGCTTGGTCCATGAGGCCCTACAACTAGAGGGCAGCCCAGGGGCTGAGCCCTCACTCTGAGCATTGCCAGCCCACGCTGCTACACTGCTACTCCGCAAGATTTCATTACTAATTAAGGTTAGACTCCCATGGTGAATACTTGTGTCCACCCATGAAACATGACGACCTATGGCTGGAGGAGCCCCTATTGCTGCCAATCATCCAGGAATAAATTGTAATTTGGACTGGTCTAGGGTGATGAGGAAAGTTGGCCAGGTTGCCTGATGGCTGCTTTACCAAAGAGAAAAGTGAGCTGTGCGATCAGATAGGTTTCCATGGTCCTTAGCTAAAAACATCAGGGAGAGAACTTTGCAAGGCTCTGCTATGGTGAAAATTTCTCAAAGCTTTGGGGTTGCAGAAAGGGTAGAGGACCCAGTCCTGGCCCTCCTCTGCACCTGACCTCATGGAGCCTTGGCCAAGTCCATTAACTGCTCAGCTGGAAAGTGGGCAAAGGTCCACTTGGTTGCTGATGAGGGACAGTGAGGCATCAGCCTGAGGGCACCATGGGCAGGAGCCCCTACAGACTGGGCTTGGCACAACAGGGGACATCCCAGTCCTGGCCCTAGCCAGTGAGATCTGACCAGCTAGCTCCCTTGCTGCATGGCAGGAGCAGAGATCTGGTGCAGGTGGGATTTGCCTAAGGCTCCAGCAAGGCACTGGCAAAAGCTAGAGTGAAAACCCGGAGTGTGCCATCTGCTAGTTCACTCCTGCTAGGCAACTATGGGCAGGTTCTTGACCCACTCTGGGCCTCCCTTCTGGTCTGAGAGGGCAGGCCCAGGCTTAGTGGCTCTACGTCAGGGCCAGCAGCATGGAAAGGTGTGGCCAGCTCAGGCAGGGAGCCAGTGCTGTGGACGAAGGAGGTGCAGGTCATCCTGTTTATTTGGGTGGGCCCTGGCACAGGCCCAGTCTGCAGGACAGGTTGCTCTCCTGAAAGCGGGAGTTAGGGGTGGGAGGGAGGTCTGTCAGAGACCAGGAAAACAGGCTTCTTGGCTGGCCCTGGCCCTGGGTAGGGTCATTGCTGCAGGGGTCCTGGCGCTCCTCCGGGAGGGGCAGGTATTGGGGTCCTCCTCTCGGGCATCCAGTAGCAGCTTCCTGTAGGGAGGGGCCCACACTGAGCTGAGGCCAGCAGGGTCCCCAGTGGGGTCAGGAGCCATCTTGAGGAGTGTAGGGTGATAACTGTCATCTCTAGCACTTACAGGAAACTGGGGTCAGCAGCAACCTCTTGCCTCCAGGCTGGTTGGGGAAAACATCCTCTAGGAAGTAGTAAATGTGGCCCACAGCAATCCCTGTAGGAGAGAAAGGACCTGCTGAGGCACCCTCCACAGTCCCGAGTCTGGAGCCAGCACAACCTGCCCCTGACTCCACGCACAGCTCTGGAGGCCAGCCAGGCCAAGTAACCTGAGGCCCCAGAGTACACAACATCTTGCACAGACTGCCAGCCCAGGGTGGGGCCAGGGTTTGACCCTGAAGGATTGGCTTACCTGGCCCAGAAGTGGGCAGGACTTGGAGAGGGGATGGGCTGAGAACATGGGAGGAACAGGAGCGAAGGTTGGAATCTTGACTTACCCAACCCCACCCTGGTCAGGACCCCCACAAGCATCAGTACATCAGGCCCTAAAGATGTGAAGCAGGTATCTGGCTGGCTTATTCAAGGGGCCAGAAGAACAGAGGAGCTGGCAGGGCAGGAAGTGGGGGTGGGAAGACAGGTGAGAGGTCCATTCCAGGTGGGTGCTGTGCTCTGGCACAGCAACCAGCCTGGGAGCCCTCCCAAAGGTCATCAGGTACCAGACAGCCTGTTTCTGGGGGGTCGGGGCTGGATGCGCAGGCAGGCTTACCCAGCAGGTCGACAAGGATTGAGTTGCCCAGCAGCAGTGAGAAACCCATGAGTGCCCAGGGCAGGAATGGTGCCTGGAAGGTGAGGAGGCCAAAGAAGTTGACCCTCACTCGGGGGTTGCGGCGACTCCAGACATACACCAGCATGACAGTGAGGGCCTGGCCCAAGAAGAACAGGCTGCCCAGGAGCCCCAGCAGCTGAGCCAGAGTCAAGGTGCTGGGAGGACTTCTCCTTGTGCAGGCCTCAGAGCCCCTAGCCAGGACCCCTCTGACTGCCTAAACCCTGGACTCCTCCCCAGTTTTCCTTCCCTCCTCACTTCTAGTGATGGACCCTTCAATCAAAGCCACACTGTGGCCTTCCAGGCCAACGTGATCTGCTCTGCTCTCCCACCTGGCCCCAGCCTCCAAACACTGCCCTTCATTGCCCCAGTTTCTTCTGGCTACTGGCATTCGGGGCTCAGCCTGCAAGCACCCTACCTGACTCTCCACATCACCCTGTGATACTTTGCGTACAGCACTGAAGAGCTAGTAGCCCGGGGCTGAGCAGATGACGTATGCTAGATTCACCCTAAACTGGAGTGAACGACTCTGTCCCCCTCGGGCCCAGGCGCTCATGTCGGGCCCCAGGGCCTACAGAGGCTGGACCCGAGGCGCAGCGCCTAAGGTTTCAGAGCCTGGGAAGGATACGGTCATGAGGACGCCCCCGAAGAGAAACATGAAGACGAAGTCGGCCGTGCGGCCCACGGAAGGAGCCCTCCTCCAGCATGCGGCAGTAGCGAAACCTGCAGCGTCCGTAAAGGAAATGCCACCGGGAGGAGCCTTGGTTTCCCTGCTCCTAGCCATTCCGGGCCTCCCCCAGCCCCGCTGGGCCGCCCACCACCCTACGCCTACGTCCGCTCGGCGCAGGATACACGAAGAGCATGTTGAAGAAGAAGCTGAATCCCCGGGGCCCAAAGAAAGAGGAAGTTGGTGACGAGCCTCCAGACCTACGGGGATAGGGGGTAGGTGGGCGGTCAGGCGCGGGGCAGGCAGGGCCCGGCTGTCAGGTGCAAGGGGCGGGTGGCCTCACCTGAAACTTCCGGAACACGAGGTGCGGGTTGAAATAGAGCTGGAAGGGGCTGAGGAGCTCCAGTTGCTGCGGAACCAGGGGCGCGTCAGGTGCGACCCCCGGGGAATCTAGCGGTAACCATGGCTACACCCACTCCCGGGCTGCAGCCAGGGAACCGATCCCACCCGCCCGGCCAGCTTACCACAGCTGCGGTGGTAAGGACACAGGCCGCGGTTGTAGGTCCGCGTCACCGCTGGCACCTGCATGAACTCGGCCGCCAGTCCCTGCCACGCCATTGAACCTTCTTTGACACTCGTGGCCCAACCTGCTGCGCGCTCTTTAACCCGCCCTCCCATCCCGCCTCACTCCCCGACTTTCGGGCCAATCCATGTCGGGGGACGCAGTGCGCCCAGAGTAGGGGGCGGGTCTCTGGGCCCAGTAACCAATAGGAGGAGGAAGCTGGAAGACGAGGGCGGGACAGGAGAGTGGGCGGGTCGGAACTCGAGACCAATGAGCAGGCCCCACGGTTGAGCACGTGGCGGTTGTTGTGGTGGCTGTAGTGGCGGCGCGGGAGAACGTGTAGCCAATGAGGAACTGGTCGCTTGGCGTCAATCTAAGGAGAACCAATAGCAAGGACGTATTGGGGGCGGGGACTGAAATTACTCCGCGAGTGGAAAAAAGACAGGACCGAGGAACAGCGAGACCGAAGGGGCGGGGTCACGTTGGAGCGTGGGCAAGCCGGGATTAATACGTGTCTGGTCCCCGGGCTGCTGTGAGTACACCTAGGGCTGGGGGAGACTCGGTCCTGTCTATCTCCCCCATTGAGAGCCAGAGACAGTGCCACCTAGCCTACAACAAAGGAGGTGCTCAGCACCAAGTCCACTCTCCGACCCCGCCTCAGTCCATTGGACCCCACGCCGACTCCCTGTGGGAGGTCTCCCCCAGGGACGCCAGGGTGCCCACACGGGCCAGAACGAGTGGACAAGCTGGAGAGGGCCTCATCATTTTGATGGAAAAGAGGAACTCCATTTATGCACTCATTAAGTCAACTGTTTACTGAACACGGACTATGTGCCAGGTGCTTTTCTGAATTCAGGAGATACAGCAGTCAATAAAGGATGCTATCCCTTATGGTGTAGCCGAGAAGACAGGCAGGCATAGACCTGTGCGAATATGAGAGCTAGTGTTCACAGGACCAGGAAATGACGCAAATAACGCCAAGAGTAGAGGGTCAGGCAGTAAGCCGGGGAAGTCTCTGTGAGGAAGTGACACTTGATTGTCACTTAAAAAAGGTCCCTGTGGCTTCTGCAAGCACAACAGACTGTCAGAGGAATCTGTGAGTAGGGGGAGCTGCAAGGCACAGTAGTGACTTGGGCAGCATGGAGCCTGGAGTGTGAGGCTGGGGTGAGAGGTGGTTTTGTCCACGGATGGACAGAGCTGTGAGGGAGGAATCAACGTGATTTAGAGTTCTGTGCCACCGGGAAGATGGATGGTGGTGGCCTTTACAGATATGAAGAACACTTGGGGAAAAGGCGGGGCAGATGGAGTACTGTTCTGGCCTGTTGAGTTTAGGGTATTTGTGTGATAATCTGCCTGGAGAAATCCAAGTATGGTGTTCAGGGAGAGGTTGGGCAGGCAGTCCAATTGTGGATGTCAGTCAACCGTAGACCTGTGGCATTTGTAGCTTTGGGCCTGCGTGAAGCGTCCAAGGGGCAAGGCTAAATGGAGAAGAGAAGAGGTGAGGCCTGGGCAGCTCAGCCTTCAACAATCAGAGAAGGCAGACCTGGTCAGGGAGGCCAGGGGAGGCTGGAAGGGGTCTTCCAGGAGTTGAGCCAGGAAAGGGCATCAGGAGCAAGACAGAAGCTCACAGAGACATGGCCTGGGAACAGAGGGTTGCAGCCCTGCCAGTGTCTCTGTAATCAGGATAATAGAAGGTAGGAGGGAGAGGAAGGTGCCCAGACAGATGTGCCCTTACCAATATGGGAGCTCAGGTGTGGACGTAAGTGTGGAAGATGAGGAATGCCCTGGACAGGGCCCTGAGGTCCCCCAGAGGAGACTGGAAAGGGGGATAACCAGTTGATAAAGTTATTTCAGGTGGATCCCAAGAAAAATGAGGGCGCTCAGAGGGATTCCCTAGTGAGTAGCTCATGGGAGCTGCTGGGAGGGGAGGGAGAGGCTGGGAGCACCGAAGGGGGATGTGCATTTGGCTTAGGGGTGAGAATAGGTCTGGCCTGATACAGCAGGAATTGGGACCAAGGTGCTGAGAGGTTGGTGGTGGGGATAGTCCCCCTTGGGCAGCCTCCATTTTCCAGCAAAACAGGCTAAGGTCACGTCTGCGGTGGGCCCAGCAGAGTAGATTCCATCCTGGTGGAGGGTTAGGGGGGAGGTGTGGCAGCTGGTGGGAATGCAGGACCTCAAATGCCAGGGCTGGTGCCTGCCAGGCACAAAAGAGCCATCCAGGGAGGTCAGGTTTCTTGTCTGCATGGGGAAGGGGAGGTGTTCCTGCCTCCAGGCACTTAGCAGGGGCCCTCCACTCAGGGTCAGGCTGAGGCTAGTAGGAGGGGATATCAATTGTGGAGCGGAGGGTGGAGGAGGGGAGGGGTGTCTGTCTCCCTCTGATTGGGGCTGATAAGGCAGGGCGCCTGGTTTGGGGACCAGAAGCACATTCCCGGGAGGCTGGGAGCCCAGGGTAGGTGGGGGGTTGCCAGCTGGAGGGACAGTCACAGGAACAGTGGCTGGACTTTACTGCAGATGCTCCCTCCTCAGAACCCTGGGGAAACTGAGGCCTAGTAGGAGGCACAGCAGGGCCTGGGGCAGACCTCCATCACCAGTCCAGGCTTTTCCTGTCCAGTCTCAGGTCCAGGGCAGCCCATTTCTCCTCTGACTCAGGTACCTGCAGACAGTTATTTTTGGAGAGAAGTCCTGGGCATCACATGGTCCCAGGGGCCTAAGTGTAGGCAGGCTGTGTGCTGGATGCCAAAATCTATTTAGCTTCCTGTCCCAAGCAGTAGGGCCAGCTGGGCCCACCCTCTCTTCTGGGCAAAGGATGTAGCTGAAGGAGGGCCTGTGGTCCCTGGGCAGGTGACAGTGAACGCTGCTCCTACAAGTTGTCTCTCTGGCCTTGCAACCCTGCCTGCTGCAGAGCAAGGAACTCCAGCATCCCCAGATCTGGGGGCACCCAGAGGACCCAGAATCTCCTGTCTAGGCTCTTAGTGCCCACAAACAGGACATGTCACCCCCTTCATGCCCACCAAGCCTGCCTTCCTCCTTACAGGCCTCACATGCTAGGAGGCCCCATCATCAGCCCCAGTGACAATCCAGAAACCTGGGGTCATCCAAGCCCCACCTTCCCCAGCCCACTTGGAACTTGAGGCTCCCATGGAATTCTCCAGTCCCCCCGCCTTTTTTTAATGTTTATTTCTGGAGAGGGGACAAAGAGGGTGGGACAGAGGATCTGAAGCAGACTCTGTGCTGATAGCAGCAAGCGTGATGTGGGGCTTGAACTGACAAACCATGAGATTGTGACCTGAGCTGGTTGGACACTCAACGGATTGAGCCACCCAGACATCCCATCCAGTCCCTTTTCATCTCTGCAACACACCTCACCACCACTGCTGCTGCCACCTCTTATTTGCGCTTTGGCTTCTCTCTTCCAAGGACTGCCTCAGATCTCTGGTTCATCCATTCATTCATTTTCCTCCCTACCAGAAAGTGGTAGAAATGCTCCCTACTCCAGGAAGCCCTCCCTGAGGGGACCAGAGCTCACCTACCTAGGCTCACCTAAGGCCCCATATACCTAATTTTTAAATGTAGTTTATTCCAAAGCCAACACTTGCCTGTGGTAACAAACCCAAAGAATGAGAAACAAGGTGTTTGTGTACATGTTGGAGGCAGCTGTGTTTTCCCTTTGACAATACAAGGCCACCCCATAGTGACCCTGAGCCTCCTTTGTTGGGGGCTTTTGCTCGGGGTCTGTGAGCTCAGTTCCCACCCACTTCCAGAACATGGACCCCAAACTGCAGTGGGAAGGCCTCTACCACAGCCCCAGCCAGCCCTTCCCAGGAACAGCTGTGTCCCCGATGGCCCTTCCTGTCTGGGTCATGGAGTATTTTTAGCACTGAGTCTAGAACCTATTTGGCAGCAGCTGCTCATGGCTGGAGTGCAAGAATGACAGACTGTCCAGGTGGGCTGTGTCAGGCTTGGGCCTGGTCCTCTGAGCTTGATAGCAGATTCCAGGCTCTCCAGGAATTAGCAGGTCTCTGGGGTGGGGAGGGGGATAGGGAAGGACAAGGAGGTCTGGGACAGAGGATGAGTAGCATTAGCCATGCCCCAAGGGGAAACAGCCTGTACAAAGGTCCTGAGGTGCCATGGTGGGGTGCAGAGAGAAGCAGAAAGCATGGCAAGGAGGAGCTGTGTGCAGTTGGAGGCTTAGCAGGGCTGTGTAGGCTGTGGTCTTTGTCCCAAGGCAATGAGGAGCCCTCAGAGAGTTTTCAGCATGGTGGTGAGGTTACAATCGGATGACAGCTCTCTGGAGGAAGGAGACAGGAATAGAAGCAGTCATCTGAGTGGAGGAGGATGGCAGTGGCGGGGATGTGACGGAGTGAGTGGGTCAAGGAGGTAGAAGCCACAAGCCTTAGCGATTGGGAGAAGGGTGAGATGCAGGGGAGAGCCAGGTTTCTGAGGGAGACTGCCCGCTGGTTTGGGACAGGTTGAATTTGGGGTGCTGTGAGCCATGACCGCCTCAGGGAAGCCCTGCCCTGGCCACCCAACTTGGTGCTCCCAGCACTTTGCCACCTATGGTGCTCCTCATGCCCACAGACATGCTGCACCACACTCTCTGTCCCTGGTGTCTGCTCTGGCACCAGTCACCAGAAGTCCTTGGTGATCTTTGAGCCTCAAGAAGGTGGAAATCTTCTCTCCAGGGCTGGATCTGCAGCCTTGGGGCTGGCACTGAGACCTGACCCTGCCCGGGCCCCCACCCTGGGCCTCTGCAATCCCTGTCTGTGGAAATGGGCTGTCTCCCATACCTGAGAAATATATTTTGGTCATCTGAATAACCAAATCTATTTCTTATAAACCACAATATCACAGGTGTCTGGGTGGCTCAGCTGGTTAAGCATTCAACTCTTGATTAGGCTCAGGTCCTGATCTCACTATCGTGAGATGGAGCCCTGCATCGGGCTCTGCACAAAGCCCTGCTTGGGATTCTCTCTCTCCCTTTATCTCTCTTTCTAACCCTCCCCTGCTCATGCTATCTCTGTTTCTCTCTCTGTCTGTCTCTCTCAATAAATAATAAACATTAAAAAATATTGGGGCACCAGGGTGGCTCAGTCAGTTAAGTGTCTGACTTTGGCTCAGGTCATGATCTCACGGTTCGTGAGTTCTGAGTCCTGCATGGGGCTCTCTGCTGTCAGCAGAAAGCCTGCTTCGGATCCTCTGTCCCACCCCCCGCCTCTCTGCTCCTCCCCTGCTTATTCTCTCTCCCTCTCTCTCTCAAAATAGATTAAACTTTTTTTTTTAATTTTTTTTCAACGTTTATTTATTTTTGGGACAGAGAGAGACAAAGCATGAACGGGGAGGGGCAGAGAGAGAAAGGAGACACAGAATCGGAAACAGGCTCCAGGCTCTGACCATCAGCCCAGAGCCTGACGCGGGCCGAACTCAGGACCGCCGAGATCGTGACCTGGCTGAAGTCGGACGCTCAACCGACTGTGCCACCCAGGCGTCCCCAAGATAAACTTTTAAAAAAAATCAAAGGAGATTAGATTAAAAAATCACACATATTGCACCTCCACTTGCAAACTAGATTACTATTACAGAGTGAAAGTAACTCACTCAGAGATGCTCAGAGAGATTGAGTAACCTACGTGAGGGCACTCAGCTAGAGAGGTACCAAGACACTAAGGTACTGGTGCTGGCCTGGCCACCAGGAAGGGTGATGGAAGGGGCTGTTGGGGAAGCGGTGAGCTGCCCCCAGCCTATTGTTGGGGCACGGGGGCTGTCACTACAAGGACGTGAGGGGCATCACCTGCAGGTGCCTGTGGCGGGGCCACCAACCAGCCAGTGTCGTGCAGCCTCAGACACTTCTCCAGCCATAGTTTGGGAGGCAAAAGCTCTTTGCTGCCTCTGGGCTTCTGGAAGTGTCTCCATAATGAGACTCTCCTCCTTCAGTGATGCCCCCCCAGGCAGCTTGGGTGCCTGGCTCTTTGCCTGGGCCTCAGTTTCACTGTCTCTGACCCTCAATGGCTGAATGAGCTGGGCCCTTCCCAGCCTCAGCTGCCAGGCCAGCCTGAGCTTGTGCCCAGCTGTCTTGATCCTCAGCAATTGCCCTTAATTCCCACTTCCTTCTGTGGCCACTACAGGAATGTCCAAAGCTACCTCCGGCAGCCATTCAGAGTCCCAGAGCAGGCTCCCTTTCCCCCGGCCTCAGCTATTTTCAGGCTCAGCGCTGCGGGCAGTGTTTTGGGGGAAGCAGATTATCTGCTTGGCAGAGTCAGCCAATGGCAGGGCCAGGGATGCCAGGTCACAGAGACAGGAGAACCTCAAGACATGGTAAAAAACAAAAACAAAAACAAAAAAAAACACCCCGACTCTACAGCCACTGTGGGAGCCCCTGCCCAGGACCAGTGGCTCAGAGCTCTGGGCAGGTGGAAGTAGAGGCTCGAAGGGCTAACGGTTTGGCCACGTCCCACCTGGCTTGCCCCCACCGACATCCCTTGCCAAACATCCCTGCTCACACACATTCCAGGGCAGGTGCTCCCCATGACAGGTGCTGACCCAGCCTCAGGTGAGGGAATGCTCATAACAGCAGGCAGGGACAAGAGCCACGTGTCTGTCCCCCCCTGTCTACACCACCAGAACTCCCTGCCTCCTTGCCCTTTGCTTACAAGAGCTTTGTGGGTGGTGGGGGTGGGGGGGGGCTTTAACAAAACAAATGCAAAGCTAAAATTGCAAGATTCAGTACAAAAGGGCACATTTACTTAGAAAGAGAACTCAAACAATAAATTCATAAAACTGACAAATACCACCCACATCATGAACTCCAGACAGAAAATCCTCCCCTCCCTGCCCCTGGTCGGAAGCCTGTGGCTAGGTGATGTGTTGGGCCCAGGTCCGGCAGGGGTGGGTAAAAGAAGCATTAGCCAGGCCCCTGCATGTCCCCTCTGCGCAGCTGAGGTTGGGGGAGGGCTCAGGTGAAGGGGTAAGGGTGGACCCAGGGAAGGGATGAGCTGCCTGTTCAGTTCCCACATCCCCACACTGTGCAGGTGGCCAGGCCACAGGGGATTGGAGCACTTTGGCGGCCTCCCCTCTCCCTCTTCCATGGACCCTAATGGGAGGGGTCATCTCTTCACCAAGAAATTCAGGCATGGGTTCTTCAGACTCTAGCCTGACCACCACCCCCACCCGCAACCCCCCACCTCCCATCCCTCCCCTCCAGATGTGGGCACAGCTATATTTTTAGAACAGCCAGCCACGAGGACATTCTTTCCTTCTAACTAAGATGGGTTCAGATTTCCTAGCCGCAATCAGTCTCATTGTTCAGTCCTCAAATATCAAAGGGTGGCCATGAGAGACAGCTGGCTGTAGCCTTTCCTTCCTTATTTCCTTCCTAAGTTCGCTCGTTTGTTCCTTCCTTCCTTCCTTCCTTCCTTCCTTCCTTCCTTCCTTTCTTCCCTTCCTTCCTTCCTTCCTTCCTTCTTTCTCTTTCTTTTCTTTCTTTCCTTTTCTTCCTTCCTTCCTTCCTTCCTTCCTTCCTTCCTTCCTTCCTTCCTTCCATTCTTTTTCTCTTTTCTTTCTCTCTTCTTCTTTCTTTTCTTTCTTTCTTTTCTTTCTTTTCTTCTCTCTTTCTTCTCTTCTTTCTTTTCTTCTCTCTTTCTTCTTTCTTTCTTCTTTCTTTCTTTCTTCTCTTTTCTTCTCTCTTTCTTCTTTTCTTTTCTCTTTCTTCTTTTCTTCTTCCTTTCATTCTTTCTTTTCTCTCTCTCTCCTTCCCTCCCTCCCTTCCCTCTTTCCTTCCTTCCTTACTTTTTTTGAACCATTAATGAGAAATAAGACCCAGAACTGGAGGGAATTCCAGCTCTGAGGAGGAGGGTGAAGTAGGATTTGGGGTAGGGCCTGCAGGAGCTACCCCAGAACCTTGCCCCTGCTGGGGATGCCCGAGGAGGCTGCAGCCCCCTGTGTTCAAACACCCAAGTGTAGGTCTGTCTGGGACAAGTGTAGAGATCAAGAGAGGGCCCTTAGGATGCCCAGTGCAGGGAGGGTCAACATACACACATGAGGGCCTGAGGATACAATGCCTATGAGGTTGGGCAGGTCAGTTGTTATGATGTCCCCATTTTTTAGGTAAGCAAACAGAGGCTCATAGCAGCATGCTGTGCTTGGTGGTGGCTCACTGTCACCCTAGCAGCCTGGTGTCCAAGGTCAAGAGGCCTCCTGACCTCTGCTGCTTGGGAGGCTTCTGGGTGTGGGGCAGAGATGTCAGTCCAGTGGGAAGAACCGGAGGGAAGACTGTAAGGAGGAGGGACCTTTGAGTGGCCTGAACCAAGGGGGCCTACAGGCTGCTCCCACTCGGCAGCACTTCCTAGAAACCTGACAAGGAGAAATGGAGGCTCAGAGAGGCTAAGAGGCAGGCCCAGAGAGGGTCAGCCCTAAGTCAGGTGCTAGGTACCTCAGCCTGATGGAGTGTCCACCACAACACACACCCCCAGTGATGGACTGGCCTTCTGGCCTGAGCCCTGGAGGAGAGGCCCAGGAGACCTGGGGTCCAGCTTGAGCCCTGGTCCCCGGGGGAAAGGCACTAGCTGAGACCACTGTCCTGCCCCTCATGGAGCAGGGAGGGGAGGCTCACCACCAGGCAAGAGTTTCCCCCTGGCCCACCTGGTGTGCCACAGTCTGAGTCTGGGTGAGCAGGACAGAGGCAGTGAAATCACCCTGGGGTGGGTGGAGGAGGGAGGCGTCTGGCCTGGGAGGGCCAGGGTTTGTCGGGGCAGCTGCCTCCCCTGAAGTGCCACCGCACCAGGGAGAGCACTGACACAGGCCTCTTTGTTCCCAGCCACATGGGAATGCTCCGCGATGGCCGAGCTCCGCAGTGCAGGCTCCTGCACAGCCTGGGCTTTGTCGCCCTCTCGTGGCCGGAGCGGGTCTCGGCGTCGTCGTCGGGGAAATCTCGGAAGCCCAGCGGGACCCGGGTAGACTGAATGGGTCCCCGGAGGGTATGGAGGCTGAATCCCTGGGATGCCCCTCGCTCCATTGCTGGGACCCCAGGTCCGGATAACAGGCAGAGGCATTTTTCTGGGGCGGCCCGGGTCGGAGGGCGGCTGTGCCGCTCCTGCAGGGGTAAAGAGCAGCAGAGCCAGCTGGCTTGGGTTGGGGGCGCGGACCCCCATGGGAGTCGTCGCCAGCTGGCTTTTCTGTATTGATTACTTTTAGTGTGAGCAGCACTCCTCCATGCTTCCTGCTGAGTACCAGGGGCAGATCCCCTCCCGCTCTGGGCCTCAGTTTCCCTATCTGCAGCGTGAAAGGCCCTAGCTTGTAGGAGGGGCCGTGGGGGTGTGGACTCGCACCACGGGGGAGGAAGAGTCACCGGCTACTAGTCACTACTAGTCACTGGCTGCTGTGTTCTCCTGCAGCTGGTCGCTGTGGGCAGGTCACACCCCTCCTTCCCTGTCCCTCACTTCTACCTTCTCGGGAAACAGACTAGGTGAGAATCAAATGCAGGAAGCCAAGGGCTGGAAGAGTCCAGGGGTGTTCTTTCCACACTCCCCTCAACTCATCTGAGTTGGGGGCGCTACGGGGGTTGGGCTGGGGCAGGGCGGTATGAGGGGGGGCGCATCTGTCAGGAGATCTGAGGAAGACCAGCTCCAACTTTACTTCCCACGGGGTTGTTGCAGTCCCATGCTTGACCTTGTGGACTCTCAGGGACTACTCTGTAAGGAAGGCTGAAACACTCACAATGGGTTGCTGAGAGGATTAGTAATTAGCACGGGGCCCACCAACCTTGATACTCAAGGTTAAACTCCCAGGTAATGTTTGCTGAGGAGAAACTTCAAGCTTCCTGGCTTGAGGACAATAATTAATGGCTGGGGAACCCAGGCACCTGGGGGCTGAGTGAAGTGAAGTGTCCAGGTGTCATTTCAGGGAGGAGGAGGGGCACCCGAGTGTGATCACAGCAGTGGCCCTGGACACAGAATGATAAACCCTAGTCTGAATTTGGTATTTAGCCCCTGCACACCCTTGAGCTTTTACTACATAAGCATGCATCCCTATGTAAGACATAAGGTATGTTTTTGTTTATTCCCAAACTTAAAATAAAGGCTTTATATAGTCTAGGGGTGCCTGGCTCAGTTGGTTGAGCATCAGGACTATTGAGTTTGGCTCAGGTCATGATTACAGGGTCGTGGAACTCGAGCCCCGTGATGGGCTCAGTGCTGAGTGTGGAGCCTGCTTGGGATTCTTTCTCTCTTTCTCTCCCCCTGTCCCTTGCTGATGGACTCTCTCTCTGAAATAAAAACTATAAGAAAGAAAGGGAGGAAGGAAGGAAGGAAGGAAGGAAGGAAGGAAGGAAGGAAAAGAAAGAAAAAACAGAGGAAGAAAGAAAAAGAAAGAAAGAGAAAGGAAAAAAAGAAAGAAAAAGGAAGAAGGAAGAAAGAAAGAAAGGCTTTATAGTCTATGCAATTTTCTGCAACTTTATTCAGGCGGTGTTAGCCACTCACCGACTTTATGTTAATGCTGTTCCTCTAGTTTGTCACTTTCCACTGATGAAGGCATTCTGGTGTAAACCACAATTTATTCTCTGTTTTCCTGATGATGACATTGGGTTGTTAAGTTTTCCATTATTAAAAACAATGCTGTATTTGTGAACAGATGTTCTTTTTTTTTTTTTTTTAGTGTTTATTCATTTTTGAGAGAGAGAGAGAGAGAGAGAGAGTGTGAGTGGGGAGGGGCAGAGAGAGAGAGACAGAGAAACCAAAGCAGGATCCAGGTTCTGAGCTGTCAGTGCGAGCCTGATGCAGTGCTCAAACTCACAACTGTGTGACCATGACCTGAGCTGAAGTTGGACCTTAACTGACTGAGCCACCCAGGTGCCCCCCAGAAGTTCTTGAGCATGGGATTAAGGGTTCCTCTGAGGCAAGCCCAGGAGTAGAACTGCAGGAATTGCTGTGTTGCTGGGTATTTGCAACTCCCATTTGGATATGCCCAAATTGTTCTCCTCATTTACATTTCCATCAGCAGTGAGCGGTCCAGCAGATTCTTGCCACTTTGGTATTGTCAGAATTTAGTGCCAGTCTGTTGTGTGAAACAATACTCTTTTGTGGATCCAGCTTGCGTTTCCTGATTGCTGACACAGGCCAGCATCTTTTCATGTTTGTTTGTTTTTTTTTTTTTGCCACTTCAGTTTCCTATTCTATAAATTCCCTGTTCATAGACGTTGCCATTTTCTTGCTTTTATTGATATATAGGACTTCTTTAGATATTCTGAATACTATTACTTTTTTGGTCATATTCTTGTGGACCCCTTCTCCAACTTGGTAGCTTTTAGTCTCACCTTTTTATGGTATCTTTTAACATAGATTTTTACTCTTAGAATTTCATTATTTATTTATTTATTTTTTTAAAGTAGGCTCCATGCCCAATGGGAGGCTTGAACTCATGAAATCAAGAGTCGCATGCTCTGACACTGAGCCCTCCAGGTGCCACTAGATTTTTTATTTATTTTTTTTATTTTTTAAAAAATTTTTTTTTCAACGTTTATTTATTTTTGGGACAGAGAGAGACAGAGCATGAACGGGGGAGGGGCAGAGAGAGAGGGAAACACAGAATCGGAAGCAGGCTCCAGGCTCTGAGCCATCAGCCCAGAGCCTGACGCGGGGCTCGAACTCGCGGAGAGCGAGATCGTGACTGGCTGAAGTCGGACGCCCAACCCGACTGCGCCACCCAGGGGCCCCTAGATTTTTTATTTTTAATGATGTTAAATCCTCCTAAGAAACCTGTATGTTTTATCCTTATTTATCCTAAGGTTATTGTAGAGGCCACTTTTAGGCAACCAACTTGAGCAGGGGAAGGAAACCTGAGTAAGGTAGAAGGTTCCACAGTGACCTCCTACCCGCTGCTGAATACAAACAGGCCCATTAAGTGACCCACATCAAAATATCCGTAAGTCCTAGCTGAACAATGGGTTACTTAAACCCAGGCATAGGTACCAAAAATTGAGAATTCCATAGTTTCCATACCTCCCCCCCCAACCCCTGCGCCCTTAACTACAGCCCTACCCTGTGTACCCCACCTCTTGGCAGACAGCCTCTCCTTTGCTAAAGTCCTGTGGTCCCTTGCAGCATATTAGGTAAACTTCTATTCCTTTGTTCTGCCTTGGGTGAATTCTTTCACCACCTGGGCCCCTGGCCTCCACCCGATTGGGTCACTGCACAATTACAAAAATATTCACTTTCTTCTAAAATGGTTAAAGTTTGCTTTCAAATTAGGTTTGTAAGCACCCAGAATGATTTGTTATGTATAGGGTTAGAGGTCCAATTTCATTTTTCCCCATATAATCAACTGTTCCAGGACTATTAGCCCATTGTTTCCCCACTGATTGAGGGGAAGAATAGTTTTTTTTTTTTTTTTTTTTGAAAAAAATAAATCTAAATAAAATATTAGCAACTGAAACCAACAACATGTTAATAACAATTACAACACTACGAGCAAGTTGTGTTTATCCCAAGAAATCAAGGATGAATTACCTTTAGAAACTTTATTGATGTAACTGAGCTCATAAACAGAGCAAAGCAGAAAACCCTTATGATCTCAATAGACACAGAAAAAGCATGCAACGGCTAGTATTTTGTTTATTGTGTTTTTCCTTAAAAAACGCATGGTGTTTTTAGAAATTTTTTAAAAGTTCAGGGCCGCCAAAACCAAACAAAAACCAGGCAGGAGCAGGAGAGATACTGCAGTCTCCATTCCGGTGTAAGTCCTATCACAGCCTTTGCTCTGATGGCTTCCTAAGGCCACTTTCAGGTATGTGTTTCTATGACCACAAATAGCATCTTTGGCAAGTCGGGTTTCGGTTTGGCCTTTATCCAACTCCTGGATTCCATGCAGGGCCTGAGAAGCCCTGAGAAATAAAAAATTAATCAGGCCCGGTGGACCCTGTGGTTCTCCACCTCCAAAAGGGCCAGCCTCTCACGCAATCAACCGGAGACCGGTTCTCTTCTCACCCCGAATCACTGACTCTGCCAAGATTGACAGATGAGATCGCTCCAGAGACTGGTTGGGTCTGCCCTTCGGTCCCTCCTAATTCTGCCCCTCCTCTAGGGAAAGAGTGGGGACGTCGGTGTGGAATCAAAGGTTGTGAGTGGTGACACGGGCCTCCCCGGGACTGGGGGCTCCCCGGCCACGGTGGTGGGCAGGGGGGCCCGAAAGGGGCAAAAGGAAGGAGGGCCCCGGTGGGTGGGCAGGGGGGCCTGAAAGGGGTAAAAGGAAGCGTGACAGAGGGGCCAAGCGGGCCAGCGGCGAAGGTCGGAGGGGGAACGAGGCAGGAACCGGCAGAGATTCACTCCGCGGGAGGCCGCGGGCGAGAGGACGAGAGGCCAGGGCCAGGATCGCGAGAGAATCTGGAGCGCTCCGGTGACCTCGGACCAGAGCTCCCTTCTGGTTTGTGGAGATGAGCCCCAGGCTTGGCGGACCAAGGAGTGTGTGGCTTTTCCGCCTCAAAGCTACGGAAAGGGAGGGAGGGAGTATGAACCGGAGCGGCGCTTACGGCCTCAGAGCCAGGTGACCCGCAGGAAACACCTCACACTCCTTAACCTCCCTGTGCGCCTACGCAGGTGTCTCGGGCGCGCGCCTCGGACAGAGGTACACTTTGCGCCAGCCTTACGCTTACCAGGGCGCCCTCAACGCCCACTGCGCTTGCGCATCCGCTTCTGCCTCGAAGGTAGCACACGCAGCTTCAACGCCTACGGCGCATGCGCCATGGCTTTGTGCTCTCCTGAGAGCCTGCTGAAATGACTGCACCGCCCTCCTCTCGGCGGGCGTGCGCTTCCACTCCGCTCGCCTGTGGCAGCGGCCGTCCTGAGCCGAGAAGCTGGCTAGCTCAGGCCCCTGTTGCTGCGAATGCTGGAGAGATGTGTACGTGCTTGATGCCCGCCTGAGATTGGGAAAGATCTGAATTCCGAAACACGCCCGGCCCAGGTATTTCAGACCAGGGATTGCAGACCTGCGTGAATGCACAGACGCAGCCACTCTGGAAGGCTTAACGGAGGTGTCAGTGTACAAAAATAGCTGGTGCTTATTTGTCAGTGGAGTTAGGTGCTGGGCTCAGACGAACAGGAGGTCGCTCGCAGGGATGGCCTGGGGGTCAGTGCAAGGTTGCATGGGGTCATGTGTCTACAGGACCTGTGGCCCCGCAGGATCCTACCCTAGCAGCCCTCCCCATGCCCGTGCTGTTCTGGAGTCTTTGGGCGGGTCAGCTCTTGAGTATTGCAGCCCTGGCCGCTTTGCCGGCTTCTGCGACTGTTTACCATTCTCGCCTCATTCCCCAGCCTTCACATCCTCCATGCTCCCTCTAAACCCTGTCCTGATGTCCTTCACAGAGAAATGGGAGCAGCCAGAAGAGAATGACTATACCATTCAACCTCCCATCTCTGAGTGCCTCTTCCCCTTCCCCCAATCCCTCTGCCAGCCTGCGCTGATTTCCTTCAGATATCTGCATGGCACATTCCCCTGTCTCTTTCAAGTCTTTGTGCAGATGTCACCTTCTCAGGGCCTATTTCCTGACCACCCTCTCCAAACACTCCCTCTCACCCTTCCTTGCTTCATGTCTCCATCACACCAGCTGACAGACTATGTATTTTCCTTGTTCATTTGGTTATTGCCCATCTTCCCCAGCTGCAAGGACAGCTCTGTGAGGTCACAGATTTTTGTCTCCTGTTCTGCTGGTTATATCCATAGCAACTAGAAGAGTTGATTTATTGCCCACAGTAGGGAGGCAAGAGATGTTTGTTCACTGAATTGATAATCACCACCATAGCTAATGTCTGAATGTTTTTCATGATCAGGCACAGGACTACGCAATCTCCATGCATGATCTTAGTGAATTAAATAATTTCCTGCTATCTTGGAGACTTGCCAGCATATCCTGCCTGCCACATGGACTCAATTGTTATCAGGCTCTGTGTCTCATTTATTTATTTGTTTGTTTGTTTATTTAATTTTAGAGAGAGAGTGTGAGCCAGGGAGAGGGGCAGAGGGAAAAAGAGAGAGAGAGAGAGAGAGAGAGAGAGAGAAAATCCCAAGTAGGCTCCACACCCAGCACAGAACCTGGTGCAGGGCTTGATCCCACAGTCCTGGGATCACAACCTGAGCTGAAATCAAGAGTTGCATGCTCAACCAATTGAGCCACCCAGGTGCCCCCGCCCAACCTCTTTTTTTTTTTTTTTTAAGTAATCTCTGCACTCAACAAGGGGATCAAACCCATGACCCCAAGATCAAGAGTCACATACTCTTCTGACTGAGCCAGCCAGGGGCTCCAGGCTCTGGGTCTCTTGCTGCTTTCTGCAGATCTTCTGTCTCAGTGGAACGCTCACCTCCATGCAGCCCACATGGAGCTTTAATGTGACTCCAATGATACCAGAGTCCTGGGTCCTTACCTGGTTTCCTCCTGTGGCTTTCAGCTTGGAAGGAAGTTACTTAGGACTTATTATAGGAACTTTTGGCAGGTCCTGTGATGGACCTGTCTGCAGAACTGTGGCGAGATCCTTGGCAGGATCCTGCCCCCCAGAGCCTCTTTCTCAGCCTGCCCAGTGCCAGCACAATATCTCACCAAATGGAGAATGCACATCAGTCTTTTGCCCAGCTGTATCTGCCCCCCCAGCATAATTTCTAGCTGGGACAGGCACTTGGTATTTGACAAAATGAATAAATAGTCTTCAGGTTCAGGAAATTCTTCATAAAATCTTCAGCCAAACATCCTTCCACTATGAACTTGTGTGTAAGTATTTTAAAAACCATAAATTTGACTCATAGGACTTCAGATTTGCAGGATGATTTGCTAGAACAAGAAAGGCAGTATGATAGTTACTGAGAAAAGACCAACACTTTGATTTTTGTGTAGTCAGCTACTTCGTGAACACCCAGGGAAGTATCTGAGAGGAGCAATTCAATGCTCTGCCTTTGGGTCAGTGGAGAACATTCAGCATATACTGAATTTTCAAAAAATTTAACAAGCATGTTATTTTGTAATTAAAAATTATAACAGGGAAAATATTAAGATTATGAGTCCCTAAAAAATATACTGACCTAATGTGATGGGACCTCAGGGCACTGAGTTCTTGTGGCTGGGTACTTTGGAGAGTTCTCTCTCCATCTCTAAGGGTATTGCACAGGGATGAAAACTGTTCTTTATTGTACCAAGTATGTGTGGCGCACATATACCCTGGCTGTCCCCCAACCTGGAGGTAGGCATTATCATCTCCAGGTCCAGCAAAGAAGTGACTCAGGACAAGGGAGTAAGGGCAGAACTGGCATTGGGACCCAAGCACTGTCACTGGCTGCAGCCACTCTCTGCTTCTTCCTGTGCCTCCCAAGTCCCCACATGTGTAGGTCCATGTGACCCCTTCTGTTAGCTTTATTGTGGAACTGGCTGGCAGGTAAGAGAAGAAGGCCCAGCCACTCTGTTGGAGTTTTGCTGGGGCTCAGGGGCTCCAGTCCTGTTTGGTGCAGAGCTTCACTGTCCTGAGGCCCCAGCTCAGGGCACTGTGCTCCTGAACCACAGCAGGCCTGCCCAGGGACAGCCTGGCAGGGAGGACCAGAGAAATGTTGTCCATTTGGGGAAAATGCTCATGGGGGAGAGGGTGGAGGGTGAGGTGCCAGCAAAGACCTGGACTCAGAACAGAAGGCTGGGCTTCCTGTGCTGCCTGCCAGCAATGTGACCTAGGTAACTCCTCTCCTCCTCTGTGCCTCAGTTGCCTCATCTGTAAAGTGGAAGCATTGCTGCCTGGTTCAAATAGATTGCAATGCTGTGATTGGTAGGTTCCAGTCCTGGGAGGAGATGGAGGCTGCCAAAGGTCACTCTGTGTCCTCCCCTCTCTCCTCAGATTCAGGGCAGTGTCCTGCTCCTGACCATCTGTGCGGCTGGCATTGGTGGGACTTTTCAATTTGGCTACAACCTCTCCATCATCAGTGCCCCGATGTTGGTATGTATCCTCTGTGCTCACCGTCACCGTCCCAGTGGGTGCTGGGTGAGGGCTAACAGCTGCCCACTGTGGGGCTTCGGGCCAGCATCCACTTGGTGGCACTTTCTCCCATGTGTCCACTTTCACTGGGATGTCCCATTGGCCCTGTGGATTCAAATTCAAACCCACCTCTACATCCTCTCTTGAGCCTGCACGTCCTCCTGGGTCCCTGATGTCAGCAGATAACTCTACTGTCTGCCCAGTGACTGGGGGTCAGCCTTGACTCTGGCCCCCTCCCCCTCAAACACTGAGTCCTTGCTCATTACCTCTAGCTAGCCATTTCTCCCCGTGTCTCTGCCATGACTCCAGTTCAGATCCCATCTTTCCTGCCTGGATTGCTGGCTTAGCCTCCTCATTGGCATCTCTGCCTTCAGCCTCTCAAGTTTGATCAAGCCACTTCCCTGCCCAGAAACATTCTGTGCCTATAGGAATCAGGACAGACTCATCCACCTGAAGTTCAAGGCCTCCTTGATCAGAACCTGCCCGCCTGTCTTCCACCTTTATTCCCTGAACCCCACTAGCAAAGCAGGCTAAATGCAGTTCCTCAAATGCACACAGCCCTCTCTTTAAGCCTCCTTTGTTTGGGAAGCCCTCTCCACTGCATCTGCAGAAGCCCCACAAGAACCATCCAAACATCCTGCCTTCCTTCAATATTCTCTGGCTGGAAGTCACCCCTCCATCCCCAGCCCTTTGTGCTGACTGTCACCACTCAGGTTGCATGTCGGCTGTTTGCAACCTCCTGCTGGTTTGCTCTGAGTGTCTGAATCATCTTTGTGCCCCCAGCACCTGATGCTGACCTGACCCATGTTGATGTTCAGTGGTGCCCATGGAAAAGGTGAATCTTCCAGCCCATTGATAAAAACTGGCCTGTAACTTAAATCAGAAGGGTGAGTGTCCTGTCCCATAGCTGGGAAGGTTCTGGGGCTGCACACTGTAGGTGCAGGGGAAAGAGCTGCAGGAAGCAGGTCCCAGGACAGAAGTGCAGCTGTCTTCTCCCTGCCTGTCCTGTTCCCTCTACCCTCCTCATTCAGTGACAAGAGGGCAACTGTACCAGACTGACTTCCTGCCAGTTGGAAACCCCCAAAGGAAAGTCCTCCCTAGTAGTTCCAGCTGAAAGGTCTGGGAAGAGTCCGATTGGCTGATTTGGATCATATTCAGGCCAGCCAATCATGTGATCAAGAGGTGGAGCCCTCCCATTGGCCAGTCTGAGTCAGGTGACCACCTTTGGACAGGACAGGCTGTAACTGGGGATGGGAGAGAAGTCCCCAAAGGAAGAGAGGATAGCCTAGCAGAAGCCAGGGTGGGACCACATTCTGGGCAGAAACAGTGATAGCAGCCCAATGCCTTAAAGAAAGGATGAAATGCAGGGCTTAGAAAGGGAGGTCTGAGCTAGCTGTATTTGCTTGTTTATTTGTTCATTCAACACATATGTGAGTGCCCACTTCACAGTACACTTACAGGCTGGAGAAGGATCCACCTGCCACAGGCACTCTTGGGCTTTATCTCCCATGGGCCATCCCCAGCCTCCTAAAATAGGACTTTCTTGGCCTCAGAGGCTCCTCCTAATCCCCTGGATGGTCATTCTTGAGGAGTTTCCGCCAAGGGACAGGGAGGCTTGCCCTGGTCCTAGCTCCCCTGGACAGTCTTTCCCCCAGAGGGAGCTGGCGGGTGCTAGGCTTGACAGCCATTACCCTGAGCTGGCCTCAGCAGAGGAGAGCTGGCCCGACTCTTAAACTCACTGTCCTCCTCAGGTCCTCCCTCACATCCTGTTGGGAGGCCTGAGATCAGCCAGACACTGACATTTCATCTCTAAGCAAGTGAAGTATGCCCGGGTCTTGCCCAAGTGCAATCCTTCCTAACCATTTGGCCTCCATTCACTTCCCTGAAACTGCAGCTCTGGGGGTGGGGCCCTGGGGTGTCCTAACTACCTGGCTTCAGCCCTGACCTGTGGCTGAGGCCGTGGGCAAGTCCTTCCACTTCCCCAGGCCTAGTGCCAGTCTAAACAGTGAACACAGTAATGTGTATCTAACAGAGTACTTCTAAGGGCTGTGAAAATTGGGGTCCCAAGGAAATGAGTGGCACACTCCAGATAAACCAAGCAGGTTTAGATACCACAAGGGATGATTTACAAAGGTTGAGTGGGGCAGAGACAACACACAAGACCAGCGAGAGCCCAGTAATGCCAGAGTCATTACTACTCCTACCCCCAAAGGGACTCGTGGAAGGAGTCTGGAAACTGGAAAGAAAGAGCCATATGGAGTAGGACCCCTTGAGAGGAGCAGTGACCTTTGGTTGAGTGTCACAGCCAGCCTGGGGTAACCTGGGAACAAACACCCCTTCTGCCTCTCTCTGATGCCCTGCTGGTGCTCACCATTGGCCAAGTCCAAGTCCAACAGAAAGCCAGTCAGCAAGGAGCCCACTGATACAGGTGGATTCTTGGACCAAAAGCAGGAGGACAAGGGGTGAAGTGGACTCTGAAGGGCAAACAGAGACTGTTCCTGCCCCCTGGCTGGGGAGCAGTATTGCTCAGGACTTGGTGCCTGCTCTGCAGAGGCAGAGGCCTGTGGAGGGGAAGGCCTATTGTATCCAGCCTGTCCCTGGGAAGTTGACCGGTATCTCTGTCCACAGCCCATCCAGGAATTCATCAATGAGACATGGCAGGTGCGTACTGGCCAGCCACTGCCCGACCACCTAGTTCTGCTTGTGTGGTCCCTCATCGTGTCTCTGTACCCCCTGGGGGGCCTCTTTGGAGCACTGCTTGCTGGGCCCCTGGCCATCATATTGGGAAGGTAAGGGCTTTCTGGGTACACCCCAAATGCCCTTTGATGATTGGTACCCCAGTCTGTAAGCTGAGGAATGTGGGAGAAGGAAGATGCCCTGTAGGCCCAGGCCTAGGTCAGCTCCCCAGCCTCCTACCCTACCTGTAGTTTCACCACAAGAGTCACATTTCCAAGTGGATTTGGTAGAGGGAAGAGCCCTGTGTCCTGAGGGAGGGAGGACTCCTTGTTTCCAGTTCCATTTCTCCAGCAAGTGATATTGGACTGTAAACAAGTATTTCCTCTTCAGGCCTCATTCCCCTCTCTGTATCCAACTGATGCAGTCTTGGGGTGCAAACAAGATGGGCTCATAATGAATGAATAAATTAATGGAAGAAAGAAAGAAAGAAAGAAAGAAAGAAAGAAAGAAAGAAAGAAAAAAAAGAGGTGCCTGGCTGACTCAGTTGGTAGAGTATGCGACTCTTGATCTCAGGGTTGTGAGTTTGAGCCCCACATTGGGTGTGGAGCCTACTTAAAAAAATTTGTTTAGGGCTCCCTGGGTGGCTCAGTCAGTCAAGAGTCTGACTTCAGCTCAGGTCATGATCTCACGGTTTGTGAGTTTGAGCCCTACATCAGGCTTCTCTGCCATCAGTGCAGAGCCCACTTTGGATCCTCTGTCTCCCTCTCTCTGCCCCTCCCCTGCTTGCACTTTCTCTCTCATTCTCTCCCTCTCACTCAAAAATAAATAAACATTAAAAAAATTTTTTTTAAGTTTTTATTTATTTAAGCAATCTTTATACCCAGTGTGGGGCTTGAACTCACGACCCTGAGATCAAGAGTTACACGCTTTTCTGACTGAGCCAGCCAGGTGCCCCTTGAATAAAAAAATTTTTAGAGGGAGACAAACCATAAGAGACTCTCAAATACAAAGAACAAACTGAGCATTGCTGGAGGGTAGGGTAGGGGGATGGGCTAAATGGGTGATGGGCATTAAGGAGGACACTTGTTGGGATGAGCACTGGGTGTTATACATAAGTGATGAATCACTAAATTCTACTCCTGAAACCATTATTTTTATTTTATTTTATTAATCTTTTTTAAATGTTTATTCATTTTAGAGGGAGAGAGAGAGAGAACATGAGCAGGGAAGGGGCAGAGGGAGAGGGAGACATAGAATCCGAAGCAGGCTCCAGGCTCTGAGCTGTCGGCACAAAGCCGGGTGTGGGGCTTGAACTCACAAACAGCGAGATCATGACCTGAGCTAAAGTCAGATGCTTAACCGATTGAGCCACCACGAGCCTCTCCTGAAACCATTATTTACACTATATAACTATATATTAACTACATATATAACTGTATATATTAACTATATATATATAGTTATTAACTATTATATATATAGTAACTGTATATATAATATATATATTAACTATATGTATATAACTATATATATAACTATATATATTAACTATATAACTATATATTAACTAACTTGGATTTAAATAAAATAAAAATAAATGAAAATTTTTAGAAGTCTACTTGAGAGAGAGAGAGAGACAGGCTTGGACTGACTTGATGAAAAATTGTAATAACTGGAAAGATACTGGAGTAGCTCATAGAATGAAAGGAAACACTCAGAAGCCAGGTCTTAAGAAGAACAGGACCTGAGATGGTGCTGAGGATCTCAACAGCCAGAGCATTGGACCATCCTTCTGGGAAAGATGCCTTCAGTGCGTTAGCTCCAACGACATACACATTCTGTCTCCACTGTCTTCATTCAAGATTCAAATCCAGAAAGACAGATTATTATTGACCCACCGTGGGTCACATATCTACACCAGTGAAGCAGTGGGAGAGAAGCATTGTGGGGCAGAAAAAAACAAATGGCTACCAGAGTCCACCAGTTTGCTGGCCGCCCCGCATGTGTAGACCCCTTTGTCCCCTGTATTCAGCTCCATGCGTGCCCTCCTAATGTTCCTCACCCATCTCATCATGTACACCAGCAAATGTATTCACCTCTCCCTGAGTGAGACCACTTAGAGCCTTGTCTTGTCACACCACAAGGGCCAGTATCAGGAAAGCATTCTTTCTGAGTCCAGGATTTCCACGTAATGACCATTCTGCCAGCCCTGCCATTACTTCTCAATGTTCTGCAATCTACACAATTCATGGCAAATTAACCTGTCATCAAGATATCCCACAGAAGGAGGAAAGGATAAAGAGTAGGGGAAACACTTATTAAGGAACAAAAAAGTAGTGGGTGAATTTATTTTGAAGCACATGATGCAGAAAGCCTGGTAGTGCAGGTAGAGTTCTACTCTGTGGTTTTGGAACTGGTTCCAGGCTTTGCTTGCATTGGTGACTTCATCCTCCAGTTTTCTACTCTTGTCTTGAGCCAGTACATCCACTGGTTGAGGCTCTTTGCCTGTCAGGGTGACCCAAATCTTTATTCTTGAGTGGGCTTGGTGGTCCTAACAGCGTGGAATGTCCAGCAGGTTATTACCCTAAGAGGTCATCTGCTTCTGGATGGTGGGACTCACAATGCAGTAATGAGTTCCATGGCACCAGCCCTTCTTCTTTCATTGATGTAACTACCTTTCTTGGATGCAGATTACATCCATGTTTGTGTATTTAACAGGTGTATCTGTTAGGATGCCTTCAACTGCAAGTAACAGAAAATCAGGACTTAGTTGGCTGAAACAATAGGAGGTCCTTTGTCTCACACAAGAAGTGTGTAGGTGGGTGACTTCAAAACTACCTCAGTGCCCTGGATGTGCTCCTCTGAGAGCACTTTGTCTGCCGGCTCCACTGTGTGTTGGCTTTGTCCTCGGGCTTACAGCTAGAAAACTACAAGTGCCTCACTCAGAGGCAACATTATCTAGCAGAAAGGGGATTTCTGCCTAGCTGAAGGGTTTTTTTTTTAATTTTTTTTTAACATTTATTTTATTTTTGAGACAGAGAGAGACAGAGCATGAACAGGGGAGGGTCAGAGAGAGGGGGACACAGAATCTGAAACAGGCTCCAGGCTCTGAGCTGTCAGCACAGAGCCCGACGCAGGGCTTGAACTCACGGACCGCGAGATCATGACCTGAGCTGAAGTCGGCCGCTTAACCGACTGAGCCACCCAGGCGCCCCTGTCTAGCTGATGTTTTAAATCCAGAAGAGAAAAAGCTTTTCTTTTTTTTAAAAAAAATTTTAAGTGTTTTTATTTTTGAGAGAGAGAGAGAGGGAGAGAGAGAGAGAGAGAGAGCGAGCACGAGCAGGGGAAGGACAGAGAGAGAGGGAGACACAGAATCCAAAGCAGGTTCCAGGCCCCAAGCTGGCAGCACAGAGCCTGACATGGGGCTTGAGCCCACGAGCCATGAGATCATGACCTGAGCCAAAGTTGGATGCTTAACTGACTGAGTCACCCAGGTGCCCCAGAAAAAACTTTTCAAAAAAGGTGCCATGTCTCATTGCCCAGTACCAGGCCACTAGCACCGAGAACAAGATCACCAAGGCTAGGTTAGATTGTTGGGTTCACACCTGAACCTTAAAGGGTAGGGGCACATTCCCAAACAAATTTAGGCTCTTCCTGCAAAATAGAAGAAATTAGCTATTATCTGATCATTGTTGCCCAAATATCTAATGATACTTGGTACAGTGTCCTTATGTGATGGCACTGGCAGAAGCTTGAAGGGAAGGAATTAAAAATTCAAATTCAGCACACGTACCTGTTTCATTTATAACAACTTGCTGTCCTATCCCCAGGGCAAGGATCCAGTGCAGTTCATCTTCCACCCAGTGGCAGACTGAAGTCCTGACATGTGTTGCCATTTCTGGGAGTCAGGGTTGGGTGTGTAGGGTGGCAAGGTGGTTAGTCTGGAGATAGGAGACACCTATCCTTGAGTCCATATGCATTTCCTTTTTTTTTTAAAGTTTATTCATTTATTTTGAGAGAGAGAGAGAGAGAGAGAGAGAGAGAGAAAGAGAGAGAGAGAATGAGCATGGAGGGGCAGAGAGAGAGAAAGGGGGAGAGAGAGAATCCCAAGCAGGCTTCATGCTCTCTGTGCAGAGCCTGACACGGGGCTTGAATCCATGAAACGTGAGATCATAACCTGAGCCGAAATCGAGAGTTGGATGCTTAACCAACTCAGCCACCTAGGTGTCCACCATGTGCATTTTCTATCCTTGTGACTCTACCTGATTTATGAGGCAATGGAGTGACCACTGGGTGGGCTGAGGAAGGCTGCTGCATGCTATCCCAGAGGGGTTCATTCTGTCTGCTTGGTTTTTAAGAGCCTTTTCTTCAGTGGAAGGGAGATTCTGGTGAGTGGAAACAGGGACATGTATAGGTTCAAGTTTTGGGCTAATTCTGAGAGATCCATCTGTTTAACCTTCCAACACCTTCTTGAAACCAGTCCTCAAATCCTGCTTCATCTAAGACTTTGACTATCTGACCAAATGCTTTGGAAAAGGGGACAAAATTCCGTGCTCAAGATTCTGTCTACAGGAAGGGCTTCACTTTTCCAGTATCTTTTAGGGCCACATCTGAGAGTGCTTTAATGCCATAGCCCTACATTTCTGGCTAGAACTAATGCGCAGAGCCATCTACAAACCAGGGTTAAGCTTTGTTTTCTTTGTTTCAAACTGAAGACAAGAGGGGCACCTGGGTGACTCAGTCAGTGGAGTGTTTGACTCTTGATATTGGCTCAGGTCATGATCTCATGGTAGGGGAATCAAACCCCATGTTTCTGGTGCTGTCTGTGTATTGAAATGGAGCAAAATGCATTTACCAAGTAAGTACCCCACAGTTGAAGTACTTTATTAATTCACACCACCGAAGAAGCCACCATATATGGTTTTCTTTTCTTTTCTTTTTTTTCATATATGGTTTTCAACTGGAGTTACTGCTGGATCAGGTTTGTTATAATGGATGTCATTCTCCATTCTCTTGACTCAGCAGATCTATGCTTTAACATTCACATTCTGTCACCAGTGTGCTGTTGACTTTGGGCAGAATACTGGCCTCCACTAGGTTCCAGTTTCCCTGTCGGTATAGTAAGCTGTATGATCTACAGTGAGCTCAAGTCACTGTGTGACAGCACTTCCATGTTCAATATCAGGAATCTCAGAGCCGATGCCTCCTCACTGACATTTCTATTGCCTGCTCTCTGGTTTGCAGTCTGTCCCACTGAGTGAGGCCTGGGCCATCAAGCCATCCTAAAAGTTCTGAGAAGTGACTCTATAATACATGGAAGAAAATGTGAGGGGACTGTACTTGGCTTTCCATGCATCCCTTCCCTTACTCTGAAAGTCCCTGCTCTTCTTCTCTATGGTTTAATTGTGTCTAAGAAATCAGATGTTAGGCCCCTCATTTTACAAAGGAGTAGGAAGAAAGCAATGCTTAATCTGAAGAGATAAAGTCGTAAGATGCAAATTTTGCACACTGTGGTGCAGGCAGAAAGGAGAGGGACTTCAGGTATCTTGGGAGATGGGTGTGACAATATGCCCCAAGTAGTCTGTAGGCACAATGGCTAATGGACATTTCCCTTCATGTAGCTTAGACTCCTTGACATGGCTCACACATGTTCACACACAAGTCTGATCAGGGCTGGCTGGGGCTGCAAAGAGGGATCCCCAGGGAGAGTTCTGCTAGACTGCACATGAGCCTCTCTTACCTGTATTCTACTTTCCCCCCAGGAAGAAGTCCCTCCTGTTGAATAATATCTTTGTGGTGGCCACAGTGACCCTGTTTGGCTTCAGCCACAGACCAGGCTCCTTTGAGATGGTCATGCTGGGAAGGCTGCTCTTGGGAGTCAGTGCAGGTATGGGGGGAGGGCAGCCCATCCTGCCTCTCTCTTCCTGCTCATTCGTGTATTCCATTTATTCATTCATCTGTTCTCTTTATTTCTTTCATCCATTCATGTATTCTCTTTCTTCACATTTTTTTAAATGTTTATTTATTTTTGAGAGAGAGAGAAACAGAGAGACAGAGCGCAAGCAGGGGAGGAGCAGAGAGAGAGGGAGACACCGAATCCGAAGCAGGCTCCAGGCTCTGAGCTGTCAGTACAGAGCCCAATGTGGGGCTCAAACTCACGAGCTATGAGATCATGACCTGAGTCGAAGTTAGATGCTTAACTGACTGAGCCACCCAGGCTCCCCATTCACATTTTTCATTCATGCCCACCTCTTCTTTTGCAAAATGATTAAATATGGTTTCTCTTAAAAAGGCTCATATAAGTAGACACTTAAAGTGGATATAGAAACATGAAAAAGTTTCTAAAACTCACACAGGGTGTGAGTACAAACATACCCAAACCTATGCTGACAGAGTTCCCATATTTGAGCCATACTCTAAGCCATGAGCTTCCTGGCAGCCAAGGTACAAAGGATGCATTCTTGGGTTTTCATTACAGAGGCAGAGTAGGGTGTTAGGGACTCCTCAGTTTCTGGGGTTTGTCATGTGAGGAAGCAGAGTTTTGAGCACATCCACCTGGGTGTTTAGGGATACCCATCAACAAATCCCCTCTTGACTCAATACTGTTTATATGGCCAGGTGTCTATGTCTATATTAGTTATCTATTCCTATGAAAGAAAATACTCTGAAACTTACTGGTTGTGCACACATCTAGGTGTGAGCATGAATGTCCAGCCCATGTACCTAGGGGAAAGCGCCCCCAAGGAGCTCCGAGGAGCTGTGGCCATGACCTCAGTCATCTTCACTGCCCTAGGGATTGTGATAGGCCAGGTGGTTGGACTCAGGTAAGCAACCTGCCTCTATGTGCACTGAGTGGTCTGAGGGGTGCCAGTAAAAGCCCTTCGCCTAACTTTCTCCTCTATCCATTAAGTATTAAGGCATTGCTTCTTTGTATTAAGAAATCTTTGTATTGAAATCCTGTCTACACCTATCTGGCCAATACATAAAACAGGTGTTAGTCAACCACACTTCAGTGTAAATCACCATTTTGCATCCTCTCCAGATCAGGGAGCAAAGAACAGATCTTAAAAAGGGAGAGGGTGAAGATTTGGGCTTTTAAAGGGGAACGTGTCCTGGTCATCCCAGAAAAGAGGGGAGAGGGCAGATCCCAGAGCCCTGGGAAGAGGAGTTGCTACAGATAAGGTGGAGCCAACACCTGGAGGGAGGGATCTTGGTGTCCAGACCCAGAACTGGTTTGAGGAAACAGAGAGCAATGCAGATCCTCTGCCTTCAGGAGGGCAGGCAGGGGCCAGGTGGGTGGGTCAGGGGAGTAGGGGGCAAGTGGGCAGGGCTCTGGCAAGAAAGTACCTGGCCCAGCCTCTCTTTTGCCTCCCCAGGGAACTCCTGGGGGACCCACAGGCCTGGCACCTGCTGCTGGCCAGCTGCCTGGTGCCTGGGGTGCTCCAGCTTGCCTTCCTCCCTCTGCTCCCTGAGAGCCCGCGCTACCTCCTCATTGACCGTGGAGACATGGAGGCCTGCCTGGCAGGTGAGTCCTTGTGTTCCCAGACCACCCTTGACAAATGGGCACATCTGTCCAGAGCATGTGAGTCCCCATTTCTTGGGTTTCATTTATCAGGAAAAAGCTGTCCCTCCTTTTTTGACAACCATTCATCTCTTCAAAACTATTTACCAAGGGGTTGTCCTGAGTGCCAAGGCAGTGGGATAGAGCAGACCTGAACCCTGCCATCCAGGAACTGTAGGATGGTGCCAATAAAGAGCCCCCCCCCCCGCCATATATGTAAGGTGAAACATGTTAAGACCTCACAGACCCAAGGCCAACTGGGTGCTGATGGGCTTATTCATTAGCTATGGCCATGATAGTGATGCCCAAGGAACAATACCAAATCTCTGGCTTAAAACAATAATCATTTACTGCATCCTCCACCCACTTACTTGCTGGGCTGGCTGCATTACTGCTGATCTCAGCTGGGCCAGCTCATGGTGTCTGGGAATCAGCTGGAGGTCAGCCAGTCCAGGCTGGTCTGGGCTGGAGTAGTTTAGCTCTGCTGCACATGACTTTCCTCTCACTCTTAGTACCAACAAGCTAGCCCAGGAATGTTCTTATTACAGCGACAGCAGAGGCACAAGAAAGCAGATCCAATTGCACAAACACTTTTCAAACCCATGGTCCACCCCACCCCCATGCGCATTAACATCCCGTTGGCCAAAGAGAGTCCTGTCCCTGAACCCAAAGTCAAGGGATGAGAAAATCAATGGCATATCCTCTCCCATGGCAAGGGGTATAGATTTGGAGAAGGGTGAAGACCAGGGCCCACTCAGGCACCCTCTCAGCTTGCCATTGTGGCCACAGCTATTATTGATATCCCTACCCTGTGCAAAACATGCTCAATGTCATCCAGGACCCCACAGTCTCATCCAATCATGGTGTCAGTCTTGAAGTCCAGGATCTTAAGATCACATCAAATCTATACGTGCCTTCTCTTGATCCAGACACCTAGGCACTAAAAACACAAGTCTGCCCCTCTGAACTCAGCACACAATGTGAAAGTAGGACAGTGTAACCAGAACTAACCCTCATTCCAAAGACAAGAAGTCAAGGAAGCAGGATGCAGTCACCAATCCTTAATGCCAATGCGCTCTTAAGAAAACGCTGCCAGATCTCCCTGCCTTGGGGGTAGGGAATGTTTCATGATCAAGTCCTGGCTCTGGCCCCTAGGAGGGGCTCCCCAGGTTATGGTTTCCCCAGGTTCTTGCTTCTTCCCTCTGAGATATACTTCCTAGTCACCTTCTGAAGAGGGCATTGCAAATGTACCCACAGAAAGTTGGACACATTCAATTTGTCTTGGTCCCTTTCTCTCCAGGCTGGCAGAGCGTTTGTAAATATAATTTTCTTGAAACCGATGTGATTTTTCTATGTATTTGATTGGTGTGCCAAAAAGCCATACCCACAAGTCTTTCTGAGGCATGCTTCTCTCTTGAGACTCACTTACTGGAATTTGGGGCATGTCGGCAGGCTGGGGACCAACATCCTTAAGCCTTCTAAATGCCTCTTTTTCCATTGCATTGAGTCACTGCATTAAGCCACACCCTTAATTTGATTGTTGCCCTGCGTCCATGACTCACTGGCAGTGCTCTGGATTTGATCTTTGCTTTCAGGCTGTCACTTAATGTGAGCCTCTTTTTGCTAACTGGAGAGGCTGGAGATAAGCAACAGGTTTATTTTGTTTGTTTGTTTGTTTTTTTATTAAACCAACCTAGTGAGTTCTGGAACTAAATCTTTTTCCCTCTGAAGGTTTTTTGAGCTCATGTTTCAATATAGTAAGCTTGGAATACTCAGCTAATAGCAACCAGTTCATGTTTTCAACATATAGAGGTTTCTTCACTCCAGTCCTCTGGAGTCCAGTTCATTAGGTCTGTTTGTTTGTGTTTCTTTATTTTCTTCCACACTACTGCCCTGAATACCTAGGCTTCCATTTTTCCAGCCTCCTCACCATCTTCTGCCTGGTCTTGGAATCAATGCCATAGATCACAGGTCTAGTATGGTAGCACCTACTCCTGGTACCAGTTAATTCATTAGTTTTGTATTGCTGCCTAATAATCACATCTCATGGCAAACCAAAGAAGCAATTACTTAGCTCAAGTGTCTGTGAGTTCTCTGGGGTTGGCTGATATAGGCTGTGCCTAGCTGGTGGCTCTGCTGGTCTTCGTCACTCATTCAGGTCAGCTGGGCACTGGCAAAGTTAGGACAGTCTCAGCTGGGCCATTTCTGCTCCTCCTGGGACCAGTGGGCTAGCCCCATCTCATGTCTTTATGGTGATGGGAGAAAAGCAAGTAGAAATGAGCAAGGTCTCTTAAGGCTTGGGCAGAAATTTGCATATCCTCCTTACAACCTCATTCTATTGGCCAGAGTGAGTCACATGGCACAGCGCAGTGCCAAGGAGCAGGATGCATACTTGCCCCTTTTGTGGGGGCAGCTACAAAAATCACCTAGCAGAGAGCATAGATACAGGGAAGGGTGGAGAACTGGGGACATTGCATAATTGTCATCTGCCACAATTGTGTCCCCTCTGATGTATCCACAGAACCCCCAGCTCCTAAAGCCTTTTCTGGTTCTTGATGCCCTGAAATGACAGGGACAGGAAGATCATCCCCATCTGATCAGGGGGACCCAGAGAGAGAGTGAACGGAGCTGGGGTGGGAGCTCACTGCAGGGCACCAAGCAGAGGTTGGGGGAAATGAGGCCCAGCGCCCTCTGCCCTTGCATCCTGCTCTAGCGCTGCAGCGGCTGCGGGGCACCACGGAGGTGGCGGAGGAGTTGGCTGAGCTGGAAGAGGAGCGTATCTTCTGCCAGGGCCGGCGCGCCCTGCGCCCATGGGAGTTGTTCCAGGATCGCGGGCTGCGGAGACAGGTGACAAGCCTCATGGTCCTGGGCAGTGCCTTGGAGCTTTGCGGAACCAACTCGGTGAGGCTCCCCGCTGCGTCCTTCAACTGGTTGGGGGTGGGAGGGCTGCAGACCACAGGCAGCTGGCAGCCCACCCCTCTGCCCCCCTGTCCAGGTGTACGCCTACGCCTCCTCCGTGTTCCGGCAGGCCGGGATCCCCGAGGGGAAAGTCCAGTATGCTATCGTGGGGACTGGGAGCTGCGAGCTGCTCGTGGCCTGCGTCAGTGTGAGTTTATCTGAGTTTGTCGTGGGCTCAGGGGTTGACCCTCCACCAGCCCTGTGGGGGTGGGGGTGCATCGGGTGCTGACACCTGGAGGAGTGTCTTCTATCAAGTCCTCTACCTTGGGCCCTTTTCCACTCCAGTTCACTATGCTCAAATGGGGCGAGTCAGCAGCATTTGAAGTTTATTTATTTATTTATTTATTTATTTATTTATTTATTTATTTATTTATTTTGAGAGAGAGAGAGAGCACGAATAAGGGAGGGGCAGAGAGAGAGAGGAGAGAGAGAGGGTGAGAGAGAATCCCAAGCATCACAGAGCTGTCAGCACAGAGCTCAATGTGGGGCTGGAACCTGCAAACCTTGAGATCATGACCTGAGCCGAAACCAAGAGTGGGTGCTTAACCCACTCAGGCCCCCCCTAATAATGTCTTAATCTCCTGAAGCAATCAACTGCTCCTAATTGCTCCCTCACACACACCTGGAGCTGCCCACTGCTGGCCTTTAAACCAAAGGAAGCATGCTTCCAGCGCACAGGTCCTGCTGTGGAAGTATCTTTACAGTGGCCCTGTGCCTGCAGATAGTGGGGCTGGGCATGAGGGTTGTGGCTTGGGGCAGCCTGGTCTCCACCTCACTCCACCCCCTCTGCCCCTTTGCTGCAGAGCCCCCTCCCCTGGATGCCCTACCTGACCATGTTCTGCGTCTTTGCCCTCATCCTCAGCTTTGGCCTTGGCCCTGGTGAGTGGGCCCAAGGAGCTCTGCACTTTGGGCTTTGCCAAAGGAACACGAATGTCTTCACGAATGACAAGTGGCTATAAATGCAATGTCACCCGCATGCCCTGCCACCCAGCCCCCCTGTACTGGGGCTTCTGGGAGGGAGTGGCTGGAGAAGAGGACAAGGGGCCCCCACTCCTATGTTGGGGACAAGGTGTCAGCCCTGGCTGGCAGCCCCTGTCCCTGCTCTTCCTTCTAGCCGGAGTGACAGGGATTCTGGCCATGGAGCTCTTTGACCAGAAGGCCCAGCCTGCTGCCTCTATGGTCTGCCGGGTGCTCATGTGGACCATGCTCTTCCTGGTCGGGCTGGGGTTTCCCTTCATCATGGTAGGCACCCTCCCCACCCTTCCCTTGCCTTAGGTTTTCCCCTGTGTCTGCAGAAGAGCCCCAGTGGGAAGTCTCCATCCTGGGAGCCTGAGGCTGGAGGGGATGGGACTCAAAAAGAGGGACAAATCCCTCATCATGACCTGTCATGTGGCCTTATGTCTGGTCCTGAACAGGGCACACACCAGGTCTCAGAGACTCTTTTCACTCACAGGAGGGCTTGTCCCACTTTCTTTATGTGCCTTTCCTGGGTGTTTGTGTCTGTGGGACCATCTGTACTGGCTTCTTCCTTCCCAAGACCAAAGGCAAGACCTTCCTGGAGATCTCTGAGGAACTTCACAGACTCAACTTCCCTAGGCAGAGCCAGGGCCCTGAGTGGCTGGGCCCGGAAGTCATCCAGGCCACAGAGCTGTAGTTCTGTAGGTGTGGTGGGCCCCAGATCCAGCGGCAGCTCTCTTCTTTGCTTCCTGCCCAGGGTCCCAGCCCTCTGCGTTCCCTCCTTCCTGCATTCATTTGTTTAATGAGTGCCCATGTAGCACCTACTGCATGCAGGCTTGGTGCTAGGTGCTTAGCAATCCGTGGTGAGCCAGAGAGATGGGATCAGGACCTACTGGTGCTCCCCATCTAGAGGCAGTTAACTAACAGGCAACCAATCAAAACATTATTGCAAACTTGGAGAAATGCAGTAGGAGAAAATACAGATTATGAAGTGAGTGCATACTAGGGAGCCTGGCCTATCTGAGGAGGGTGGTCAGAAAAGAATTTTCTGGGGGTACTTGGCTGACTTGGTCAGTAGAGCATGCAATTCTTAATCTTGGGGTTGGAAGTTTGAGCCCCATGTCAGGTGTAGAGATTACTTAAAAATAAAATCTAAAAAAAAAAATTTTTTTTTCTGAGGAACTGATTTTTAAAAAAAAATCAACGTTGACGGGGCACCTGGGTGGCTCCGTCAGTTAAGCGTCCGACTTCGGCTCAGGTCATGATCTCACATTTTGTGGGTTTGAGCCCTGTGTTGGGCTCTGTGCTGACAGCTCAGAGCCTGGAGCCTGCTTCGGATTCTGTGTCTCCCAGTCTCTCTGCCCTTCCCCCACTCATGCTTTGTCTCTGTCTCTCAAAAATGAATACATGTTAAAAAAAAATCAACCTTAAGGTGTAATTTACATGCAGTAAAATGAATCTATATTGAGTATACACTTAATGAGTTTTGGCAGATGTATGTGCCCAAGAAACCACCACCACAATCAAAGTAGAACATTTACATCATCCCAAAGTCTCCCTCATGCCCCTTTGCAACCAGTAAGCCATCCCACCTGCAGGCCCAGGCCATGATAGGTCACATTGCCTTTTTTGGAGTTTGATATAATTCCACACCATATGTATGCATTTGTGTCCGGTTTTGCTCCAAATAAAGTTTTGGGGATTCACACATGTTGTCACATCATTAGTACATATTCTTTTGTGTTGCTGAGCAATATTCTACTGTATGGATGTATCATAATTTGTTTACCATTTACCTGTCGATGGACATTTTGGGTTGTTTTTGATTCTTGGCCATTCATGAATAAAACTTCTATTAACATTCCTGCACAAGTTGTGTAGACAAATGTTTCATTTCTTTTGGGTAAGTGAATTACTGAGTTTAGTAGCAAATGTATGTTTAGGGGCCCCTGGCTGGCTCAGTCGTTACAGCATGATCTCAGGGTTGTGAGTTTGAGCCCCATATTGGGTGTAGAGGTTACTTAAAAAAAAAAAACCGGGGCGCCTGGGTGGCTCAGTCGGTTAAGCGTCCGACTTCAGCTCAGGTCGCGATCTCGCGGTCCGCGAGTTCGAGCCCCGCGTCGGGCTCTGGGCTGATGGCTCAGAGCCTGGAGCCTGCTTCCGATTCTGTGTCTCCCTCTCTCCCTGCCCCTCCCCCGTTCATGCTGTGTCTCTCTCTGTCTCAAAAATAAATAAACGTTAAAAAAAAAATTTTTTTAAAAAAAAAAAACCATAGTAAATGTATGTTTAACTATGGGAGGAAAACAAACAAAACAAAACAAAAACTATAGAAGAAATTGTCCAAAGTGATTGTATTGTTTTACATCCTCACTAGTGATGTAGAAGAGTTGTGGATGCTCCAGACCCTCACCAACACTTGGTATTGTCTGTCTTCTTAATTTAGGCATGCTGCAGGTGGTACAATGGTGTCTCCTTGTGGTTTAATGGTGGCATTTCCCTGATGACTAATGATTATAATGCTCATCATAATAATGTTGAGTACCTTTTCATGTACTCAATATAGCCATTCATGTATCTTCCCTTGTGAAGAATCTGTTCAAATCTTTTGTCCACTATTAACAACAATAACAACAACAAAACAAAGTTAGGGGCATCTGGATGGCTCAGTCGGTTGAGCATCTGACTCGTGATCCCAGGGTGGTGGGATACAGCCCTGAGTCAGGCTCTTTGCTGAGCGTGGAGTGTGCTTAGAATTCTCTCTCTCCTCCCCCCCCACCCCGTCTCTACCCCTCATCCACTCGTGCTCTTTCTCTCTCTCTAAAAAAAAAAAGTTAAAATTTATCAAAACTTATGCATGCAAACACTTAAAGACCATACATGGTGCCATTTGCAGTAGAGAGATATGTAAATAAACATAAAGGTGCAGTATTAAATCATAACTGCATAACATTAACTGTATCACTGTAATGAAAAAAACCTAAAAAATAAAAAGAGCACAACCTCTTTATCTCCTCTTGAGATACAAATGTCCAGTGTGTATGAAGATGAGCCCAGTACTGGAGATGGTGTTTAGCTCTCCTATTTGTTCCACTAAATTCCAAGGGAGGAGGAGGCTAAATAGGATCTAGACTGTTTCCATCTGTTAGTATTCAGCTTATCAAATCTACAGCCTAGTACTCCTTGAGCAGGACTGCCCCAATAAGGCTGGATGTGTAACAGTCAAAGACGGAGGTGGGAAATATGGAGGATTCAACGTGTACATGCAGTTTAGGCCAATGTCCCCATATGCTCTTTAAAATTCCACTATTTGAAGGCACCTGGGTGGCTCAGTTGGTTAAACATCCAACTCTTGGTTTCTGCTCAGGTCATGATCTCACGGTTTGTGAGTTCACGCCCATGTCAGGCTCTGCACCGAGAGCATGGAGACTGTTTGGGATTCTCTCTCTCTCTCTGCCCCTCCTCTTGCTCACCCTCTCTCTCTCTCTCTCAAAATAAATAAACTTTTAAAAATATATATAAAAAATAGGGGCATCTGGGTGGCTCAGTTGATTAAACCACCGAGTCTGGGTTTCGGCTCAGGTCATGATCTCACAGTTTGTGAGTTCGAATCCCATGTCTGACTGCGCTATCAGTGCAGAGGCTGCTTGGGATTTTCTATCCCTTTCTGCCCCTCCCCCCTGCTCATGCTCTCTCTCCCAAAATAAATAAATAAAATAAAATAAAATAATAAAACAATAAAATTCCATTACTTGGTCAGAGGGGGGAGTGGTTTCAGGGTGATGACCCATCTTTGCTCCACCGCTCCTCTGATTTTGCTCTGATGCTGTTGAAGGAGAGTAGGTTCGGATCATCCAGTACTTGTACCTTTCGGTCTTGGGCCTTTCAGAGTTCACCACAGACATAGGTAACCTCACAGCATCAAGCCCATTTACCAACCCCTCACACCAGTGTCCACCCCACCTAGTGATGAGTCCTCTGGTAACTTTAATACATGTGAGCCCACAGCAACCAGGATTCTTTAAGATATGGAGGGCAGGGGCAGTTGGGTGGCTCAGTGGGTTAAGTGTTCAACTTCGGCTCAGGTCATGGTCTCATGGTTCGTGAGTTCCAACCCCACATCGGGCTCTCTGCTGTCAGCAGAGTCTGCTTCAGATCCTCTGTTCCCTTCTCTCCACCACTCCCCTGCTCACGCTCTCTCTCAAAAATAAATAAACATTAAAAATATTAATTAAAAAAAAGAAAGAAATTGTGGGCAACTATTTCAGGGTTTAGTTCCCATTTGAGGATATTCTTCATTCCTGCCTCTAGGTGACAGCTTCTTAGAAATGTCATTGTCATCTCACCTGCCCTGCTCTGGATCTTCTCTAACTTTCCTTCTTGTCTCAGCAATTTCTCCTCCTCGGCCAATTTCTTGGTCTCAGGGGATGCATTTACCGCCAGACCTGGAGACAGTAGTCAATTCCCGCCCAAAGATTTCTTCACCAAGTCCAGGTCACTAGTACTCCAAGTCCTCCCACTGACTGTGTGAGGATTAGCTCCAGGGTGTTCTCTCTACCAGCTCATAGATGCAGTGTCACCAGTGCAGGCACAGCTTCTGGCCCTCTCCCTCCCGTGGCACCTTCCACCAGCACTCCATGATGACGGTGTTCTGTGACAGAGGCTGAAGTCACACTCCTGCTGGCGGTTGCTCCCCACTGCCCCTTCACAGCAGAGCTCTCCCTGAGGCTGCCACCATGTTCCCAGAGCAGAGGGAAAGCCTGTCCACTGATTTTTTAATAAAGGTTTTATTTTATTATTTTTTAAAGTTTATTTATTTTGAGAGAGGGAGGGAGAGAATGCAAGTAGGGGGGAGCAGAGAGAGAGGGAGACACAGAATCCCACACTGACAGTATGGAGCTCCATGAGGGGCCCCATGCGGGGCTTGATGGGGGGCTTGAACTCACCAACCATGAAATCATGACCTGAGCCCAAGTCAGATGCTTACTGGACTGAGCCACCCAGGTGCCCCAAAGACTTTATTGTTTTTAGGGGGTGCCTGGGTGGCACAGTCAGTAGAGCATGCAACTCTTAATCTTGGGGCTGTGGGTTTGAGCCCCACACTGGGTATGGAAATTACTTACTTTTTTTTTTTTAATTTTTTTAGCGTTTATTTATTATTGAGAGACCGAGAGAGAGAGAGAGAGAGAGAGAGAGAGAGAGAGAGAGAGAGAACATGAGCAGGGGAGGGGCAGAGAGAAGGAGACACAGAATCTGAAGCAGGTTCCAGGCTTTGAGGTGGCAGCACAGAGCCCAACGCGGGGCTCGAACTCACAAACTGCGAGATCATGACCTGAGCTGAAGTCAGACACTCAACTGACTGAGCCACCCAGGCGCCCCTTACTTTTTTTTTTTAAATATTAAAAAATACTAGAGGCACCTCTCTCTCAACAATAAATAAACTTAAAACATCTTTAAAAAGATTTTAAAAAATAGTTTATTTTTCTTAGAGAAGTTTTCATTTCACAGCGAAATTTAGAGAAAAATATAGACACTTCCCAAATACCCCCTACCCCCACATATGCATAGCCTCATTTATTATCAACATCCCCCACCAGAGTGGTACATGTGTTATAATCCATGAACCTACGTGGACACATCATTAGCACCCAGCAGCCACGTTGTGTGCTACATTTTATAGGTTTGGACAAATGTATAGTGACACGCACCCATCACTGTAGTATATACAGAGTATTTTCACCATCCTAAAAGTGCTCTTCTCTACCTAGTCATCCCTCCCTTTCCGCTGATCCTTAGCAACCAATGAGGGAGGTTTTACTGTCTTCATAATTTTACCTTTTCCAGAACGTCCTATAGTTGGAATTGCACAGTATGTAGCCTTTTCAGATTGGCTTCTTTCACTTAGTAATATGCATTTAAATTTCCCCCAAGTCTTTGCGTGGCTTTATAGCCCATTTCTTTTTAGCACAGAATAATATTTCATTGGATGAACCACAGTCTATTTATCCATTCACCTCCCGAAGGACATCTTGGTGGCTTCTAAGTTTTGGTAATTATGAATAAAGCTAGTATACACATCCACGTGCAGGTTTTTGTGTCAAAATACATTTTCAACCCCTTTGGGCAAATACCAAGAAGCATGATTGCTCAACGACAGGATAAGAGTATGCTTTGTTTTAGGGGTGCCTGGGTGGCTCAGTCGGTTAAGCATCCGACTTCGGCTCAGGTCATGATCTCGCGGTCCGTGAGTTCAAGCCCCGCGTCGGGCTCTGTGCTGACAGCTCAGAGCCCGGAGCCTGTTTCAGATTCTGTGTCTCCCTTTCTCTCTGACCCTCCCCTGTTCATGCTGTCTCTCCCTGTCTCAAAAATAAAATAAACATTAAAAAAATTAAAAAAAAAGAGTATGCTTTGTTTTGTAAGAAACTGCCAAACTATCTTCCAAATTGCCTGTAGCATTTTGCATTCTCAGTAGCAGTGAATGAGTGTTTCTATTGCTCTACATCCTCTCCAGCATTTGGTGTTGTCAGTGTTTTGGATGTTGGCAACTGCTAGTGATATCTCATTGTTGTTTTATTTTATTTTATTTTTTAATGTTCATTTATTTTTGAGAGACAGAGAGAGACAGAGCGCGAGCAGGAGAGGGGCAGAGGGAGAGGGAGACATGGAATCTGAAGCAGGTTCCAGGCCCTGAGCTGCCAGCACAGAGCCTGACTCAGGGCTCAAACCCACAAACTGTGAGATCATGACCTGAGCCGAAGTCGGATGTTCAACTGACTGAGCCACCCAGGCTCCCAATATGTCATTGTTGTTTTAATTTGCATTTCTCGGATGACATATGATGTGGAGCATCTCTTCATATGCTTATTTGACATGTGTAGATCTTCTGGTGAGGTGTCTGTTAAGGTCTTTGGCCCATTTTAAAAATCAAGTTGTTCATTTTCTTATTACTGAGTTTTAAGAGTTCTGTGTATATTTTGGTTAACAGCCCTTTATCAAATATGTCTTTTGCAAATATTTCCTCCCAGTCTGTGGTTTGTTTTTTCATTCTCTTGACAGTGTCTTTCTCAGAGCAGAAATTTTTACTTTTTTTTTTTTATTTTTTTTATTTAAAAAAAAATTTTTTTTTCAACGTTTATTTATTTTTGGGACAGAGAGAGACAGAGCATGAATGGGGGAGGGGCAGAGAGAGAGGGAGACACAGAACCGGAAACAGGCTCCAGGCTCCGAGCCATCAGCCCAGAGCCCGACGCGGGGCTCGAACTCACGGACCGCGAGATCGTGACCTGGCTGAAGTCGGACGCTTAACCGACTGCGCCACCCAGGCGCCCCAGAAATTTTTACTTTTAAGGAAGTCCAGCTTATCAGTTCTTTCTTCCATGGATCGTGCCTTTGGTGTCATATCTGAAGAGGCATCACCAAACCCATGGTTGATCATCTAGATTTTCCCCTAGTGTTCACCATTTTTTATTGGGTTATTTGCATTAGTTTTGAGTTGAGGACATTCTTCATACATTCTAGATGCAATTACTTTATCAGATATATGTATTGCCAATATTTTCTTGCAGTCTGTAACTTACCTTTTCAATGATATTTTTAATAAAATGTTTATGTTTATTTTTTTTTTTCAGAGAGAGAGAGAGAGAGAGAGAGAGAGAGCGCCGGGAGGAGCAGAGAGAGAGAGGGAGAGAGAAATCCCAATCAGGCTCTGCCCTGATAGCACAGATAGGCCGCACTGATAGCGAGAACTCATGAACCGCCAGATCAGAACCCACGCTGAAACCACGAGTTAGACGCCCAACCGGCTGAGCCACCCAGGCACCCCACATTTTTAATTTCTTAATAGTGCCTAGGAGCAGAAAT
This sequence comes from Lynx canadensis, assembly GCF_007474595.2. NCBI lineage: Eukaryota > Metazoa > Chordata > Mammalia > Carnivora > Felidae > Lynx > Lynx canadensis. Next base: position 64,035,137 of record NC_044314.2, on the reverse strand, counting down.
TTTTATTTTTATAAAGTCCAATTTATCAGTTTTATCTCATATGATTAACGCAGTTTGTGTCCTAAGACGTCTTTGTCTATCATTGCAAAGATTTTCCTCTAAATGTTTGGTAGTTTTAACTTTTACTTTTATATTTATGTTGATCTTTTTTTTTAACAGTTAAAAAAATTTTTTTAATGTTTATCTATTTTTGAGGGAGTAGGGAGGGGCAGAGAGAGGGGGGAAACAGGGAATCCCAAAGCAGGATCCATGCTGTCAGTGCAAAGCCCCACGCTGGGCTGGAACCCACTAACTGAACCATGAGATCATGACCTGAGCCAAAGTTGGACACTCAAGCAACTGAGCCACCTAGGCGCCCCATTGATGATCAATTTTGAGTTAATTTTTGTTTATGGTATGAGATAAGGGTTGAATCTGTGGCCTCAGCCATCTTCCCAACCCTGGGGATCCTGATGGGACGGGTCAGACTTGGACAACTTGGATGCCAACCTGCATGGAGGGTTTGGGGACACCAGTAAGTCTTTCTGTCCTCAAATGATTTTTCAAATCCCGTGGCCTGAAATCTGCCAGTTTGGGCCAAGGCTATTATTAGCCTTCCCATTTGAGTGTGAACTGCCTGGTGAGACTCCGTAGGGCAGGGGGCAGAGCGAAGGCTGCACAGAGTAGGGGGTGATGGTGATGGAGGGATTGTGGGAGGGTGTCAGCCTCAGAGCCTTGTTTTTCTCAAGACAGGGAGGGGCAGGGCCTAGGCCCCTGGGGAAACAGTGAGGGCATTATGAGACAGGAGAAACTTCCTGCTCCTCTTCTGGGCTGACATCCTGATCCAGAGCTGGTTAGGAAGAAGCACAGGACAATGCGGACCCTCTGTAGGCCTGCAGGCAAGAGAACAAGGGGTAAGGGAAGGGTTCTAGCAAGGATGCATCTGACCTGGACTCTCCTCTGCCTCCCCAGGGAGCTCCTGGGAAACCCACGCAGGCCTGGGCCTTGCTGCCTGCCAGCTGCCTGGTGCCTGGGCTGCTCCAGCTTGTCTCCCTGTCCCTGTTCCCTGAGAGCCTGTGCTACCTCCTCCCTGACTGCAGAGACGGGGAGGCCTGCCTGGTGGGTGAGTCCCTGACCTTGGGCCCTCAGACCACCCTTGATGGAGGGGTCCCACCAGCCAGCCCCTTCCCATCCCTGTCTACTGATATCTATCAGTCCCCCAACCCCCCTGAAATGCTCTCCTCCATAGACAAAGGCCCCCCAGCTCTGACTCACCTGCCCAGACCCCAGACAGTGTGGCTTCTCCCATCTTCCAGAGCACCAGCTTAGCTCCCTCTCCTGACTCACACACCTTCTCCCTGGCTTGCTAGTTACCCGGGCTTTGAGTCTCAGCTTCCGGGGCCCAGCCTCTCCCTGCTGGGCCAGCAAACCTGGCTACCAGTTTTCATGCCCTGCTCTCAAGGGTCAGGGCCGCATGGCTTCCAAAGGGCTGCAGTTGATTCTCCTGCCTTCGTCCTCATCCACTCCTCTCTGGACCCTGACACTCTGGTTCCCTCTTATTGGGATACAGGTTGTCCTCTCCATGCCTCAGCTGAATCATCCATTGATTACATTGATTCCTTCAGTTTATCCAGTTTATTCTCTTAGGGCCTGTTTTATCCCGAGGTGTCCACCACTGTCCCTGTCCTCAGGCTGCACCAGGGTTGGGAGGAAGCGGTGACCTTCACCTTGAAGAAAGTCAAACAGTCTCACAACCACAGCATCAACAACACCATTCTGAGCCAACATCTTTGGAGGCTTTTCCACTTATTGAGACTATTTTGAGTGCTTCACAAGCATTGGCACCTCTAACCTGAGCAAATGCCCCCAGAAATAAGTGCTTTTATTATCCCTGTTTTACACAGGAGCAGGAGAGGCACATGAAGGCAGTGGCTTATCCAAGGAGCAAGGTCACACCACCAGGTGGTAGGCGAGGACTGAACCTGGGTGGTCATGACCACTGCAGTACACTGCCTCCAGGCCCTGGCTCTTCTGCTATCTGATCCCATTCTCTGGGGGAGGTCCAAAGGCCATCTGAAGGGTCCACGGTGACACTATGGGTTAGTGGTGGACCTGGGGCTTGAGCCAGTGCTGAGGGTAGATCCAGGGCTGGTGGAAGGGCATGGAGGCCAAGGCCAAAGGGCCACAGCTAAGGCTCTGCAGAGGCAGGAGGGAAGAGAGTCCACAGTTTGGCCCTTCCTACAGACCCTGCAGGAGGTCAGAGTCCCTGTGCTGCTGGTTCCCTGGCTCCATTCTACAGGCAGCAGGAAATCAAAGGTTAGGGAGAACCAGACACTCAAAGAAGGACAAGGATGCTGAGGGGGAGCCCAGGTCTCATCCCTGTGGCTCTAGCAGTGGAGCCACATTCCAGGGGTGGATGCCAACTTTTTGTGCATGTGTGCGCACACACACACATACTCGGCTTTCTTTGGAGGCAGACCATGGAAATGTGTCCATGGTGTCCCAGGGTGATGAGGCCTAGGGATGGGTAGGTTTCCAGCTAGAGGTGTCAGGAAGACTTCATGAGGGCCATAGATGCTACTGAATGGAGATGGGAAAGCCCTGGGACAGAGCGGATGTGTGGGTGGGGAAGCCCAGCATTCATGGGGCAGAAGAGCTCTAAGGTGAAGTGGGGGGGGCCTGAAGGCCAGGTGGGGAATTTATCCTGTAATTATAGGGAGCGAGACCTTCCCATGGTCTCTTCCCATGACACTCCAATGACCAGTGACCTCATACTCTCTAAGGTGCCCTGCCACCAGGGTGCATGCTTATGTGTCCTCTGGGAAATAAGGATTTCCAAGAAGTCCAGGACACTACCTTTGGGACAGGCTGCTGTGAGCTCTCGTGGATGTGAGTCTGAGCGGGACTATGCAGCAGCAGGAGCAGAACAGTGCCTAGGGGCCTTCTGAGCAGCCTGGCCTTGGCTTTGAAGGATCCTGTGAGGACAGGGGTGGGTTGGGACAGGACTTGGACACCAGGGAAGGAGAGCACAGTCACCCTCTTGGCTTGCATGTCCACCATTGGGGTTGAGGTCTATTAGCTCATTTCCTGCTCCAGGACACTTGGGTACAATATGGTAAGTTCAGGCATTCACTGAGCACCTACTATAAGCCAGGGACTTTGCACTTTGTCCTTTTAGCCCCTTTAATCTTCACACAAGCCTATGGGAAAGGAGTCACCACCTCACCCTCCATTCTGACACTGAGGCTCAGAGAGTTGAAGTGACTTCACCCAGATCACCTTCTCTGGACCGTGTCTCAGGGTACTGTGGGGAGAACTGGTTGTGACTGCTGGCTCCCCACCACACCTAGACCCTTTCTTTGCCATGTGGTAGTCTCCTGGCAGACACCCCCCCCTGCAATCCCATACCTTCAGGTACAGCTGACCCCCATGTCTCTTTCCACTGTGACCAGAAGCAGGAATGAGGTGGGGAGGAATCATCTTCGCTTGTCTTTGTTCACTGAATGTGTTCACCACATGTGAACCACAATGTGTTCAGTGAACTAGGAAGGGCAGGGGACTGATGAGTTCAGGGACTGTCGAGGGCTCAGGGCTGGCTGGGTTTTTGCTGTAGGGGTGATGAGCCTTGCGTGACCAGGAGAGAGATGCTGAGGGAAATGAGGCTCGTGGGAGGCTGTGGAAGGGTGGACTGCCCCGGGACATGGGCTGCTGGCAGGGGAGAGGCAGCAAGGGGAAGAGCAGGTAGCCCCACAGTGGGGTGCCAGTAGGCCTCTGTCCTCCCTATGCCCTCTTTCCAGCTCAGGTAACTCAGATCCTGCCCACAGAAATGCTCCCTGCTTTTAGAGTCTGCTGAGTGCTTGCGTGGGCCATATTCCCCCTTACCCAGCTGGCGTGTCCCTACATTGGGAGGTTTTCTTCCCTGCTGCTTCGTGCCTGGCAGTCCTTACCCACCAGACGGTTCTAGGTCGTTTTCCTGTAAGCATCTTCGCCGTAAGCAATTCACCACATAACTAATTGGCTGTGAAACAATTTTGCTGTAAAAGATACAAAAAAAAAAAAACAAAACAAAACCAAAAACTGGTTGGGCTCTTTGGTTTCATCAACTGGTTGACGGTTTGGTTTCGTTTCTCCATTGACACAGTGTTCCCATTTGTATATTATATGAATCTTAGCCTTCATAATGGTCTATACAGGGGTGCAGAGTATTGACTGCATTTCCCATAGAACTATGGAAGGTCTATGAATGGATATGTGACAAAATACCAAGAACAAATAACAATGTAGAAGTTTTCACAAAGAAAAAAACCCACTAAAACTGAACTAAAATAAAAATAGAACTATCCAGTAGTCACACTATTGGATACTTACCCCCCAAATACAAAAACATTCATTCAAAGGGACACATACACCCCTATGTTTATAGCAGCATTATCTACAATACCAAATTATGGAAGCAGCCTCAGTGTCCATCGATTGATTAATGGATAATGGATAAAGATGTGATATACACCCTATGTATATGTATATACGATCTCATGGTTCTTCAAGCCCTGCATAGGGCTCTCTGCTGTCAGCACAGAACCTGCCACTGATCCTGTCTCCCTCTCTCTCCACCCCTCCCCACTCATGCTCTCTCCTTGTCTCTCAAAAATACACCTGTAAAAGCAAACAAACAGGGGCGCCTGGGTGGCTCAGTCAGTTGCATATCTGACTTTGGCTCAGATCATGATCTCCCAGTTCGTGGGTTTGAGCCCCTCATCCAGGTCTGTGCTGATAGCTTGGAGCCTGGAGCCTGTTTCAGATTCTGCATCTCTCTTTCTTCTGCCTCTCCCCAGCTCATTCTCTGTCTCTCTCTCAGAAATAAATAAACATTAAAAATTTAAAAAAAAAGTAAAAACAAAATAAAAACGAACAAACAAAATGCACCCTAGTGTTTAGAAACAGATATCTCTCTTAATGAAGGACGAAAGTTTAGTGAAAAAAGAAAAACTGTGATGCCTGATGAGTGAATAAAAAAAAAATGTGCAATACTGTGAATGAAAGATCTTGAAAGCATACATAGATACAATCCACAAAATAAAATCAGTTATTTGCATAGAATCTACACACGTTTTAAATGTATTCAAATATATTAGGGGCACCTGGGTGGCTCAGTTGGTTGCACGTCCAACTCCAGCACAGGTCATGATCTCACAGTTTGTGAGTTCAAGCCCCTTATAGGGCTCTTTGCTGTCCGCTCAGAGCCCACTTCAGATCCTCTGTCCCCATCTTTGCCCCTCCTGCACGTGCATACTCTATCTCTGTCTCTCAAAAATGAGTAAACATTAAAAAAAAATAAATGTATCCAAAAATTTTGTATTTCTCAGCCAAGTAGTTTTATTATTCAGTTTTTAATTATGTCCTTTTTAATGAATGTCCCTCTTTTATTTTTCTTGATTTTATCTTTTATGGCAACACTGCCTTGTGACCGGTCAGTGATGTGGCAAAAACGTTTGCCATGAAAATGCCTGCAGCAAAAACACTTGCAGTAAGAATGCCTGGACATGGCACTCAAGAAGTCCTCTGCAGGAGCCAGGACTTGCACTGGGGCTGCAAATGACACAAACCCTGATAAGCAGTGCTTTGAGCAGAGAGGGGTTTATTTTTCAGAGCCCCAGGCTCCTCTGGGCTGCCACTCCTGGCTCTTTGGCCTGTGTTTTTCCAGCTCATGGTTGCCTAACAGTTGCTGCATATCTGGGGGTCATGTCCAAGTTTGGGGAGTGGGCAGGAGGAAAAGGGAAGGGTGGCACCTCTGTTAGCAAATCACCTGCTTCCCCATAAACCCCACACATGGCATGAGCTTCATGTGGCCATGCCTGGTTGTCAGGGGCTCTGGGGCAGCGAGTGTTCTAATCAAACAGAACTGAGATTCGGTCAGTGAGGAGGAAAGGGGAGATGATCCCAGGCAGCTCAGCAGCCTGCCGACACCTCCCAGTGCATGTGTCCCTGCTGTTCAGCAAATAATTATCAAGCCCCTATCAATGCCAAATGTATTACCTTTCTATTGCTCCTAGGACAAATCAACACACATTTGTCAGCTTAAAACAACATAGATTTATTATCTCACACTTTCTGTGGGTCAGAAGTCCAGCATCAAGTGACTGGGTCTTTTGCTTAGGGTCTTGTACGGCCAAAGTCAAGGTGTCCCTAGGTCAACTAGAGAAGAACCCACTTCTCCCAAGTCCATTCAGGTTGTTAGCAGAATCCAGTTCCTTGTGGTTGTATGACTGAGGCTCCTAGCCTCCTTCATCTTCAGAGCCAGTAATGGCGCATCAAGTCCTTCTCCTGCTTTTGAGTCTGACTTCCCCTTCTGCCGCATCTCACTGAGTCTAGCTGGAAAAAATTATCTGCTTTTAAGGGCTCGTGTGATTACATTGGGCCAACCCAGATAATCCATAATGACCCCCCAATTTGAAGGTCCGCAATTCTAATCACATCTGTGTGGTGCCTTCTGCCGTGTAACATAACATTCACAGATTCCAGGGGTTAGATCATGGACATCTTTGGAGGCCCTCTGCCTACCACTGAGGTAATAATGGGTCAAGGAGGTGGGCAAACAGCGATGGCCAAAAAGAGACAGTCCAGTCCCCTCTCTCATGGAGCTTACCACCTAGCAAGGAAACATTAACGCACAAATAGGAATAAGGTTATGACCTCAAAGGAAGGAGAGGTGCTGGGCATGTTACAGGACCACATTAAAGCCAGGGTTTCTGGGGCTTTCTCAAGGAACTGAGGTAGATGAGGTAAAGTGCATGCAAACCACATTTCAGGACCAATGCCAGAGCCAAGAGTCAGGAGCATTGTCCCTAAGGACAGTGCACAGACTCAGGGACCAAGGGGGAGGGGTGCAAACTGTGGGGCAGGGCATTGTGACATGCCAGGGCATTGTGATAGTACTATCTCTAATATCAGCAGGGACTATCGCCAGTATTTAGGCTGCTTGGTCCTCAGAACACTCCTCTGTAAGGTGGACACTACTATCTTCAAATTACAGGTGGGGGAACAAACTGAATCTCAGAGAGGGGGTGAGTCAAGTGTCCAAGCTAGTAAGGGGTGGGCCTGTGAATGATATCACCTCCCCAGATGCCCTTCCAGAAAGATGGCACTGACTGCTACTGGGAAAGGGAAGGGTAATTAGTAAATAGGCTGTCCTGATTAGGGAAGACTGCCCTATACTACAGTAAACCTCAAAATCGCAGTGGCTCACCTACAGGGGCATTGCTGGTGTTTGCTGGTGTGGATCCATCTTGTCACACTTCCACCATCTCAGAGAACCGGGTGCAGGTGCAGGCTCTTGAATATTCTTCCTGGAGTCACTTACGTAACTTCTGTTTGCATTTCATTGGGCAAGGTAAATCATATGGCCAGGTCCGCTGGCAGGGGGCAGGGAAATAGACTCCTCTCCCAGGAAGAACAGTCCACCATGGCGTTATCACAGGGTCCATGCTAGGCCAAAGGTGAAGCCAGCTAGTTTAAACTAAGGTGGTGGTGGTGGTGATGGGCTGGGTGGAGACAGGGAAGGATAAGGGTGACAGTGGAGGGAAGTACATTTCACTGGCAGGCCAACAGGTGTGGGAGGAATAGTCATGCACTTGGATTTGGACACAGGAAGCAGAAGGTGCTGAATTGGCTACTGAGCTCGGAAGGGGGGGTAGCTGTTGACATGGTGTGGAGTGCATCAGTCCATCAGTGGTAAGGAGGCCTGGGCATAGGGTGTGAGAGTGAGGAAGCAGCCTGGGGCCTAGGTGGAGGAACAAACACTTGCAGGGTATTGCACAACTGGGCCATGGGACCTACTTGAATGGATACTGGCTGGTCCCACAGGCACAAGTGTCCTTGCTGTAGCATATCAAGGCCAGTGTGTGCTGTGCCACCTTAACTGGATAGCACCTGCCAGATGCCAAAGACAGGACCTTCCTAGAGAGCTCTGAGGACTTGGCCAAGCACAGTGTGCCCCTTAGAGCACCTGAGAGAGATCTGTTCCCCAGCACAGCACCCTGACCAGAGGGGGCTCTTCAGAGTGGAAGTGGGGTGGCCACGTAGCCACAAGCCCTTCTTCCCAGGGATGGCAAGGCCTGCAGGCCTGGCCAGGGTCCCAATCCAGCCACTGCCCTATCCTCTTCCTGCCGTGTCATGACTGTCTTCATTCACCCATTCGTTCATTCAACCAGTATTCAGTCTGTGTCTCTTGTATGCTTGCTACCCACTAGATGCCCCCTGAGCTTACCATTGGTGGAAGGGATGGAAAGAATTCACCAAGACTCTCAGGGAGGGCATTCCTAGAGGACCTAACTATGGTGGGGCTTCCCCCAGGAGCTAAAGTTCCCAGACCTGCAGAGAAGTTGCACAGGGGAGGAGGGGCTCCGAGACAGAGCTGTTAACTGCTTGACCTATGGAGCCCTGCCTGAGCCTCATCTCTTATTCCCTGCCCCTCCCCCTGGCACCTCCCAGCATGCTCACTTACGTTAAAGAGCAAGGGTGCAGGGAAGGCACCTGGATGCTGCCCCTGACTCTACTCTGGCTGCCCCCTTCTACCTGCAGCAATGCCTACCTTTCCCCATCACTCTCACACAGACACACACACACACACACAGGCCCAGGACTACAGCCTTGGGGAACATGTAGCCCTGGAAACTCAGGGCACACAAAGGTTCGGTGCATGTGGTGGAATGGGCTGGGACTTCATCTACTTTGCTGGCTGTGAGCTCCTGGCGGGTGGCAAGGGGCCACGTGCTCAGTTAACTGCTGCATCTCGAACTCCTGGCACACACACGTCGCTGAATAAACGTCAGTGACTAAAGTAAAGGACTAGCGAAGAAACGAAGGATAGGAATATTTCTGGCCGCCGCGTGAAGAACGGCTTTGAGAGGGTGAGTGGGACCAGGAAGCCAGCAACCCAAGTTCCGCCAAGACAGGGTCTCCGCCAGCCTGGACTTCACCAGTCAGGAGAGAGCTGTGGCCGCACAGGGGCGGGGCCTCCGCTTCCGAAGACTGAAGGGCCCCACCAGCCGGGAGGGCCCCACAGCCGCACGTAGGCGGGGCGTCCGGAGGCGGGGCGTCCGCCGGCTGTGGCGTCACAGGAGGCGGGGCCTCAGCTTCCTGTTGGGCGGCACCAGGCGGCGGTCACGTAGCTCAGGTTACTCCGTGCTGCAGCCTTTCGCGCGTTCGTGGGTTTCTGTGCACCCGTCCCCGCCGTTCTTTCGCCAGCATGCCGATGTTCGTGGTGAACACCAATGTCCCCCGCGCTTCCGTGCCGGACGGGCTCCTTTCCGAGCTCACTCAGCAGCTGGCGCAGGCCACCGGCAAGCCGGCCCAGGTTTGCCAGGAGAGAACAGGGAGAAGGGGTGCGGGCCGGACGAGGTGGTCCCGGGCTTGGGGGCGAGGAGGGGGCGACTCCAGGCCGAGGCTCTGGGCAGGGAAGGGATGGAATGGGTGGCCGCCCGGGCCCAGGCGAGGGCTCGCGGGCCGGCTGACCGCACCCCGTCTCCCCATAGTATATCGCGGTGCACGTGGTCCCTGACCAGCTCATGGTCTTCGGCGGCTCCAGCGAGCCGTGCGCGCTCTGCAGCCTGCACAGCATCGGCAAGATCGGCGGCGCGCAGAACCGTTCCTACAGCAAGCTGCTGTGTGGCCTGCTGGCCGAGCGCCTGCGCGTCAGCCCTGATAGGTGCGTTGGGCTGTGGAGGCGCCGAGGGGCGGTGGGGGCGCCGAGGGGCGCAGCCCAAGGCCCGTGACAACGCAGCCCGCTGAATCTGGCTTCCACGCCCCGCAGGATCTACATCAACTACTACGACATGAACGCGGCCAACGTGGGCTGGAACAACTCCACCTTCGCTTGAGGGCCGCGCTGGCCCTACCCGCCTGCACCAAGGCCCTGCTGCCCGCAGTATTGTGCCCGCTTCGCCCCCAGCGACCCCCACCTCCAGGTCCGGAGAAATAAACGGTTTGGAGGCTGCTGCTGCTTCGGGCTTCCTTGGCTTGCGGAGGAGTGGGTGCAGGGCCGGGACAGTGACTGGGGAACCGAGGGCGGGAGGGGTGCCCTCCCAGAACCTACTCTTAGAGTCCTTTTGCCTAGCCTTGTCTGTCCTGTGCCCCAGCAGAAGCCTCAGCCTTGATTGGCATCCTGCCTGGGGCCACAGACCCAGGAATCAGACTCAAATCGGAGCCTCCCATTCAACGTTTGCCGTTTGCAGCTTGGCCCTCCCAGGGCAGGTTCACGATTGTGCCCTTGGCGGGAACCCAGAGTTGAATCCATTCCCACCTGCGGGGGCGGGGCCACCACGTAGGCTAAGGCTGGCTGGGCTCAGGCTGGCTGGGGTCGGGTCAGGGGGAGAAGGGGAGGGAGAGATCGGGATCAAAATCTGATTTGCTTTAGAGGTTGGAGAGTCAGCTGGGTCTGGGCTTTTCTCCCAGCCCCACCTTCCTCCATCTACCAGATGGGCAAAGGGTACCCTGGGAAAAGGAAGCCTTCACTTCCCTGTTCCCCAGGATCAAACCCTGCCCTAGTTCCCTAGTTTCTTGACCTGGAAAGTCCTGTTGTTCTGGAACTTTTGGACAGCTTTCAGGTGGGAGTGGGGAGGTACACAAGAGGCAGAGTTTTTGGTTATATTGCCCTGACGTCCCTCAAATCTGTGTCTAGCCTCTGCTCTCCTTAGGCACCCAGGTCTCCACCACAACAGTTTCTGGACACAACACAGGGCCTGTAGTTTTGAAGCCATTCATGTTTTATGGAATAGTGCCTCTGGAAAGCCTTCAGGTGTTTAGTGCACCCTGCAGGGACACTGAAGGTCCTGGCCCTCGGGGCACTGTCAACAATAAAATCAGTATCAAGGCCCAGTGTGCTGGAGTCTAACTGATCCAAGGCCCCTCTCGTCAAGTGCAGGGGCTCCCTTGTGGAGATGATAAGACAGTGGGCAATTTCTGCACCCATATTGGGCCATAGGGGCCTCAGCTGCTATGTTGCTTGCTCAGAGCAGGTGCCTTTGGGCTAGAATGCCTTTCTAGCCCACGGTGTGAGAGGCTCCATAGCCCCTACAGCATCTCCACCTAAGTGAGACCCAGCCACTAGCATTAGGAATTCCTATGCCTGGAACTGGCCCTAGTCAGCCAGGGCCAGCACTTGTGTGTTGACTAAAGCAAAGGGCCAGCCCGTACTGCCTGACCTGTGGGAGAAGTCAAGTGCATTTTACCTGCTTGCACAGGGAGGGGACTCCACTGGATGCCTAATGGCTCTGTGCCTTTGAGACCCCCTTGCTCTTGTTCAGTCTCTCTAGGCAAGATCATCTTAGATGGAAGATTTTTTGTTTCTTTAAACATGTAATTTAAGTGAATTTGCTTTTGAAAGCTGAGGGGCTATAGGGAACAGCATTGTCACCTGGACCAAGCCTTTGGAAGGAGTGAGGAACAATCCTGCCTTTGAGCCACAGGGCTGTGTGTGTACAGAGGGGGTCTGCTGTGTCCATGAGCTCCTTCCCTGAGATGGCTGTCAGTGGTCCAGCCAATGTGGTACCTCTGTGGTGTCACCGTGAACATCTGGCAGGCAGGGGCAGGAAACTCCTGGTTCCCAGCCCGGGCTTAAAGCCGAGGACAAGTCCCATGTGCCCTCTGATTGTGGCAAATGCAGAACAACCCAGGCCCCAAGGCTATGGAGTGCAGGCAGCTGGCACTTTCCACATGGATCTGCATCCTCCCTTCCTCTCCCATCACAGAATGGTTGGCCTCTTGTCCTCTGGGGCAGCCCACCCTTGCTTGCCATCTTGCTAATCAAGATACCTGAGGACTGCTTTGCATCTTAGTCTAGGTCCTGGGGTAGGGGCGGGTACTGTTCCCTTCAGCCCTAGGCAGCAAGGATTTACTTCCAGAAGTACAGGAATGATGGTTGGGGTCACATTTTGAAAGAGGAAGTATTCAGCTCAAAGGGAAGCTGGAAGGGTGTTGCCCATCTTGGTGGGAGTGAGATGCTCCTCTTCCACAAAAATCTCTTGAGTGTCTTGCTCCAGCTCCCTCAATGAAAGGGCGTGGAACCCCACATCTGTGTCTGTCCTGGGGGTGGGGATGGTGGTGTGGCTCCAGCTAAAGCCAGAAGGTCTCATCTGCCTCCCTTATGAGCTGGGGCCTCCCTCATGGATCTGAGCAACTACTGCTCCCACCCCGGCCCTGGCCTTTGTCACGACCCCTCAGCTCCTGTGTGACCCCCGTCCCTGAGTTCCCAGCACAGAATATCTCTTCTGCTTCTGGGTGTGCTCAGATCTGCTCTTAGAGTCTAGCTTTCAGATCCCACACCATACATGGTCAGGAGAGGGCAAGGGCACAGGTCTCCACGAGCATCTAGTCCATCTCCCTCATTTCACAGATGAGGACAGACCCTAGCTTCCTTGGGTGTGCCAGTGCTGGGCCAGCCATCTCCCAGGAGTCAGCCACACATTCACTCCCAGTTAGGGCTTACCTTGTGGCTTCACATGACAATGGGGGTCTCCCAAGACCAGAGAGGGAGACAAGATAGGCTGGGCTCCTGCTGTGTCTAGGGAAGCTGGAGGCCCCACAGGAGAACAGAGTACGGCCTGCACCGCCCGGCCCCCTTCCCCCCCCCCCCCCCCCCCCAACAAGAAACCTGGAAGTGTCAGGCTCTGAGGCCAGCTGGGGGATCAAGGTGGTGGCTCCTTGGGAAAGGGGAGTGTCTGTGAGTCAGGGACCCACTCCCAAGTCCCCTGGAACGTGTAATGCCCTGTACACCAAGGAGGCCTGCTGCTGTATCTCACTCAAGCCGCATCCTGTCTCCCCCCCCCCGCCCAAATGCTGCCGTGGTCAGCCCCATTTAGCCCAAAACAAGGGCTTTACTGCCCATTGAGCAGCCTGTCCCTTCCTCAAACCCTACAAACCCTAGTGGCTGCCCCAGGGAGCCTTGAAAAGAGCTGCAGAAACTCATTTCCAAATAATGCCTCCAAGTGAGGTGTGAAACAGATGGGGGAGGGGACATAGACTTCCACCTACTCTCCATCATCCTCCAGTGCTACCATGTCATCTGCCAATAAAGACCTGACTGTCCTCACAGCTCACCTCATGGGTGCTGTTCCTTCTGCAGGGAATGCTTATCTCCCATCTGCCCACTTTGAGCCCCACACTATGCCCTTCTGGGAAACCTTCCATGAGGCTACCCAGTGTAGGACTATGCCAAGGCCTCTCTGCTTTGGTCCAGGCCTTGTGAGCTGGGGTTTCTCTTCCCAACCTGTGAGCATTGAGAGGTGGCTGCACCCAGCTCCGTGGCCTTTGAGCCCAGGGCTGCATGCAGGAGCCTCACAGCTGGTCTATTCTGGAGAGGCCAGTGGCGCAGGCTTTTCCCCAGGCCTCCCACCTTGTCACCCCTCACATGCAGGGACCCAATGCTCCTTCAGCCTCAGCTGAGACCCCTGCCTCAGGGCCTTCCTCTCCCTGCCTCCCCTCAATCCTCCGCTGCTTCTGGGAGCCCGATCACACAATCACACAGAGGTTGTTACAGTCAAGCGCCTTCCCTGCTCCCCTCCAGGCCTCATCCCCATCTGTGAAATGAGTCACCTGATGTCCCTACATATTCCTTCAACCTTGGAGCATCTCAGTGCATAGACTTGGGCATGATTAATGTGGATCACGTTGCCAAGGGAGGGGAAGGACTGAGCAGGTAGCCTATGCCTGTACTTTGGTCTTGATAAAAATTATGAAGCCCCTTCCCTGGGTGGGCAAAGAAAAGACTAGGGGGTGTGGGCAAGTTCTCCACCCAGAGCCTGGCGGTGCTGGCGGTGAACGAGGGAGGAGGGCCTGAAGCTGGGCACACATCCCCTACAGGAATACAGCTGAAACATTCACTGTGGACCCCGGCCCACACCTCAGGGCCCACCGACCACTGGAGCTCGTGCCACAGGGCTACCCCACTGCTTTAAAGCAGTAGATAGAAATAGTGCAATTTTCCGGGGGAGGTCATCTGACCCCCAGAGATGAGGAGGTTTCCAAAGTTTCTGGGCCACTATCTTCCTTGACTCCTTGCCCCACTAGGCAACTATGTTGGCCCCCCAAAACTGTTTCTGTGAAGCTTTATCTTGCCAGCCCAGCTCCCCTTCTCAGCTGAGCATTTGCCAAACTGGGTTCCAGCCCTCCTGCCTTCCAGTGAGAATTCCAGAACTAGGGTGTAGGGGGAGTTGAGGGGGGCACAATGCAAACCCACCAGCCACTGGCCCAGATTTTTCCTCCTTATTAAGTGAGCACATCTCTGCTGTGTTTGAAGCCCACATAAGAGAGACAAAAGTTGTCAGTTTTTTGAAATTGGCTCTGTTCCCTCTCTCCTGGAGCCTCAGTTCCCATCTGAGAACAGTGGGATCTGGACTCCACATTCCCATAAGTCTGCCCTGAAAACATCCAGACAGGGCTCCAAATCCCCAAGCTACAGGTGAGAAGTCTCATACCCCTTGTCCCCCCATGACTGCATCCCCCTGCAACATGGTTTCTTGTGTACCTGATTTGATTCTCATTTTAATCGGTGATATATTCACACGGCTCCAATTCAGAGCATTCCAAGGATCCCCAGAGAGAAGGCTCCTTCCCACCACCTCCCTCCACAGGATTATCCTCTCAAATCCCCCCAGAGATAATTTATGCATATACAAGCAAATATGCATAATATCCCTCCGAATGATAGCATATTCTATACAAGTTTGGCACTATGCCTTTTTTTTCCCCCCATTTAAAAGTTGGTCTTACTACTTGAACAATCTCTAGTATTCCCTTGTTAGGACCAGCCATAATTCCATTCAACCAGTTCCTGTCCTGAACGTTTAGGCTGTTTCCAGACTTCCATTCTTAGCTCTGCTATATTAAATTCCACACATGTGTAAGTATATCTATCTGTAGGATAGGTATCTGGAAGTAGAATCATTTGGTCAAAGGTTTAATATGTTTTAATATGGTCTGATGTCCAGCTTAGAGGTGGGGTTTATGGCACTACCCAGCTGGACAAGGGAGGCCCTCCCAATCCAAGTTTTGATTTTTGGCTGTCTGATGGGGAAAATGCTTTTCTCTCCAGCCAAACGGTTTTAATTTGCCTCTTACTATGAAGTTGAGCATCTTTTCACAGGGTCAATGGCCATTCCCTTTTCCTTTCCTGGGAACTAAGTCAAGTCCTCAAGCCCATTTTCCCACTGGATGTTTTTCTTGTTTTAAAGCTCTTTATATATATTAGAGAAATTAACCCATTGTTATGAGTTGCAAATATTTTTCCCAGTTTGTCATCTGGATTTTGACTTTGTAGATAGACTCAGGACACACACTTCTTATCAACCTCGTCGTGGGATTTGCGTCATTCTTAGGTTTTCCCCACTCCATGATTATCAAACTGTTTCCCCCAGTTTCTTTCAGAGATGTCATGTAATTTTGTTTTGACATTTACATTTTTGCTTCTTCTGGAATCTCCCCTGTGTCAGGTCTGAGGTATGTTTCCATCTATTTTTTAATCCATTTTTTTTTAAAGTAGGCTCCATGCCCAGTGTGGGGCTTGAACTCATGACCCTGACATTGAGAGTTACATGCCCTGAGCCAGCCAGGCACCCCTAATCCATTTTTATTGTGGACACCACCCAGCTGTCTGTCCCATCATCATCTGTTAAATTATCCAACTGACCCCACTGATAAATGCCAATTTATTCCCAGTGAAATCCCCTTTGTACTTGGGTACAAAAACTCTCGATTCTGTCCCCCTGATGGGTCTGCTGGATTTCATTTATAACAGACAAGAGCTTGGGGGCACTTGGGGGCAGTCTGCAAACAAAGGGGAAACTTGTCCTGACCCTATCAGGGCCCTCCCTCCTCCAGCTGCTCCCTACTGCCCTCAGTTTCCCCCACAGCCTGCCTTCCCACCTGCCAAATGTCCACCTTTCTGGTCTTGCTGTCCTGGCGGGACTTTGTCCATCGTGTCCACTAGACAGCCTGCAAGAGTGCCAGGACCTCAGATGTCAAGAGACCATGTGGACGAAGTGTTCTCACACCACATTGATGCTGTCAGCAATACACAAAGAAGCTGCAACAAATTCCAAAGTTTTCAACTTGGCTTATGAATGAGGAACTCTTGCTGGTGCTAGGTTTCTCCTCCCTTCTGCCAGCAGGGGAGGCAATGTCCATCTGCAACTGTAACAATGTGATCCTCAAAGATGGTATGAATTTCAAGGAATGCTGGACCAACTTGAAGAAAGGGCGAAAAAAAACCAATGTGACATCAGGGCCTCCACACAGAATAAAATTGGGTGGAACTCTGTCAGAACCTTCCAGTTTTTCTTTAGGACAACACTTGACTTTTCAGGTGGTGAGTGTCCTCTTTTGCTCTCTGATAATTCAGAGGATAATATTCTTGTTTATAAAATAAGGCCATTTCCTTTTTGTTCAGAGAGAAATGAAAAGACCCTTTGGGTTTAATTCCTTTAGACTCTTTTTAAAATTCTGGTGAATACCCAGACTTTAACAGTGGGTCTGGAGGGAAAAGGAACCAGGAGCCAGACCCCTTCCAGTGACCGCACAGCTTTGGAGAAGGATGTGAATGAATCCCACAGCCAGAAGGTGGGGCTGATGATGCTCAGGTGACATTGCTCCTGAGCGAGCTGTTTGGGGAGCCAGACTGAAGAGAAAACAACAAGACGAAGCAGTGAGATAAGAGGTAGAAGAATCTTCCCCTCGACCTTCTCCATTCAGACTGTAACAGACAACCTCTAGCCTTCTCCGACAACACACAAACAGGGTGATAATGCTTTATAGCAAAAGGTGAGTGGCTCTGAGCCTTTGAACCCCATCCATCCACAGGGCTCCTCCTCTCACAGCAAAGTATGGATGAGGGCTGTGTGCTAGGAAAGGTTCTGGAAAGGAGCCCTGATCCTTGGAAAGGAATGAATCCTTCAGTGATGGGGTGATTCCTTAGTTGCTGCCAGTCAAAACAAAACACGGCTACAAGGCAGAGAAGAGTTCAGTCGTTATTACAGTCTCCCTATTGCCATTTCAAAGTGTAGAGAAGGACCACCTGTGTGTGGACATTAAGGATGCTGGTACTCATGATTAGATGAAAAGCCAAAGAAGGACATGAAGGGTGTGAATTTATACAAGTTTAACATTTGAGCCCATGGGGAGTCGCTGTAATAGTGTACTTACCAAATCTCAAGACAAGGAATATTTAGAATGCACGCACTGAGTATGAATGCAGAAACAGACATTTTTCAGAATAAGATATGACTTTACATCCATATAGAATATGACTTCATACATACAAAGAAGAGAAGATGGTTTGGGGGCAGGGTAAAGGAAACATGCAACCAATTAGCAGATAAGTTGCCCTGTACCTAGGAATAGATCCAAGATGTGCAGAATTCTAGAAAAGTAACACATGGGGCCAGGGGAGGCACTAAAGAACTAAATAAATGGACAGACCATTTATTGTAATGATGCAACTTCTCCCCAGTCCGGGTTATGATTCAACACCATCCCAATAGAAATTCCAACATTTTAATGGAATTTGAGAACCCAATTCTACCACTCACATGAGAATCCAAAGGACCAACAGAAGCCAAAACATTTTCTTAAAGAAAACAGGGTGGGAGGGCTTGCTTTCCCCATGTCAGGATTTGTTATTAAGTTCCATAATCAAGGCAAAATGAAAGCAGCATGGGGTAGACAACAGAAGGATGGAAAGAAGAGAAATCCCAGAAACAGCTCTCCACACACATACGGACATGGTATGTGATCCAGGCAGCATTGAAATCTATGTGAAAGGATATATTGGGAAGATGGTGGCGTAGGAGGACGCTGGGCTCACCGCGCGTCCTGCTGATCACTTAGATTCCACCTACACCTGCCTAAATAACCCAGAAAACCGCCAGAGGATTAGCAGAACGGAGTCACCAGACCCAAGCGCAGACGAGAGGCCCACGGAAGAGGGTAGGAAGGGCGGCGAGGCTGTGCGCGCTCCACGGACTGGCGGGAGGGAGCCGGGGTGGAGGGGCAGCTCGCCGGCCAAGCAGAGCCCCCGAGTCCGGCTTTCAAAAGCGGAGGGGCCTGACGGACTGTGTTCCGACAGCAAGCGTGACTTAGCGTCTGGGAGGTCATAAGTTAACAGCTCTGCTCCGAAAGCGGGAAGGCTGGAGGACAAAGGGAGGGTGAGCTGCGGAGCCCCCGGACGACAGAGCTCAGTTTGGCGGGGAACAAAGGCGCTCGCCAGCGCCATCTCCCCCGCCCATCCCCCAGCCAAAATCCCAAAGGGAACCGGTTCCGGCCAGGGAAATTGCTCGCTCCTCGCAAACACCCAACTCTGTGCTTCTGCGGAGCCAAACCTCCAGCAGCGGATCTGACTCCCTCTGGCTGCCACAGGGCCCCTCCTGAAGTGGATCACCTAAGGAGAAGCGAGCTAAGCCTGCCCCCCCTGCCGCCGTGCACCTTGCCTTCCCACCCCAGCTAATACGCCAGATCCCCAGCATCACAAGCCTGGCAGTGTGCAAGTAGCCCAGACAGGCCACGCCACCCCACAGTGAATCCCGCCCCTAGGAGAGGGGAAGAGAGGGCACACACCAGTCTGACTGTGGCCCTAGCGGTGGGCTGGGGGCAGACATCAGGACTGACTGCGGCCCCGCCCACCAACTCCAGTTATACACCACAGCACAGGGGAAGTGCCCTGCAGGTCCTCACCACACCAGGGACTATCCAAAATGACCAAGCGGAAGAATTCTCCTCAGAAGAATCTCCAGGAAATAACAACAGCTAATGAGCTGATCAAAAAGGATTTAAATAATATAACAGAAAGTGAATTTAGAATAATAGTCATAAAATTAATCGCTGGGCTGGAAAACAGTATACAGGACAGCAGAGAATCTCTTGCTACAGAGATCAAGGGACTAAGGAACAGTCACGAGGAGCTGAAAAACGCTTTAAATGAAATGCAAAACAAAATGCAAACCACCACAGCTCAGATGGAAGAGGCAGAGGAGAGAATAGGTGAACTAGAAGATAAAGTTATGGAAAAAGAGGAAGCTGAGAAAAAGAGAGATAAAAAAATCCAGGAATATGAGGGGAAAATTAGAGAACTAAGTGATACACTAAAAAGAAATAATATACGCATAATTGGTATCCCAGAGGAGGAAGAGAGAGGGAAAGGTGCTGAAGGGGTACTTGAAGAAATTATAGCTGAGAACTTCCCTGAACTGGGGAAGGAAAAAGGCATTGAAATCCAAGAGGCACAGACAACTCCCTTCAGATGTAACTTGAATCGATCTTCTGCACGACATATCATAGTGAAACTGGCAAAATACAAGGATAAAGAGAAAATTCTGAAAGCAGCAAGGGGTAAACGTGCCCTCACATATAAAGGGAGACCTATAAGACTCGTGACTGATCTCTCTTTTGAAACTTGGCAGGCCAGAAAGAATTGGCACGAGATTTTCAGTGTGCTAGACAGAAAAAATATGCAGCCGAGAATCCTTTATCCAGCAAGTCTGTCATTTAGAATAGAAGGAGAGATAAAGGTCTTCCCAAACAAACAAAAACTGAAGGAATTTGTCACCACTAAACCAGCCCTACAGGAGATCCTAAGGGGGACCCTGTGAGACAAAGTACCAGAGACATCCCTACAAGCATAAAACATACAGACATCACAATGACTCTAAACCCGTATCTTTCTATAATAACACTGAATGTAAATGGATTAAATGCGCCAACCAAAAGACATAGGGTATCAGAATGGATAAAAAAACAAGACCCATCTATTTGCTGTCTACAAGAGACTCATTTTAGACCTGAGGACACCTTTAGATTCAGAGTGAGGGGATGGAGAACTATTTATCATGCTACTGGAAGCCAAAAGAAAGCTGGAGTAGCCATACTTACATCAGACAAACTAGACTTTAAATTAAAGGCTGTAACAAGAGATGAAGAAGGACATTATATAATAGTTACAGGGTCTATCCATCAGGAAGAGCTAACAATTATAAATGTCTATGCGCCGAATACCGGAGCCCCCAAATATATAAAACAATTACTCATAAACATAAGCAACCTTATTGATAAGAATGTGGTAATTGCTGGGGACTTTAACACCCCACTTACAGAAATGGATAGATCATCTAGACACACGGTCAATAAAGAAACAAGGGCCCTGAATGAGACACTGGATCAGATGGACTTGACAGATATATTTAGAACTCTGCATCCCAAAGCAACAGAATATACTTTCTTCTCGAGTGCACATGGAACATTCTCCAAGATAGATCATATACTGGGTCACAAAACAGCCCTTCATAAGTTTACAAGAATTGAAATTATACCATGCATACTTTCAGACCACAATGCTATGAAGCTTGAAATCAACCACAGGAAAAAGTCTGGAAAACCTCCAAAAGCATGGAGGTTAAAGAACACCCTACTAACGAATGAGTGGGTCAACCAGGCAATTAGAGAAGAAATCAAAAAATATATGGAAACAAACGAAAATGAAAATACAACAATCCAAACGCTTTGGGACGCAGCAAAGGCAGTCCTGAGAGGAAAATACATTGCAATCCAGGCCTATCTCAAGAAACAAGAAAAATCCCAAATACAAAATCTAACAGCGCCTATTTCCTAAAGGAAATAGAAGCAGAACAGCAAAGGCAGCCTAAACCCAGCAGAAGAAGAGAAATAATAAAGATCAGAGCAGAAATAAACAATATAGAATCTAAAAAAACTGTAGAGCAGATCAACGAAACCAAGAGTTGGTTTTTTGAAAAAATAAACAAAATTGACAAACCTCTAGCCAGGCTTCTCAAAAAGAAAAGGGAGATGACCCAAATAGATAAAATCATGAATGAAAATGGAATTATTACAACCAATCCCTCAGAGATACAAACAATTATCAGGGAATACTATGAAAAATTATATGCCAACAAATTGGACAACCTGGAAGAAATGGACAAATTCCTGAACACCCACACTCTTCCAAAACTCAATCAGGAGGAAATAGAAAGCTTGAACAGACCCATTGCCAGCGAAGAAATTGAATCGGTTATCAAAAATCTCCCAACAAATAAGTCCAGGACCAGATGGCTTCCCAGGGGAGTTCTACCAGACGTTTAAAGCAGAGATAATACCTATCCTTCTCAAGCTATTCCAAGAAATAGAAAGGGAAGGAAAACTTCCAGAATCATTCTATGAAGCCAGTATTACTTTGATTCCTAAACCAGACAGAGACCCAGTAAAAAAAGAGAACTACAGGCCAATATCCCTGATGAATATGGATGCAAAAATTCTCAATAAGATACTAGCAAATCGAATTCAACAGCATATAAAAAGAATTATTCACCATGATCAAGTGGGATTCATTCCTGGGATGCAGGGCTGGTTCAACATTCGCAAATCAATCAACGTGATACATCACATTAACAGAAAAAAAGAGAAGAACCATATGATCCTGTCAATCGATGCAGAAAAGGCCTTTGACAAAATCCAGCACCCTTTCTTTTTTTTTTTATATATGAAATTTATTGACAAATTGGTTTCCATACAACACCCAGTGCTCATCCCAAAAGAAGCACCCTTTCTTAATAAAAACCCTTGAGAAAGTCGGGATAGAAGGAACATAGTTAAAGATCATAAAAGCCATTTATGAAAAGCCCACAGCTAACATCATCCTCAACGGGGAAAAACTGAGAGCTTTTTCCCTGAGATCAGGAACACGACAGGGATGCCCACTCTCACCGCTGTTGTTTAACATAGTGTTGGAAGTTCTAGCATCAGCAACCAGACAACAAAAGGAAATCAAAGGCATCAAAATTGGCAAAGATGAAGTCAAGCTTTCGCTTTTTGCAGATGACATGATATTATACATGGAAAATCCGATAGACTCCACCAAAAGTCTGCTAGAACTGATACATGAATTCAGCAAAGTTGCAGGATACAAAATCAATGTACAGAAATCAGTTGCATTCTTATACACTAACAATGAAGCAACAGAAAGACAAAGAAACTGATCCCATTCACAATTGCACCAAGAAGCATAAAATACCTAGGAATAAATCTAACCAAAGATGTAAAGGATCTGTATGCTGAAAACTATAGAAAGCTTATGAAGGTAATTGAAGAAGATTTAAAGAAATGGAAAGACATTCCCTGCTCATGGATTGGAAAAATAAATATTGTCAAAATGTCAATACTACCCAAAGCTATCTACACATTCAATGCAATCCCAATCAAAATTGCACCAGCATTCTTCTCGAAACTAGAACAAGCAATCCTAAAATTCATATGGAACCACAAAAGGCCCCGAATAGCCAAAGGAATTTTGAAGAAGAAGACCAAAGCAGGAGGCATCACAATCCCAGACTTTAGCCTCTACTACAAAGCTGTCATCATCAAGACAGCATGGTATTGGCACAAAAACAGACACACAGACCAATGGAATAGAATAGAAACCCCAGAACTAGACCCACAAACGTATGGCCGACTCATCTTTGACAAAGCAGGAAAGAACATCCAATGGAAAAAAGACAGCCTCTTTAACAAATGGTGCTGGGAGAACTGGACAGCAACATGCAGAAGGTTGAAACTAGACCACTTTCTCACACCACTTACAAAAATAAACTCAAAATGGATAAAGGACCTAAATGTGAGACAGGAAACCATCAAAATATTAGAGGAGAAAGCAGGAAAAGACCTCTCTGACCTCAGCCGTAGCAATCTCTTACTCGACACATCCCCAAAAAGGCAAGGGAATTAAAAGCAAAAGTGAATGACTGGGACCTTATGAAGATAAAAAGCTTCTGCACAGCAAAGGAAACAACCAACAAAACTAAAAGGCAACCAACGGAATGGGAAAAGATATTTGCAAATGACATATCGGACAAAGGGCTAGTATCTAAAATCTATAAAGAGCTCACCAAACTCCACACCCGAAAAACAAATAACCCAGTGAAGAAATGGGCAGAAAACATGAATAGACACTTCTCTAAAGAAGACATCCAGATGGCCAACAGGCACATGAAAAGATGTTCAGCGTCGCTCCTTATCAGGGAAATAAAATCAAAACCACACTCAGGTATCACCTCACGCCAGTCAGAGTGGCCAAAATGAACAAATCAGGAGACTATAGATGCTGGAGAGGATGTGGAGAAACGGGAACCCTCTTGCACTGTTGGTGGGAATGCAAATTGGTGCAGCCGCTCTGGAAAGCAGTGTGGAGGTTCCTCAGAAAATTAAAAATAGACCTACCCTATGACCCAGCAATAGCACTGCTAGGAATTTATCCAAGGGATACAGGAGTGCTGATGCATAGGGGCACTTGTACCCCAATGTTCATAGCAGCACTCTCAACAATAGCCAAATTATGGAAAGAGCCTAAATGTCCATCAACTGATGAATGGATAAAGAAATTGTGGTATATATACACAATGGAATACTATGTGGCAATGAGAAAAAATGAAATATGGCCTTTTGTAGCAACATGGATGGAACTGGAGAGTGTAATGCTAAGTGAAATAAGCCATACAGAGAAAGACAGATACCATATGGTTTCACTCTTATGTGGATCCTGAGAAACTTAACAGGAACCCATGGGGGAGGGGAAGGAAAAAAAAAAAAAAGAGGTTAGAGTGGGAGAGAGCCAAAGCATAAGAGACTGTTAAAAACTGAGAACAAACTGAGGGTTGATGGGGGGTGGGAGGGAGGGGAGGGTGGGTGATGGGTATTGAGGAGGGCACCTTTTGGGATGAGCACTGGGTGTTGTATGGAAACCAATTTGTCAATAAATTTCATATATATATATAAAAAATGAATAAACATTAAAATTAAAAAAAAAAAGAAATCTATGTGAAAGGGAGCACTGTTCAGTTACAGGTGCTGGGCCATAATGACTACCATACCACATGGGCAGAAATATCAAACTGGGCCCCCATTTCACATCCACACAAAAATCAGTTCTCCATAAAGCTCTTAAAAGAGAATATCATCTTAATGCTTTTTTTTTAATGTTTATGTATTTGAGAGAGAGAGAGAGAGAGAGAGAGAGAGAGAGAGAGAGAGAGAGATCATGAACAGGGAAGGGGCAGAGAGAGAAACACAGAATCCAAAGCAGGCTCCAGGCTCTGAGCTGTCAGCACAGAGCCCAACACAGGGCTCGAACCCACGAACTGTGAGATCATGACCTGAGCAAAAGTTAGATACTTAACTGGCTGAGCCACTCAGGTGCTCTTCATCTTAATGATTTCTTAAATGAGATGCACAAAGCACATATGACTAAGGAAAATATGGACACATTTGACCTTATATTAGTAAAACACCATAGACAGAATGGAAACCCACACCAGCTTTTGCAACTCATATGCTTGACAAAGGGCTCGTATCCAGAACATATTTTTTAAACCCCTACAATAGACAACCCAATAAAAATTACCATAGGACTTTAGAAGTCACTTCACAAAGCAGACTCAAATGCAAAAGGTGCTCAACCTTAGTAGAAAACAGGGACATGCGATTAAAGCCACCCCAAGATACCACGAACCACCCATCACGTTGGCTATAATTAACACAACCACAATCCCGCTCCTAGGTATCTATACTCTAAAGAAACTTCTATCTGGAAAACAACCTGGATGTCCACCAAGAATAGAATGGATAAATAAATTGTGGTATATTTATGGTGCAGATTACTATGCAGCAGTGAAATGAAAAAGCTGTAGATACTCCATTGATGAATCTCACCAGCATAGAATGTTGAGCACAAAGTGCAATACACAGATGATAAATATTCATTTATTTAAAGTTCAAAAACAGAGAATGCCGAACTGAATTGTTAGAGGTCTGTGCCTAGCTGGTAAAACTGTGATGGAGGTCGGGAGACTGTTCCCCTCACACTCTGGACAGTGGGCTCCCTGGTGATGGGGGAGGGCAGAGACTGAGGTAGGTTCATGGGAAGTGATGGGGTCCTGCAGTGGTATTTTTTTGCTCCCTGTTCTCACAAGTGTCTGTGTTATATTTGTTAAACTGTTATGCATTTTTCTGTGTGTATGTTGTACTTCAATGATTGCATGTACATAGCAGAACAAAGGGAAGACCATACAGTGGTGCTGCCCAAGAACCGTATCGCTCTGGGACCTTGCCCTCACCAAGGGCCTTGCTGAGGGCTGTCCCCACTTCGCTGCCCTCTCCCCGCCCCACCCCCAGCCTCCCTGAATGTCCTACTACTGGTGTTCCTGCTAGGGTTGGGAGGCCCTTCCCCCCTCATCTCCTCACATTTACCTGTGAGGTTTATACTCTTGTAGAAACCCTCCAGGACCCCCCCCTGCATCCCTGAACTGCTTGGCTTGACCCTCCTGGGCCTGCTCTGCAGTGTGTTGCTGCCTGCCCTCCGGCACATACCACAACCCCCACAACCATGGCAGAGGCCTTGAAATCAGACTTGGAAGAAGGTGTTGTTCCGTTTAAGTCCCCTCAAACCTGACATCTTATTCACTGGCTTTGAGCTTTGAGTCCACACCAGTGAAGGCTTTGAGGTTGCCTGGTATGTTCGTGGGGGCTTCATGAGGACCACACTGGCTTCTGGCCTTGGTTGTTCCCCACAGTGTTTTGGTGCTGTAAGCAGTCCAGGGAGTGGCTTTTAACTCCTGGTGAGAGTCTCTGCTGCACAAGCAGTATCTGTCAGGGTTTGGCCTCAGCAGCCCAGGGCAGTGCTTTGTGGGGGGGTGGGGTGAGGGAGTCACAGGTTCACAGCTATGCTTTTTAATGAGTGAGGCCTTAGCAAGCCTCAGCTGTTGGGGATTGGTGAGCAGAGGTAGGCCTCAAGAGAACTTTGGCCTATTACGAACAGTGGGGCAGAGGCGGCTCCAGTGGGCTTGCTGAGGGAGGGGGAGGTGGGGGTAGGTCATGTGTAGGCATTTTCAGCTGCAAAAGCACAATGGGCTGCAGTGCAACTGGGTGGGAATCTTGGGCCACCCAAAGGGAGGCGATAACCGATGAGTTCCTGCTAGACAGGGGCTGTGGAGAGTCGCTCCTGCACCCTCCAGATACATCTGAGGCTCTCGAGGTTTAGTCCCTTGGAATTAGAGGAGAATGAAGCCCGATGCACCCACAGAAGGGTGGTAGTTTGTTAACGGACAATAGCATGCAAAGGAATCAGGGCCTTTCAGAGACCATGCCACAATCTTACTTTCAGAACAGAAGCAGTGGAAAATGAGAGAGAGAGACCAGCTGTGAAGAGGAATGAATGTCTTTAGAGTATGAGGTGTCAGGAGATAGGCAAGCTCCCTGCTGGAAAGGGAGGGCAGAGGTTTGGGGAAGACACAAGACACCCCCCCACACACACACCCTGCCTGGGAACCAGGTGACCCAGAACACTCTTGAGGGGTTGGCCACACCACGGACAGGACTCTGGAAGATCCAGAAGCCATCCCATGAGCCTGGCAGCTCTGAAGAGGCCATAGAGGATCTGAGCAAATTCAAGAACCAAAGACCAGCATCAAATACTGAGATTTGGCATCCATTTTGGGTGGGCAACCCCCATTCCCTTAGGGAGAATGTTCTAGAATGTATGGAGTAGGCTCAAGGAAGGCTCTGCCGAACCCTCCCTACCAGAGGAAGGCTGACCCAGGCATCTGAGGCGACCTGCTGGCAGAGTGGCCACCGGCCAGCATTCCCCAGGTAGAGCCATAGGATTGTTTCAATAGTAGATTCTTGTGACAAACTTGAGATTGACTTGTTTTTCTTTCTATTGCCATGGGAGACCCCAAGAGACAAAATCTAGAGGAATGTGTCAGAAAAGTAAAATTTTGGGTCAGAGAGCAAAAAGCAAAAGGAGGGAAGGTACTGGAAGCCAACAAAAACAGGTAGCCCTCTGTGTGAAGAAAAGGGATTTTAAACCAGTGTCAGGAGCCAACACAGCACAATTGCTAGGGGTTCAGCTGAGCCATCCTAGAGTCACCGGCCAGAAACAGTGTGAGGAAGCAACACAGTGGAAACAGATGTTGGCCCACTGGACACTGTGTGGCAGAAAAAATGCTGCTTAAGGCCAGGAGCATACCAAATGGAGGACAGCTTGTGTCCTGAGAACCAATGGGACAGAGTGGCTGCTCCCTGGCCCTCAGTTCTGGAACCTGCTCCAGGCAGGACCTGCTGACATAGGCTGGGAGCTGAACACTGGGCAGAGCCCGGACTTGGACACCATGTCACTAGGCAGAGCCCAGCACTGGGCCCACAGAGGAAAATGGAAATGACAAGGTTTCAAGCATTCTGGAAGAAAGAAGATATAAATAAGACCCAGTGGAGTGGCACAGATGGCTCAGAGAGAAGGAGAGTGGAAGTTGTTCCCTGCCCCACCCAACATGGTTGACTGGGCTAAAGCTAACTCTCCATGGGTCAAACTCCCAGGGCATGGCATCTGGGCTATCACTCTATTTCCTATCCACTTTCCATTAGCTGCCAGGGCATTTTTACCAGGATCTTGAGGTAGTGGGAAGAGGTGCCTACACAGGGCTGAGCACTGGATTCTGGGGGCAGCCAGTGGCCTGCAGACTGCCCTAGGGATTTCCCTGTGGCAGGCAGGGCTATGAGGATGTCACCTCCTGCTTCATCCTGGTTAACTCAGGAGTTTTAAAAAGCAAAGCACATGAGAGGCTAATTAAAATGCTGAGGTGTGGAGAAGGACCCTACTTCTGGAGCCACCCAGCCCTCCTTTGCCTGCTGGGTGGGTGAGTGGATGGACAAGGAGCCTTGGCCAATTAACACCACTGGGCTTTGACGACAGCTAGGCTCATAGTGAATGCTTCAGGCTTTAATCCTTTTACCTTATTAAGACTTTCAGTTTTTCTTTCTTTCTTTCTTTCTTTCTTTCTTTCTTTCTTTCTTTCTTTAAATTATTTAAAAATATTTTTTAATATTTATTTTTGAGAGAGAGAGCAGTGTAAGCAGTATAAGTTTTGAGAGAGTGTAAGCAGGAGAGGGGCAGAGAGAGAGAGAGAGAGAGGAAGACACAGAATCTGAAGCAGGCTCCAGGCTCTGAGTTGTCAGCACAAAGCCCGAGGTGGAGCTTGAACCCATGACCTGAGTCAAAGTCTGCTGCTTAACCGACTTAGCCACCCAGGTGCCCTTTAATTTTTTTAAATGTTTATTTTTGAGAAAGAGAGAGCCAGAGCATGAGTGGGGGAGGGGCAGAGAGAGCCAGAGACACAATCCAAAGCAGACTCCAGGCTCTGAGCTGTCAGGACGGAGACCAACTGGGGGCTCAAACTCATGAACAGCGAGATCATGACCTGAGTCAAAGTCGGACGCTTAACTGACTGAGCCACCCAGGTGCCCCCAGTTT
This sequence comes from Lynx canadensis, assembly GCF_007474595.2. Lineage (NCBI taxonomy): Eukaryota > Metazoa > Chordata > Mammalia > Carnivora > Felidae > Lynx > Lynx canadensis. The sequence continues at coordinate 64,006,807 of NC_044314.2, read as the reverse complement.
TTATTTCTTTGAACTTGAACTGAAAAGGGCAAGGGAATTTAGTGTTTTTATTTGAATGAATTTCACCCTAGGAAATTCATAATGAGAGAGGGCAGCTTTCTTTTTTTTTTAATGTTTATTTCTGAGAGAGAGAGGATGAGCAGGGGAGGGGCAGAGAGAGGGAGACACAGAATCTGAAGCAGGCTCCAGGCTGTCAGCACAGATCCTGTCATGGGGTTCGAACTTGTGAACCGTGAGATCATGACCTGAGCTGAAGTTGGACGCTTAACTGACTGAGCCACCCAGGCGCCCCCGAGAGAGGGCATTTCTATGTTGACCTATCTTTGTCATTTTATCTTCTTGCAGAATCTCTGAGCCAAATTTGGACTTTGACATTGGACCTAATTTAGGATGGGAAAGAGTAGGGAGAGAATTCTTAGTTTGGGGTCCAATGTGCCCTTGGGAGTTCAATAACACTGGTTTCTCACCCATCCCAAGGCCTAGGATGGTGAATCTAAACCCCCAAACTGAGAGTTGGCTGAATGGGTCATGGCCTCCCCCTCCCTGGGGGACCTTTTCACTCCCTGCCTAGCCTCACCCTCCACTCTGCTCAGCAAGTAGCAGCAATATCACAGACCCATGAGTTTAGGAAAAGAAAGTGGACAAGTTCTTTGGGTCCTCTCTTGGGTTCTGGCCTGCCTTGCCATGTGGGTGCCTGGCAGTGCCCACTCTATGACTGGGGATGAAGCAGAGCAAACTGCCAGCTTGTGAAGGTTCCTCTCCATCACCCCAGAACCCCAATAGGCTGCTGAGCAGCGGCTCCCCCACTTGACTGGATACATCCCCACACTCCCTGTCTGGCTTCCTCCTCATCCTCAATGCTGCAGTCAGCATCTGCTTTGCTCCCCCAAACTCTATCAGCCCAATCCCCAGAACCCAATACCCATTTTCTTGGCTGGAAATGAATCCCAAACTATCATTTCAGGTAAGCTTTTTTGTTTTTTTTAAAGGGCTCACTCTGAACACACTGGAAGAGGCAGAATATGTTCAGATAATGGAGGCAGTGGGGACGTGGAAGGGGGACAAGAAGAGCTAGCCCCAGGTATCATCCGGAGGAAAATCAACCACGGAAATGCTGCACGGGCCTAGGCTGCTTTGGAACCACCCTGCAGCTGGGTCCTTGGGCAGTGGCAACACCTGAATCTGTGGGCCTGGGCTTGGAGCCTGAAGTGAAGCTCCAGCTTTGCAGTCCTCTGCTGAATTGGTCCCCTTGGCTCCTTGATGCCTGGCCCAGCCCTGCCTAGGCCCTCCCTGTCACTGCCTCTGCTGACGACAGTTCTCCTGCATGCACTTTTTGGGTGGAGGGTTTGTTATCCTGGTCCCCTGCCTCCCCTGGTCCCTTTCCCTGCGGCCCCTTGGAGAAGCAATTTGGGCTACCCCCAGCAGCTGGGGTCTGGCTAGAGAAAAACAGCAACTCCTCAGTTTTCCAGGCTTCTTCAACAATGGGTCTTGGCCAGTCGGGGCTCAGGCCCTGGAGCACCCACATACTAAGCTCAGAGTTTCTGACTCCTCAGCCAGTGCTCTCTCTGGTGGCACCCACCTGCACCAGAGTGTGGAAAATTGTCAAGCAGGGCCACTCTGCCTAAGGCAGGGTCAGCTTTGAGTAAAGGCTAGGGCAATTTTCCCAAAGAGGCAAGGCCCACGCCTGGGTCCAGAGCCTCTGAGTCTACTTTCCACCTTTGGCCCAAAGGATTACGAGAGGATCCTATGTGAGTACCCTTTCCCAATTTCCCAAGCAATTTCCCCAGACATTACCTCGTGTTATCCTCACAACAACCCTGTGAGGTAGGTATTAGCAGCTCTACTTTAAAGGGGAAACGGGGGCCCAGAGAGGTCAAGTAGGAGGCTTCCCTCAGTGTCACACAGCAAGTTAGTGGGCAATATGGGCCTCCAGCACAGCAACAGCAGGGAGAGCCCTCCCTCCCCTCGGCAGCTCTGCACCCTCCTCCCACGGCCCTCCCTTGCAAGCCACCGAAAGCCTTTCCCCATCCCCCCCCCCTTTTTTTTCCCAATTCTTCTTCTATGCTTTTTCTCTCTCGTTTCTCCTCCCCTACTGGTATTTTTCATACTTGTGGATGTCTTATGCATGGGTTTTATATGGTTCTATTCAACAGTCCTGTTTTAGGACAGGCAGGGAAGACAGGAGCTGGCATGGGGTTCTGAAAGGACTGTCTGGGACCCTAATTGGCTTTTCTGGCCCCTACCCTTTTCCCTTTCAGGAAGAGCACCTGTAGTTCAAAGGTCAGCTTGACCATTTCCTCATGTGCAAGACAGGGCAGAATGGGCTCAGCAGGGAGAACCCTGCTCAGAGCAAAGAACCCTCTTCCTGTCCAGAGGAGGATACTTTGGAGGGGGGGGGTTGGGGGAGGGAGGAGGTCAAATCCCAGGAGCCTCCCTGGTGTGTGTGTGAGGCCCCTGTGGGGGAGGGGTAGCTTGCATGTCAACAAAATTAGTCAAAGTTGAGACTAAACCGGGATTGTTCAGAGTCTTTTGCTAGCTTCCCGTGGGCTAACCTTGAGCCATGCTGCAGTTATTTAGGGCAGAGGTAGTCAACAGTCCGGACCTCTGTTTGCGCTGGGAGGGGCCCTAGCAGTACTTCCACAGTTGTGTGTTGGGAAATTTGCAGAAGTTATTTTTACAAGTTGGTTGAGGAGCACTCAGTGTTTCCACTGCAAATTCTGTCACCCATATCCTGTGGATATTTTGGATGTGGCTAAGGGGGAAGGTAAAATTGGGGGGAGTCCCTAATGTATGGGGTGAGTGGGATTATTTATGTGCTTTGAAGTCACTTGTGGGTCTACTTAATTATAGCTATTTTAATGCATAAATGGCTTCCAGAGGCACTTAACTGCCAAAAGAAAGATGGAATTATCTTTCTATTCACTCTGTAGGAAATATTAGAAAATCATTGTCGCATAAAAAGGTAATCTGCCGTCAAAAAGTATGGGAGTAAGGAACATTTTAAAGGTGAAGGAGTGTCTAGCAGTTAATAAAAATGTCAGGGTATTTTTCTTGACTTTGTGGTGTTTGTGGCATTTGTTTTTAAAATTTGTAATTTCTTTTCTCGATCTAAATAATTGTTTTATATAAAAAAGAATTGCTTATCATTTTGAGTGTGTTGCCAATCGGTTTTCTGTTCAGCCTCCTTTTCCAACCACCTCTTCACTTAGGACTCACTGTCCCCCAGTACTTATTCGTTACTCTTTTATCAGCAAGTAATGGGGCCCCAAACTTTCTCCATGGCTCTGTTCTCATGCCATGCCATCTGCTGCTCTCTAGAACTGAACATCCCACTTAATGCATTTAAACCATAATGTGACAGGATAGCTTCCTTCTCCTAAGCTTACAGATTCCTACAGATCATCATCCCCAAGTCACACATGAGGAAACTGAGGCCCAGGCCAATGCTAAGGCTGAAGGAGGTGACAGTGTTAAAAAGTGACAGCAATAACATGAAGGATGAGGTCCTGGCAGGTGGTGAAGTCAAGAGAGTTGCAGCGCTTTGTCCCAAGGCCATTCCAGTTGGTGACAAAATAACTGTCTGTAACAGATTCCTAGCCAGGGCTCCTCCCCCACAGCAGGGGCCTCCTTCAGGAGCCAGAAACGCTTTAGTTTATGTGGTTTCATTCACAGGCCATCTTAGCTCTATTTAAGCAGGAAAGCTGAAATGACTTGCCCAAGATCACTCAGCCAGTAAGTGACAGATCCAGGTTTCAAATCCAGGTCTCTGGACTCAGCAGGGCCAGGAACAGTGAGGGCAAACAGACTGGCAGTCAATCAAGCTGGCCTGGCGCTCCCAGCAAGTGGGGGCAGTGAGGAGAACAGCAGGAGCAGGTCACAGCCTGAGCAGGTTGGCTCCAGCCCCTTCTTTTCCCAGTGGCTCCCCAAGCCAAGTAGATGGAGGTTTCTGGTACCACACCCTTGCATTTGATGACCCCCCTGACCCATTAAAAGCACTTTCAGTATCTCACTAGGTCTCTATAACAACCTCAGGAGGGGGCAGAGCTGAGATTATTTTACAGATGACAAAGCAGCCTCAGAAAACTTTGGGAGCTCAATAACCTCCCCATCAGGATATTCCCTGGTGTACTCAGAAGTAATGTGACCTACAGGCACAGGGGCCATTCACCTAATATCATAGCTGATTCCATAGGGAAACACCTGCCATCATGCTCCCTGAGGGAGGTGGGCTGAGGCCCCAAGGCACCCTGGCAAAGGATGAACAAAGCATGAACAAATGACGGGCACAGGGGGAGGTCAAGCCCAAGAAGTGGGTCTCCTGTGAAGTCTTATTGACAAGAGTTACCAAGAGAGGTCTTCTCCTGACCCCCTAGTCTTGGTCCACTTGATCCACCACACTCAGAATCCATGAAATGGGAAGGCGTGTTCATGACACAGATTTCTCTTAAAATCAGTGTCTAGTTCTCACCAGGCTGGGTCCACATGGTGTTTTCTCCCTCATCTCCCACTGACATCCCTTCCTTACCTTGCCACTGTTCATCTGACCCTTCCTCTTTCCTCTCTTAAGGGAAGGGAAGTCTCCCAAAGGTAAAGGTAAGTCTTGGGGTGGTTAAGAGGGAGCTTTAGGCACCAGAAAGAGCTGTGGTCCAACTTTCAACTACATGTAAAAGCAACCTATGAGGTCTCTTCCTGTTCCAGAACTCGGCTCTTGATTCAGGTCAAAAGAGGTTTTAAAAATTTTCTCCCATATGCCCCTCCCTCCTTTCCCTGACCGTTCTTTCCCTACCCAACTTGTACATAAAAATATGGACCCTCGAAAAATTAGTCGGAGTCTATTATGGTTTGTTCAATGATCGGGTTTATAAGGCTAGGGAATGATGCCATACACTCATCTTTGCCAGGGGACTGCCCCAGCTCTGTCTCTTCCGTCGCTCCCTTTCCCCCTCCACCTTTTCATTGAGTACCCCTCTCCTCAAGCCTTCCTGTCCTCCCTTCTCCTTCCTTCCCTCCTGGACCCTGCACAGTTCCTTCCACTAGACCCTCGATCTGAAACTCTGGACTCCCAGCTGAAGGGCTGGAGGGGCTCTCTTCCCTCGCCCAGTGGGCACATCGGGGGTCATCTACCCCTGTCTTCTGCCCAGGATCTGAAACAATCTGGGGCCGCCTTCCCTTCCTGCCTCGGAAACCCCCCGGCACTTTGCAAGCTCCTCACTCCCGGCTGGTTTGCCCGCCCTTTCCCTTCAGTCTCAGTGGCCGCCTGGCAATAACGGAGCCACTCGGTGCCCTCAGAAGGCCCTGAAAACAATGGTGGCTCCGATCACCGGGGCATAACTGACCATGCGCGCGCCCCGCAGCCTGTAGCCTCTGGTGCCGGTTGCCAAGGCAACCCACCCACTACCGCCCCAAGCTCCCAGCATGCTCCGCTCACCAAGCAGCATACCAGAACCGCGACAGCCGGTTTACTGAGCAAGCCCAGGTAGCTCCCAGAGTGCGCCGCGCGGGGGCGGGGCTCGAACGGGACCGGCGTCGTCCGCTTGCCCATCAGACCCGCGGGCGGGGTGTTCCCGCTGAACCCACGTCCAGTGGGCAAACGTGGTGGGGGGAATAGAATGCTCCGCCGAGGGCCAGGCATGAGGCATGCATCCAAGAGGAAGTTTATCTGGCTTTATTTTTACCTTTGCAATGACCTTTTTGTTAGCATCATGTTATAAAGAATAATGTGCAAGTGCTGGTGGCTGGGTGCCCCCGCTTGGGTCAGGCTGAAATGAACTCCCCCCCCGCCCCCCTCCGCCACCAGCCCTTACATTTCAGCCTCTAAGGAGGAAACCATGCTGCGGAATCTGGTGATTTATAGTTGTGTATGTGTTTACTAGAAGGAGTTCAGATCATGCCACCCCAGAATATGCCACTCTGACATGTTGACTAGTTTGAATTAGACACTCAAAAAATTTAAACGCAAAAAAGTTGATGTGATGTGGGCGGGGAGGGAATGGTCAAGAAAGAATTCTTGAGAGGTTTCAGTGCAAAAAAGTGTTTTAATTAAAGCACAGCTGACAGGGCCCATGGGCGGAAAGAGATGCACTGGGAAAGTAAGGAGCGATTGATTAGATATTTTTAAGTTGGACGGGGTGAGTAGAGATAGTGGAAGTTTCCAAAAAGATATTCATATATTAAAACTTGGCAGGATCCCAGAGGTCTGGCTATTGTCAAGCTAGGGGTTGCTTTTTGCCTCTAGCAAAGCATTAACATTAAGTCAGTTTTGAGTTCCTAGAGGAATATCACACTTTGCAGGTCTCATGGTCTCACATATTTATTGATGGGCTGCAAACTGTAAGGAAATTTAATTTTATCTACATATCTTTTGCCTTTTTTCTCATCAGAAACCACTCTTTCCTTTTTCTTAGAAGTTACTGGAGGGGGGCATCTGTGTCGTTAAGTTGGTGAGCTTCCTACTCTTGATGTCAGGTCATGATCTCACGTGAGAGATCTGCATCTGGCTCTGTACTGACAGTGTGGGGCCTGCTAGGGATTCTCTCTCTCCCTCTCTCTCCCTTTCTCCTCTCCCCAACCCCCTGCTCTTGTGCACTCTCTCTCTCTCTCTCAAAAAAAAAAAAAAAAGTTACCAGTGGGGAGTGTCTGCATTGCGTGAATGGAGTCTGGGTTCTTGGATTCCCCACAAAAGATTTACAGAAAGATTTACACGAGGATCTGCATTCAGATAAAGACAGCCAGAAGGAAAGTAGCAAGCAGAAAGCAGTTTATTAAGGACAGTGCATTCTCAAGAGGGAAGAGTGGTCAGTCCCAGAGATGGCAGTGCACCGGGGTTAGGGCTGCCTTTTCTTTTTATGTTTGTGTAAGTTATGAGTCATAGTTAGGGTGATCTCCCGCTGAAGTTGTTTCTAATCATTGAAGGGACTCTTCCTACCAGTCAGAAGGGGGAGTTTTGGGCCCTACAAGTTTCTTGCTGGAACTGTCATGGAACTATTACTCCCATATTGGGGGGTGGATGTCAAAACCACAATGTAAATATATTATAGTGAAGCCATAGGTTACCCTGGGGCAGAAGTTGAAGAAGAGGGCTCATATTCTGCACCAGTGGCTCTTGGTCTGTCAGTCTCCAGGTGTCTAATGTGTCACCTATTTATCAGAAGCCTTATTTCCTCCAGTTCTTGTCTAACTCTATCAAAAGCAGGAGATGAAATTCCATGCAGAAGATACCTTCCCTAAGTTAGAAGGAAGTAACATTCTTATCATGGATAAATTGAGACCAAGAGAATTCTGTACAAATAAACCTTATTAAAATTGTTACCTTCCTGGGGCACCTGGGTGGCTCAGTCGGTCAAGTGTCCGACTTCGGCTCAGGTCATGATCTCACAGTTTGTGAGTTCAAACCCCTTATTGGGCTCTGTGCTGATAGCTCAGGTCCTGGAGCCTGCTTCGGATTCTGTGTTTCTCTCTCTCTCTGCTCCTCCCCTCCTTCTCAAAAATGAATAAACATTAAAATTTTTTTTTAATTTAAAATAAAAAATAGCTTCCTTTCCTGTTTCTTATTCTCCCCTTGATCTCGGTTGTAATACACCCAATTGGCAGCTTGTAAGAGCTCCTCCAGTGTCCCTTCCTGGTCAACAGCCAATTTCTGCAGCTTCCTCTGAATATCTGGGGCCAATTTGTCCTTTAAAATCGTCTCAGCCTCAGGGGTTTCAGGGGAGATAGCCATATATTTAATGAGATCCTCCCTCAACCTCTCTGGGAAAGGCCACCAGGCTCTCATTCTGAGTTTGTAAAATGGTGGCTAATTTAGTATAATTTAAAGGCTTAACTTTGGACTTCCTTTTTAATCCTTCTAAAATACAGGCTTGCAAATGGAGCCATACTACTCCCCAATGGGGTGGTCATACCCCAATTAGGATCTTGGGGTGGAACTCCCTGGGTCCCAGTAGGGGACCGCCAGTCTCATGATAATAAGTTGCTTGTCCCCATGTCTCTCGGCTGCTGCCAGAACTCTACATTTTTCTGTTTCATTAAGAGTCTGATTCAACAAAAGCATTAAGTCTTTCCAGGTCAATTCAAAAACGCAGGTACTATTTTGAAAAGTCTCTATATATTTATCTGGATCATGAGAAAATTTACCTAGACATCCTTTTATTTGTCTTAACTCTTGCAATGAAAAGGGCATTTGCATTCTCACCATAGCGATGCCTCTTTGTGCTCCCCTTCCTGGTGCTCAAGCTTCCTGTAGGGGACACATGCTTGTCATGTCTCCAGGAGGGCCTGGATAAGGTAGGCAGTAGGGAGCAGAAGTGCACGTGTTTAAGTCTGGATATATAGATCGAGAACCTGAGGAGGAGGGGGTTGAGGTGGAAGGCTTTCCTTCCTCGTTCTCTAGGTCTGCTTTGGGTACAGGCAAGGGGCCTTGAATTATTTCCCCTCCTGACTGATTCCAAGCAGCTGGACCTTGGAAAGGGCTGCCAATAAGCCAGGGTCAACCTTGCATTGCATACACATATGCCGATTTCCTCTTAAGGCCCAGAAACATTGCACATAGGGGACCTCACCTCACTTTCCTTCACATTTACAGAGTAAGTCCAATTGTAAGGTAGTATTGCAATTGGCACTTTCCTCTGGCTTCCAGGTTTACTTCTCCAATTTGTATTGGGGCCCAGCCTTGGTGGAAAAGAAAATGAATTGGTTTTTTCTTCAGGGTTTGCAGATCAAACTCCTCCCAACTTCTGAGGCATCTGGTTGGCTCAGTAGGTTAAGCGTCAGACTCTCGGTTTTGGCTCAGGTCATGATCTCGGGGTTCATGGGACTGAGCCCCACATTGGGCTCTGTGCTGACAGTGCAGATCCTGCTTGGGATTCTCTCTCACCCTCTCCCTCTCTCTCTGCCCTTCTCCCGCTCATGCTTACATACTCTTTCTCAAAATAAATGGACTAAAAAAAAATAAAATTAAAAATCCTCCCAATTTTTCAGAATGCATCCCAAAGGAGCACTGACTTTGACTGGGGAATTATCCATCTATAGGAAAAAGAGGAAAAGGTGTCCCTTATCTTGACTTCCTACAGCTGGCCAGGAGAAGCCTCATTTCCTGGCCCCAAGAGTTGGCCAGAAGCTTCATCTCCTGGCCAGGTGTTTTGGCTGAATATGTGACTGGCAGCCAAAAGCCCTGTTGATCTCTTAAGATGCTGGGAGTAGTCACTCTTACCCAGGCTTGGCTCTACCGCTGAGAGCTGACCTTGTTTTCCCTGATTTCTTCTACCCCTCAATTTCCTGCCTGCAGGACTTTGGGGGGATCGACTGTGGCCAAACAAGACTCCCCTGGTTGTAGAAGGATCACTAATTTTATTTTGGCCTAACAGTCATCAGCATAAAGATAATAATAAAATCACTCCTCTTTACAAATATATTTTAAAAGGCTGGTGAAAACCATTCTTTTAAGGATAAAATTGGCCACTGGTGCAGGGGTTAAAAGGGCCAAAATCGAGGTCTATTCCCCTGCCTTTTTCAGTAATGTGCATATAGATATGTTGCAGCCATATGTTGCCACCCCTCCTCAAAAATAAATAAACATTAAAAAAAAGCCCATCATATACCAAGGTCACCATCCCTCATAAGGCATAGGCACCCATTCCTTTGCTAAACAGGAACAACATTCGTGTGGGTTGTTTGGAGGCAGGCAGCAAGGGCATCGACACTGTTTTCCCAGCCTTTGGATCAAAGGAGGGGCAATTCAATCAGAGCTTGAGCGAAACAACTCAAAAGGGTGTGTGCTATCATGCCCTTTTGGTTAAAATCACAGTCCTTTCCATTTTCTGGGCAGACAAAAGAGAAAAAAACAACAACTTTGTTTACATTTTGTTTATCAAGAGTAAACCAACAATCCAAGTAAACTTTTGATTTTTACAGAGAGTAAAGCAGAATTTTAATCTTATACCAGTGTACTTTTAAAATTAATTTATTTTGGAGGCACTTGGGTGGTTAAGTGTCTGACTCTTGGTTTTGGCTGAGATCTTGATCTCTTGGTTCATCAGTTTGAGCTCCTCATCTGACTCTGCTGTGCTGGTAGCACAGAGCTTGCTTGTAATTCTCTCTCTCCCCTTCTCTCTGCACCTTCCCCACTCATACTGTCTCTGTCTGTCTCAAATTAAATAAATAAACTTTTTAAAATAAATAAATAAAATTAATTTATTTTAAACTTAGTTTTGACTACACATTAAATTATTTATTTATTTATTTTTTTAATGAAAAAAATTTTTAATGGTTATTTATTTTTGGAGAGACAGAGCTTGAGTGGGGGAGGGGCAGAGAGAGAGGGAGACACAGAATCCGAAGCAGGCTCCAGGATCTGAGCTGTTAGCACAGAGCCCGCGCGGGGCTCGAACTCACATACTGTGAGATCATGACCTGAACTGAAGTCAGAAGCTTAACTGAGTGAGCCACCCAGGTGCCCCCACATTAAATTTTTCATAGAGCTTTTCCTTTAAAAACCTTTGACAACTTTCTTTTGCTTTTAGGTTTTGACCTAAGCCCTTTTTCTCCAAACAATCAGTCTCATTTAGGACAAAATTACTTTCTTTTACCTTCAACAAAAATATATTCCCATTTTTTTTAGATCTTTCTTATCTATCTTCTGCTTTTCTATATACAGAGTTGCTTTCCTTATTTCCATTGTCTTAAGCACATTTAGTAGAATTTTAACTCTTAGAAACTTTAGTGTCCAGTGAAAACTAAATAGTAACTGATTGTGAACTGTTACATCAGAATTTTTTTAGATGGCAAATTTATCAATCAGTTAAGTACAAAGCATGTTTTTTAAAAGATTTAAATATGTTTAGTTTTTCTGAAATAAGAAGCCAAAAGCATAAACTTATGTTTAGTAAGCAATGCCCTAGCATTCCATTGGATTTGGAAAAGGAATAAATGTCCAATGAATTTAATTCAGTTTATCATCCAAGCGAAACTCTAAAGTTTCAGGTTACCAAAGACCCTCAAAGCTATTTTACCAATTACCCATGAAAATTTTGAGACAGAGGCGCCTGGATGACTCAGTTGGCTAAGCGTCAGACTTTTGATTTCAGCTCAGGTCATGATCTCATAGTTTGTGGGTTTGAGCCCCATGTGGGGCTCTGCACTAACAGTGCAGTCAGTGCAGTGCCTACATGGGGTTCTCTATTTCCCTCTCTTTCTGCCCTTCCCATGCACTTGTTCTCTCTCTCAAAATAAATAAATAAACTTATAAAAAAAACTTTGAGACAGCAAAATTAACCAACATTTAAGTCACCTTTTTGCTGACAAATTGCAAGAGAGATAACATGAGCTTGTTTGACCTTCAGTAAACCTAGATAGAAAGTTTTATATTTAATGCTGATAACTCTAAAGCCATGTTTATCTTAATTAAAGCAATAAACTTAAATTAGCTTAAACACCGAATATGTTCCACCTGTGTCCATTTAAAAGTCAATCAATTTGTTCACCATTGTCAATTTTTACCTGGGCACCAGTGAGGAAATCTGAAGTGGGCAGTATAAGTCTAAGGGGGTGTTCTTCACTCCTTGACCACGAGGGGAACAGGAGGGGCCCATGGTGTCAGAGGCATGGAAGATGGTGTAGGAGACAGCTGTGCAGGCTGCTCCCAAGGTGGTGGAGAAGCAGGAGGAGGGGGAGGGAAAGGCAGAAGAGGTGAGGTGTTGCCAAGAAGCCTGGTGGCAGATAAAAGCCCAGAGGTCAGAGAAAGAGGGCTCCCAGTCCTAAAACTTGTCAGCTTGGACAGATGAGTGGATGCAGATTTTTTTCCACCAACAAGTGGAAATGGGGAGTCTCCAGAGAGGGAACTTCTTTGAAACAAAAGTTTTGACAGCTGCTTGGAAATATTCCTTAAAGTCCACATCCTGTCCCGAGGTAAACTAACCAGAGACATTTGGCTCTGATTATCATTTTCATCTTGTGGGAGCCTGCCAAATGTCTTCTCTCCCCATGCCCCTGTGGGCATCAGCAGCAGGAAGAGGGTAGTAAGCCCAGAAGGTGTTGAAGTAAGTCCTGCTCCCTGCCCCACAAGAGACATTTGAAAATAAAAGGTAAAAAAATGGGGAGCTGGGAGGTGAACTGTGCCAGAGTGTCAGAAATGGAGGCAAGCTGGGGCGCCTGGGTGGCTCAGTGCTTGCCATGGGGATGTGGGAAAAAGGCAAATGAAAAATTAAATTCCCTTACTGCCTACAGCCCATTGACAAATCCTTGAAACAGGCAGAGTGACCTTCTTCTAAGAGCTCAGCTGCTTCGATGATGACACTTTGCTAGGGGCAAAAGGGAATCTTGGCTTAACATCCTGACCCCCACCCCCCACCCCCCCCCCACCCTCTGCCCAGGATCCTGTGAGTCTCCTTATACACTTAAAAATTCCTTTGCAAACCTCCTTTATCTTTAACCCCCAAGTATATGTTGGTAATTATACTCCAAGCATATGGCCCCTGATATACATCTGAAGGATCTCGTGATTGAGGTTTTACTAAATAGTAATAAATGACATTTTCCTGACAACAGCTAGCCCCTCAAAGTCCTGGGAACCTTGCTTCAAAAATTCCTTAGAGACTTATGCTGTCCCTAATTTGCTCCCAACATGAAGGTATATAATCAGTCACTCTTCACAACCTCAGTGCAGCTTTTTCTGCCCACAGGCCCTGTCCCCATGCTTTAATAAAATCACCTTTTTGCACCAAAGACATGTCAAGAATTCTTTGTTGGCTGTCAGCTCTGAACCCCACCATCACCCCAAAACCCCATCAATATAGGATAGAAATGAGGGCATTAGCTGCTATTTACCTACAGTTGGAGGATGTTGAGATCCCGATAAGCTCCCAAAGAAACTTTGTAGGATTATTTACCTCAATACCTAGGGTTTATTGTCTCACCACTTCGAAGAATGAAGAGGTAGACACAAAATAAAATGAACAACAGGCAAAAGTTTATAAAAAAGCTAGAATACGTGGTGCCTGGGTGACTCATCAGGTTAAGTGTCCGACTTCAGCTCAGGTCATGATATCACGGTTCATGAGTTTGAGCCCCATGTCAGGCTCTGTGAAAACAGCTCAGAACCTGGAGCCTGCTTTGGATTCTGTGTCCCCTCTCTCTCTGTCTCTCTGCCCACTCTCTCTCTCTCTCAAAAATAAATATTTAAACATTTTTTTTTAAAGCTAGAATAGCAAAGATAAGAATAGCACAAAAGCTCTCTTTGCAGAGAGGGGGCATCTGAAAGTGAATACCCCTATGAGAAAGCAACTTTATTTTATGGGGTTTTGGTCCATTTCCCCTTTTATTTTCCTTTTATTGGCCTGATAACTCTTGGTGCTGAGTTGTTCAGTCCTGTGGGAAACATGAGGGGGGAGTAGGTAGTGCTTGTTACATTCTTAAGACAAACTTTACGTCTGAGGGAGTTTCTCTCATGGTCAGACGTTCCCAGCACTGTTTTTATTTATTTATTTATTTATTTATTTATTTATGTATTTATTTATTTAATATAATTTATTGTCCAATTGGTTTCCATACAACACCCAGTGCTCATCCCAGCGGGTGTCCTCCCCAATGCCTATTTCATTCACAAAAATAAACTCAAAATGGATGAAGCACCTGAATGTGAGACAGGAAACTATAAAAACCCTAGAGGAGAAAGTAGGAAAAAACCTCTCTGACCTCAGCCGCAGCAATTTCTTACTCGACACATCTCCAAAGGCAAGGGAATTTAAAAGCAAAAATGAACTATTGGGACCTCATGAAGATAAAAAGCTTCTGCACTGCAAAGGAAACAACCAGCAAAACTAAAAGGCAACCGACAGAATGGGAAAAGATATTTGCAAATGACATATCGGATAAAAGGCTAGTATCCAAAATCTATAAAGAACTCACCAAACTCCACACCCAGCACTGTTTTAAAATATGTGTTGTTTTTTTTTGTTTTTTGTTTTTTTTTTTTTACAATCAGAGACCTCAAGTCCCAACTTTTCCCTCTCTACCTATTTAACTCTATCTTTCCCTATCATAATATGGGGGGCCCTCTCCTCCTGACGCTGGCAGACTGGGAAGGGAATTAGACATGAATTAGACAGTCTCTAGCCTTATGACATGCTCTATCTTCAGATTGAGACACCCTAGTGAGAGTCTAGAGAGAGCTAAATACAGGGCAACTTTACAGCTAACTGGGGGTTTAGTTCTTGACCTCAGAGTATGCTCTGGTGGGGATATGCCCTGATGGACAGAAGAGAAGTTTGTGGAAAATCCCCTTGCCTAAACCCAGTATAGGGTATTATACTGGGCATTTAACATAATCATCATTCAGTTTGGGGCCAGGCACTGTTGTAGGCATTTGGCATATAATATCTCATTTAATTTAATATATATCTGTATATATAAATAATAAATATATACAATATATAAATATATATACACATAATATATTTATAATATATCTCATTTTAATTTAATATATATCACAGAGTCGCAACTCTGTGAAGTGTGTGATTTTGTCCCCATTCTGCAGAAGAGGAACCCAAGGCTCAATGAGGTTCAGTAACTTGCCTGAAGCTACCCAGTGAATAGATGTCGTGATGCCAAACCAAGTTCAGATATTTTTAACCACTGGAGTGGCTTTCAGATTCAGGTTGTCACTGAAATTCATAAGACACATGGTAGGCTCACCAGGCACAAGGTTTAGTTTGCCTTAAGAAGGGAGGGGCGCCTGGGTGGCGCAGTCGGTTAAGCATCCGACTTCAGCCAGGTCACGATCTTGCTGTCCGTGAGTTCGAGCCCCGTGTCAGGCTCTGGGCTGATGGCTCGGAGCCTGGAGCCTGTTTCCGATTCTGTGTCTCCCTCTCTCTCTGCCCCTCCCCCGTTCATGCTCTGTCTCTCTCTGTCCCAAAAATAAATAAAAAACGTTGAAAAAAAAACTTTAAAAAAAAGAAGGGATACAGAATAAGAAGCAGAGCAACATGTTAAGCTAACAGCACCATAAAGGCCTTGGACACCCAGAGCCAAGGTCCAACTTCCCAATCACCATTTTGGTCCCAAGGATGAGCACTGTGGGTCACATCAGGATAGGGAAGCTTGAGGGACTTGTATCCTTCAGTTTGAACCTTGTTAGTGACACGGTGCCTGGAAGGGAGCATGCCACACTGTCACCCTCCAGCTGTTGCACTCCATAAACCACAGGTCATGTGATAAACCCAACAACCAAGTACAGTGTGCTTGGGTACATTGTTGGGTCAGTGATCAGCAGGTAGCCACCCCATCAAGACGATCATTTATCTCTAGTGGATACATTCCTTCAGTTGATATCACATCTAAGAGTCCAGCTTCCTTCAAGAATCCCTGAGGCTGGAAGATTTACAGTTCACCTGTTAACTCCTCTTCCTTCTGATGATGGTGATGGTGATGGTGATGGTGATGGTGATGGTGATGATGACAATGCTGGTAAACAACACTTATTAAGAACTCACTATTCTCAGTTTTTAAGAATCTCTTATGCTTTTTCTCTCCCACTCTAACTTTTTTTTTCTTCCCCTCCCCCATGGGTTGTATGGAAACCAATTTGACAATAAATTTCATATATTGAAAAAAAATAAAATGTACTAACCCAACCAAAAAAAAAATTAAAAAAATAAAAGGTGTCTCTTATAGGAAGCATAAAAAAAAAAAAAAACAAAAAACAACAACTCAGTATGTACCAGCCCTGTGCTAACCTTTTTTCTGCAGTGCATCAACTAATCAGCACAAGCCAATACAATAGGTCCAAGTAATATTGTTCCCCTTCTATACTATACACATGGAAATGGAAACTTTTTTTTTTTTTGGAAATGGAAACTTAAATAGAGAGGTTCAGTAACTTTCCTAAAGTCATGTCTCTAGAAAGTGGAGGTGCCAGGATTGAACTCTGGTGTGTTTGACTCCCAAGCTAGTGTTCTTCAGCAGTCTACAAAAGTGGGTCATGGATTCAAACTGAATTTGTCCCTTAGAATTAAATTGGTTGTGTCCACGAGTCTTAAATCAAATAATAATTCAAGTAGGAAGTTTTTATCAGACCAGTAGGTTGTCTAAATTGATTAGTTATTAACTAAATGGACAAGTGATTTCTTTTAAAATAATTGAGCTAACATGGGGCGCCTGGGTGGCTCAGTCAGTTGAGTGTTTGGCTTTGTCTCAGGTCACGATCTCACAGTTCATGAGTTTGAGCCCCGCATCCAGCTCTGTCCTGACGGCTCAGAGCCTGGAGCCTGCTTCGAATTCTGTGTCTCCCTCTCACTGCCCCTCCCCCACTCATGCTCTGTCTCTCTGCCTTTCAAAAATAAAGAAACGTAATAAAAAAATTAAAAATAATTGAGCTAACAATCATGCATATAGGTGATATGTGGCTTAGTTACAGTGATTAATAGCTTTACTCATTTTTATCACTTACAAGTTGTATTTCTGAAAGTATTCTCTGAGACACTGGAGATTTGCAGGTGCCCCACTATGGTCAGAAACTAGGAAGTTACTGGAAGTAAGCCATGTTGAGGGTGTTGCTTTACCTCAAGAATCAACGCAGCCATGGGGCACCTGGGTGCCTCAGTAAGTTGATGTCCAACTTTGGCTCAGGTCATGACCTCACAGTTCATGGGTTAAAAGGTCATGATCTCGGGGCGCCTGGGTGGCGCAGTCGGTTAAGCGTCCGACTTCAGCCAGGTCACGATCTCGCGGTCCGGGAGTTCGAGCCCCGCGTCAGGCTCTGGGCTGATGGCTCAGAGCCTGGAGCCTGTTTCCGATTCTGTGTCTCCTTCTCTCTCTGCCCCTCCCCCGTTCATGCTCTGTCTCTCTCTGTCCCAAAAATAAATAAACGTTGAAAAAAAAAAATTAAAAAAAAAAAAAAAAGTCATGATCTCATGGTTCATGTGTTTGAGCCCTGTGTTGGGTTTTGTGCTGACAGCTCAGAACCTGGAGCCTGCATTGGATTCTGTGTCTCCCACTCTCTCTCTCTCTGCCCCCTCCCCAGCTCATGCTCTCTCTTTCTATAATAAATAAACCTAAAAAAATTTTAAATAAAAAAATAAAAAGAATCAACAGCCTTGAACAGGATCCCATACACCGTGAACCTCCCATGGCAGTCAGAAGTGCAAGGATTGTCCAAATCCTGTTCCCTTGGCCCCCTCTTTGGGTAGGAATAGACAGTTCCCAACATGCACTGGGAAACCCTGCTACATACTTCTCCTTTCTCCCTGTGCCCCTCTTGATTGCTCTCCTCCCAGAACTGAAGTGCTTCCTTGGCCCCCGTTGTTCTGCCTCACATCAGCTCCCAGCTTCCCAGAACCCCATCTGCAGCACAGCAGACATCAAGAACATTACAGTTCCCCAGGGAACAAGGGCATGGGCTTCACAATGCATTATGTAGGCTGGACCTAGCCACTGTTGAGTACATCAGCTCAAAGAAATGATTTACAAAGGATTCGAGAACAAAAGACATGTGAGTGTGTGCATGTGTGCACACACATGTAAAATGCTATTCGGTTTCATCTATCAAGATGCCTTTGAACAGATCTCATAAATGTAAGAAAAAAGTTTATGATAGTGAACAATGCACTTTAATATCTCCTGAATAATTTGTGTTGTCAGGAGCACCCACCGCAATTTCTCATTTTTGTCCTCCCTGGTCACTGCTGGCTGCTCTGAAAGAAATGAGCTTCCAACTGTATTAATAGCATTTTCATCTTCCTGCCACTGTTCCCTTTAAATGGCTTGCTGTTATCTATTTATGAAATAAATAACCGCTACCTTTCATGTCTCCAAAATTCTCCTTGTGTCTGGCAAGATTAGAGAAATGGAATCTCTCCAAGGGCTTTCCAAATTCCCGTGTTGCCCAGAGACTTGAGAAAGCTGACTCTGCATGAAGCTGGTGGGAACCAGAGATGTCAGGCCACCTTTTTGTTACGGGGAGTTTCCATATGGCCTCAGCATAATGTGCTTCTGTGTGTATGTGTTCACCAGTTGGGTGAAGACTTCCCTGGGTTCATCATCCTTCCTACTAATTCCCTGTAAGTTTTATAGCTATCTCTCTCTGCAGAACGTAGCAGATAGACATTAAATCCAACAGACATGGGTTCAAGTCCCAGTTCTACCACTTACTAGCTCTGTGACCTTAGGCAAGTTGCATTGCCTGCCTGATGCTGAATCTCCCCTATTTGATAAAAATAACAAAAAGCTATAAATTTTTTGTTATTTATTTTTTTTAAGTTTATGCATTTATTTTGAGGGAGAGAGAGTGAGAGAGAGAGAGAGAGACAGAATGCAGAGGTGGGGCAGAGAGAGACGGAGAGAGAGAATCCCAAGCAGTCTCGATGCTGTCAGTATAGAGCCTGACACAGAGCTCAAGCTCATGAACCATGAGATCATGACCTGAGTTGAAATCGAGAGTTGGACACTCAACCAGTTGAACCACCCAGGTGCTCCACTTTTTCTTATTTAATAATAATTTATTATCCCTACTTCAGATTTGAGCAAATGGATGCAGACAAGTTCAGTAGTTTGTTCATGCCCACAACTGTGTGTGGCAAAGGCAGACATTGAATCCAGTTTTGTTTGATGCTGAAATTTGTGTTCATTCCAACTAGATGGTCAGCAATAGGTTATCAGTTTATTCCCAGGTTATCAGTTTATTCCTGAAAACCGGAAAAGAGGGGGTGCCCAGGTACAAGTCTTAATCAGCTTTTGTCACGTGGCAGGTGCTGTTTTAAGAACTTCCTACTTACATACTCATTTAATCCTTACTACAATTGTATAAAGTGGGTGCTGATATTATCCCCATTTTATAGATGAGGAAATGGATGGAGGATGGATGGATGGATGGATGAATGGTTTGATGGATTCCATTACTCTATTCTCCAGTATTCCCCAGATTAGCCTAATCATACAAATAATCTAGGTTCTTATTAAAAATCATTCCTGAGCTCCAACAACTCCTCTAACCCTGGGACATGTTGCAGTATGTTTCAGTGGGCTCCAACCCTGGAATGTATATACAATAGAGCAATAGAGTCCTCTCAAAAGTCTGATGAGGTTTTTGTTGTTGTTTTTTTGTTTGCTGTTTCTCAAATAAAAATTTTGGTCCAAGGATGATAATCATAAGTGGCTGCTGAGAATGAAGCCAGTTCCCATAATTTGATGAGGAGACTCTAGCAGATCAGGGTCCACTTATAAGTAACTACTCTACTCGTGAACTATAAGATTGGCAGCCAATGTGAATGGCAACGTGAGAACAACTTATTGGCAAAATTCTGAGCCCACCTGAGAGATGACATGGGTGGAGTGGGCTGGGAAGTGGTCAGTGTTTGGTGTCAGAGATACTTGGGTTTAAATATGTGCTTTGTCTCTTGTTACATGTGTGCCTCTCTGGGCCTCAACATTTCTGTCTACAAAACAGAAGTGATAATTCTTAACCTTAGAGGGATGTTTTGAAGATAAAATAAGGTAGTAGAAAGAAGACTCTTAGCTCGCACTCCTCTTCCTCTTCATTATTATCACTAGTGACAGATAAATAATATAGCACAGTTAGCAGAGGGCCCAGCTCACCCTCCTACTGACAAGAGTCACAATGATCTTAGTTGCTATCTGGTAGGAAGAAGCCAAAGAAAATATCCTGCAGCAAATAACCAGATGATTGGCCTCATAAATGTGCCCAAGTCTCTGAACCAGAGATCACCAGAATGGGGAGCCTCTAACCCAGGATGCAAAAGACAATGCATAAAATGCAAATGTTGTAGAAAGAAATTAAAGAGGACCTCAATAAATAAAAAGATGTTTCATGTTGATTTAAGATTTTTAAGATGGAAATCCTCCTCAAATTGATTTATAAACTCAATGCAATACCTCAAAATCCCAGCTGGATTTTTTTTCCTTACAGAAACTGACAATCTGATACTAAATTTAATATGGAAATGTGAGGAACACAGAATAGCCAAAACATTCTTTAAAAAGAACAAAGTTGGAGGACCTTCACTTTTTTATTTCAAAACTTACTACAAAGCTGAAGTAATCAAGACAGAGTGATAGTAGCAGAGGCTAGACATAGAAACCAATGCAACAAAACTGAGTCCAGAAATAAGCCCTTACATTTTTGGTCAACTGATTTTTGACAAGCGTGCCAAGATCATTTAATGGGAAAAAAACTTTCTCAACAAATACCAGTTAGTATTTAGTATACTGCTGACATACCTGGATTTTCACAAACAAAAGAATGAAGTTGGGTCCCTTCCTCATTCCACACACAAAAATGTACTCCAAAAGTATAATAGACTAGATCTAAGGGCTAAAATTATGATATTTTTAGAAGAAACCATAGGAATAAATCTTCAGGACACTGGATTAGGCAAAGCCTTCTTAGATCTTATACCAAAAGGAGAAGTGACAAAAGAAAAAGGTAGATAAATTAGACTTTATCAAAATTAAAAACTATTTTCTTCAAAGGACACCATCAAGAAGATGAGAAGACAGCTCACAGAATGGGAGAAAAAGATTTATAATGATACATCTGATAAGAGACTAGTATCCAGAATATGTGAAGAACTCTTATGATTCGACAGTGAATAGACAAGCCAATTGAAATTGGGCAAAGGATCTAAATAGACATTCTTCCAAAGAAGATAGGCAAATGGCCGACAAGCACACAGAACGATGCTCAACATCATTAGTCATTAAGGAAATGCAAGTCAAAACCATAGTGAGATACCACTTCACACCCTAGAATGGCTAAAATTTAAAAACACAAAATAATAAGAGCTGGAGAGGATGGGAATATGTCAGAACACTTGTACCTTATTGATGGCAATATAAAATGGGGCAGCCACTTTGGAAAATAGTTGGCCAGTTCCTCAAAAGGTTATAAGTAGACTTATATGACTCAGCACTTCCACTTTTAGTTACCTGGCCAAGAGGAATTTAAAAAATATGCTCACACAAAAACTTGGGAACTGCTGTTCATAGCAACACTATTTGTAATAACCTTAAGTGGAAACAACTCAAATGCCCACCAATAGATAAGCATAACTAAACGTGGTCTATTCATGCAATGATATTTTATTTAGCAATAAAAAGGAACAAAGTATTGGTAGATGCTATGGTGTGGATGGACCTTGAAAGCATGATGTAAGTTGGAAGAAGCCAGTCACAAAAGACCACATACTATATGATTCCATTTATATAAAATACACAGAATAGGTAAATATAATCACTAAAAGTAGAATAATGATTGCCTGGGGGGGGGGAATTGAGGGAAAATGAGCCACTACTAATGGTATGGGGTTTCCTTTGGGAGTAATGGAGACACTCTAAAATTGATGGTGATGCTAATTGTACCACCCTGTGAATGTACTAAAAACTATTGAACTGTGCATTTTACACTTACTTTTTTGTTAATTTATATTTTTTTAATTAAAAGATTTTAATGTTTATTTAGTTTTGAGAGGGACACACACACACACACACACACACACAGAGTGTAAGTCAGGGAGAGTCAGAGAGAGAGGGAGACACAGAATCCAAAGCAGGCTCCAGGTTCTGAGCTGTCATTACAGAGCCAGACATGGGGCTTAAATCACAAACTGTGAGATAATGACTTGAGCCAAAGTCAGCCGCTTAACCAACTGAGACCCCCAGGTGCCCCTAGTTTTTATTTTTTAAGTAGGCTCTATGCCCAGTGCAAAGCCCAATGTGGGGCTTGAACTCATGACTCTGAGATCAAGACCTGAGCTGAGATCGAGAGTCAGATGCTCAACTGACTTAGCCACCCAGGCACCCCTGAGTTGTACGTTTTAAATGGGGGAATTGTATGGTGTATGAATTATATCTCAATAAGGCTGTTTTTTATTTAAAAATTTTTTAACATTTATTTTTGAGAGATAGAGACAGAGCATGTGTGGGGGAGGGGCAGAGAGAGAAGGAGACAGAATCTGAAGCAGGCTGCAGGCTTTGAGCAAGCTGTCAGCACAGAGCCTGATGCGGGGCTCGAACCGATAAACCGTGAGATCATGACTTGAGCCCGTCTACTGACTGATCCACCCAGGTGTCCCAATAGGGCTGTTTTTTTTAAAAAAACAATACATTGTGGGTTTAGGAAGAAAACATTAGAATACATATTTCTATTTATCTTATACCTTTAAATTTTCAAATTTATATATGTTCATATATGTTTCATAATTTTCATATTATGGGTTAAACTGTGCTCTCCCCCCAAATTCATATGTTAAAGTCCTAGTCCCCAAGATCTCAGAACATGATCTTATTTGGCAATAGAGTCATTGCAGATATAATTAGTTAAGATGATGGCATACTGGAGTAGGGTGGGCCCCACATCCATTTTAACTGGTGTCTACAGAAAGGAAATTTAAAGACAAATGCACATAAAGAGGAGACAGTGTGGAGAGATATCAGGGGAAGACTGCCATCTGAGCCACGGAGAGAGGCTCGGAACGGATTTTCTTCAGAGGGAACCATCTTTCTGATACCTTGATCCCAGACTTCTAGCCTCCTGAAAAGTACAATAAATTTCTATTTAAGCCACCCCTTTTGTGATACTCTGTGATGGCAGGCCTAGAAAATGGATACAGTCCATATGACAGTAGTAGTGGTACATCCATACTTAGTACATACTAAGTATGTACATACTGTACACAGATACATTTACACATATTGGGCTACAATCCTTTTTTCTGTGAATGAAGCATGCCTCCTGCAGTGCATTGGCTGGGGAAGGAGAACAGTTCCTGGTGTCCATCTGACCTACATCCGACTCCCCATCTGCCCCTGATGGGGCAAGTCCAAGTAAACTTGTCAGTCTCCTCAGTTGCAAAGCCTGGATAATCATCCCTTCCATGAAATATTACATAAAAATTAGCAATAATATATTTATGATGCCTTCAAGATGCTTAGAATGTAGGGGCGCCTGGGTGGCTCAGACTGTTGAGCATCTGACTTTGGCTCAGGTCATGATTTCATGGTTTGTGAGTTAGAGCCCTGCATTGGACTTGCTTCTGTCAGTGCAGACCATTTCAGATCCTCTCTACCCCCCTCTCACTGCCCGTCCCCTGTTTATGCTCTGAAATTAAAAAAAAGATGCCTAGAACATGGGAGGCATTCATTAAATGATAGCTCTGATTATAAATTGTTTGGGATTAGCAGTGTGATATGTAAAGGAAGCTTTTGAGCCAGGCGGACCTCATGTATTTATTCAGAAAATGTTTACTGAGCACTTACTGTGTGTCAGGCACTGTGCTCAGACCAGTGAATACAGCAGCTAACAAAATAAATACAATTCCCTCGCTTAGAGTCAAGTAGGAGTGAGCAGACAATAAAATATATGTATAATAAATAAGTAAATTATATAGCAAGATAGTGTGTTGAAGGTAAAAAGTGCTCTGGAGAGATGAATGATCCCAGACATGTAGGGAGAGGCTGGGATTCTACAATGATGGTGATGATACCTGGCATTGACATAGGGATGTCCAATGTGACTTTATGGAAGTAGGCCTTTTTCTCTGCCATATCTGGTTTTTCTATTTCCTTTCTGTATGATGTTGGGAAAGCCTTCTTATTTCTCAAGTCTCTGTTTCATGATCTGTAAATAGGAATAGTGACACCCACTTCACAGAGTTGTCTAATTTCATAACAAGTTGTTTAGGGCATAGACTTTTTTTGAGTTTATTTTGAGAGAGAAAGAGAGAGGGGATAAGTGGAGGAGGGGCAGAGAGAGAGGAAGAGGGAGGATTCTAAGCAGGCTCCAAACTGTCAGTGCAGAGCCCAACTTGGGGTTCGATCTCATGAACTGCGGGATCATGACCTGAGCCAAAATCGAGTTAGATGCTTGACCGGCTGAGCCACCCAGGCACCCCAGGGCATAAAATATTTTTAAGAAAACCAGACAAATAATGGCTAACATTTACTCGACACTTCTTCGACCTCCCAAGCCCAGTCATAGGTAGGTATTTTTGTGCAGTAGCTTATTGTAATCCTCACTGTAGCTCAGTGATGTAGGTAGCATTCTGTTCCCGTTTTACAGATGAGGACAGTTGCAGGCTCAGGGGTTTGTCATTACTAATGAGGAAGTCATACGGCCAGGACATGAACCTGGGTCTTAGCTGACTCTTGAATCTGCTAACCCCCTCCCACTCACTGGCCATGTGATCTTTGACAAATCTCCCCTCCACACCTGTATTTTTCATTATTTAAGAACTGGAGGAGCCTTTCTTTTCTATCAGATAGCTTGGTTAGCATCTGAACTCAATCCAGTTGGGCCTGGATCTGAGGCAGTCTTGTAGGAAAAGATGGATGCCTAAAGTCACAAAGTTGCATTGATTTCACCTTTAATCCAATTGGGACCAGGTGGCAGAGGCTTCCTGGCACACACTCCTGGGAAGGATTGTAAGATAGAAGTTGGCGTGAACGGGCCATAGTGCCATGATTAGTGATGTGTGGAATGGATGAAGTCATGGACAGAAGAGGTCTGTGTGATGCAAAAGTAACTTTTGTTGGTCCTAAATGGGAAATCCAGGTGTTTTTGAAAAATGAAGACCTGTCCACTTATTTTCTTTGTTCAAGGCAGAAAGCAAGACGAAGCCACTTACCAACTTTTTAAATTATTTATTTTGAGAGAGAGAGAGAAAAAAGTGTGAGTGGGGGAGGGGCAGTGATAGGGAGAGAATCCCAAGCAAGCTCCACACTATCAGCTTAGAGCCCGATGCAGGGTTCGAAGCCACAAACCACGAGATCATGACCTGAGCTGAAGTTGGACACTTAACTGAGCCACCCAGGTGCCCCCAACTACCAAATTTCATGGGGTGAACATGAATTTACAACATTGTGAACTTGAATGATCCTTTTCATTCTCTATCTTGTTCTTGACCTTTCTCCTTTGATTCCAACGTCTTTGACAACATGGTAAAGAAACAGACTTTTCTAGTACTTTTGAATTGAACATAGAAGGAAACCAAAGGTATTTTCTTGGTTGAAAAGGAATCTGGTTCTCTCGAGGATCACTTGATGAATGGCAGCCCAAGAAAGGCAGAGAAGAGAGAGCGTTCCTCAAACTGCTGGCTCAGGGACCTGTCCATCTCAGCAAGGGTTTCCTGATTTACAACATCGTGCACTGAGGAGACCATAAAAAGGTACACTAACCAGGGAATGCACCAAGGAAAGCACACTCCCTTCTACCTTCAGAGAAGAAGGATTTATACAGGAACTTGATAAAAATAACTCCCAGGTGTGACAGGCTGCATTGTATCAACCACTCTCAATTACCACAGACAGAAGCATCTAGGAACACGGGCAAAGTGAAGAAGGGGGAAAGCCAGCAATCATTCCTATTTAGCCTTGGGGTTCAGTGCAAAGGCTTGGGAATTTCTGACAGACTTGGTCTGAAACTTGTTTGGATCTCTTCCTACTGCGTGACCTTGGGCAAATCCTTTGCCCTCTCCCAGCCTCAGATTCCTTGCCTTGACAGTAAAGATAGTTGCATACCTTCCCCCTGGCATGTATGGATTAAATGAAATATGCAGCACTCAGCAGAGTGCCTGCAACCTGGTGAGCCCCCCGTACCTATGAGTGCGCTTGTTTTCAAGATGAGGAAAGAGAGTATATTTCTATTTCTATTTCTTTTTTATTTATTTTTATTAAAAAAATTTTTTTAACGTTTATTTATTTTTGAGACAGAGAGAGACAGAGCATGAATGGGGGAGGGTCAGAGAGAGGGGGACACAGAATCTGAAACAGGCTCCAGGCTCTGAGCTGTCAGCACAGAGCCCGATGCAGGGCTTGAACTCACAGACTGCGAGATCATGACCTGAGCCAAAGTCGGACGCTTAACCGACTGAGCCACCCAGACACCCCATTTCTATTTCTTAATGAGTGTGCTGTGCAGATTAATATTAAAGTGTGTCCCTCTCTCTCTGCCCCTCCCCCGTTCATGCTCTGTCTCTGTCTCAAAAATAAATAAACGTAAAAAAAAAAAAGTGTGTGTCAGAATCCCTGTATTAAATGTGAGAGATATAGTGGGGAAAGTTGCTGGCTGAGAAACCTAGTTCTCACTCTGTATTTACTTGCTGTTCAGCCATTGGGGTTTTACCACACTTCTCTGAGCCTCAGTGATCCAAGGGTCACATAGAAAATGGTAGCATGGGGTTTAAGACATGAATCTGGGGTTCAAGTCCCAGCACAGAATTTTCTGTCTGACTGGCACATCTGACTGAGGCTTGGCTTCCTGATCTGTAAAATAGGGATGACGATAACAGCACCAGCTTCCCAGTGAAGATGAACCAGAAAAAAAAAAGCATTCAAAATGCGAGCCATACTAATTCTTAGCTTCTTTAATTATATGAATGTGATTATATTGTTGTTGTTGTTTATTATTATATAATTAAATGATTATATCGCAAGCTCTACCTTGCTTCAAGAAGCCAGTGGCAGCAGCAAGGGTGGAAGGAAACCAAACTGCAGTGAACAATTTGTCCCCAATATACCACACGTAGGGAGCTGAGCATCACACACTGGCCACCAACACCCTGAGATTCTGTCTCCCTCAAATGTTCCATCCTTCTCTCCCCACTAAAAGTAACCAAGACTATTGAGCAAGTCGCGACAATGTAAATGTCTCCTTTCCAGCGTTCTGCAGTTCAAATTCTAAAAGCAAAGCTCCTATATCAGCATTAATTAAACTGCCAGCTAGTAAGAGTCCCATTTGTCAACGTATCTGTTTGGCAGGAATACTTAAGCCACAAAAACTCAGGCCAGGATTTTATGTGAGCTTAAAGAACTGATAGCTTCTAGGGTCTTGCCTCTCCCCACTGATGTCGCAGTATCTAGAAGGTCTACTTTGTGTGTTAATGGGAGAAATAGCTTCCCTTGGGACTTTCCCCATGTTGATTTTTTAAATTATACTTTTATTAAACCCTTAAGGAAAATGGACTTGCAGAGTCCTCATTAAATAGGGAACAATGCAGTGCATAAAACAGAGAGATGAATTCTTTTTGGAAAGCTACCCTCCCAATTGGCCTTAATGAATTCTCCCTCTGCTGCTATATTACAGAGAGTGCAAATAAATAGAACACTTTGTGAGTGGTGGATGGGCAAATGGATACTTAAGCAGTTCTTGCAGCCTCCAATTGGGATCTTTCTTCCTAGGAACTCAAGGAATTTGGTGCATTATAGCACAGCCCTCTCTCCCTGGAGATGAACTGTATGCCAGGATGGGAAGTTAACTCATCCTTGGAACCCATCATGGAGGAAGAATGGCTCCCATGCAATAGCCTCAGAGGAAGCTGTGGGAATGTGCTTTCTAGAAGAATACACAATGTTTACTTAGCAACTACTCTAACCAGGCGTGATGTTTTTCCTAGTATCTGTGGCTCTCAGCTGTGATAAATTGATTTTCTGTTTCCACCTCTGCATCCCTCCTTGACAGAATTGTACATCCATGCTCTTTGCCCATGTTACTTGTAGGTGGAATCTACTTCTTTGCCCCACTGTTTTTTGGTCTTGTGACTTGTGTTGGCCAATGAGATGCAAGAGAGAGTGATAGTGTTACCACTAGAGGTAGTGATAGTTCTAAAGCAAGCTTCAGGAAGTGTCACAACCTCTTGCCTTCCTGACATCACCATTATAATAGGGGCATGTCCCCAGAAAGCTGCTGGTCCCAGAATGAGACACACAGAGCAGACACACAGCCGAGAGTTACATCCAACTGAAATTGACTGAACTTTGGCATATCTGCAGACACAGAAGTGAGAAAAATACATATTAATTATTCTAAGTCATTGAGATGTGGGAGTTATTTGTTTCACAGCATTATTGCAGCCATGGCTTACCAATAAATCAAACATGCCTCACAAGCACCTGGGAAACTTTTAAACATCTAATCTCTTGGCCCCATCTTAGAGATTCTGACTCAGATGATCAGATGATCTGAGATGACCCAGAAACAACTGGGGCAAAAAATTGTTAGATCTCTGATCGGGACCAAAGTAGATTGGCCGTGATGTTCATGAGATGTAAGTTTCAGGACCCCTCACCCGAATGGACCTGCCAGATAAATATGTACTTTTATACCTCAGATATATTAGTAATTTTGTGGGTTTTAAAATAACTCATCTAAAGTGTATAAGCTTCAGTCTCCAAGTTCTGATATGACCCTGTTAGGCTAAAGTTCACCAAGACATTAGGTTCACCAGATGAACCTACATGTGTTCCACAAAGTGATGTTTCAACCTGCATTCTACCTGCCTTCCCAAGGAGGAAGTTATAGCTGTGTGGCCAGAGAACCCTGGAGTGGAGCATGTTATCTACATGCTGACCTCGGATGAGGCTGCACTTCTGAAAACCTTGATTTCTTCATCTGTACAATGGACACAAGAACAGTGTGCATACAAAGGTGGTGAGAATACAAGCCAATAGCTCTGTGTAGGGTTGGATGTTTAACAGAGGCATTATGCAGTGATTGAACACTTGGCCTCTAGAGGCAGAACTCCCAGGTTCAAATCCTGCCTCTGCCACTGACCTGCTGCATGACTTTGCAGGTTTCCCAACATTTCTGAGCCTCAGTCTCTTTGACTGTGAAATGGGTCCAATGTAATTCCATCCTGGGATCACTCTGAAGATTAACCAAATGGTGCATGAAAAGGATTAGTTGACTTCTTAGTGCAGAGTGAGAATTCATGGTCATTTTTATTATTTTGCAAACACAGATTATGGCTTGTTCTGAAGCATGTAGAGAAGATAACAGAATGCCAAGGTCAGGATTAGGCTGAAGGACCCCATGACCTTGGCGCTGAGTTATGCCAACAGGCCACCCAGGGCTCAAATCACAACTTCAGATTGCAGTGCAGACACAGCCTACCCCCCACAGAGCCAGCCTGCCATGGACCACCAAGCCTGTTTCCTTCTGCAGAGACCTGGCAGCCACATGAACCAGTTCTCAATTCATTCCCATACCATTTCCCCTAATATCTCCCTGGAGGCTGATGGCTACAGATGACAATCTATACCTGTATGACAGAATGTTTACTACCAGTCCTTTAGGAAATGATTACTTTGAGGTAATTTTGAACCACCAGACTATGATGCAGTGTCTCATATATTAAACTGCAGCAAGCAGTGTATAAAAGTATTACAAGGAGACCTTGTATTTCACAGCTTACTGGGGAAGGAGCACACAGGGGCAAATTGGTTTCAGGGGAAGGCAAGCACAAGAGGATTCAAAATTTTTGCATCCAACTTCATGGAAGGAACAGAGGTTTAAGATTCAAGTCTACATGGCCAAGGTCGATGCCCATTTCATACCCCTGGACTTCTCCAGGGGAGACTCTACAGCCACTGAGGCCCCAGACACTGTAATTCATACTACCAAGGAGGCTTCAGGACCCTGTTATAGCTGCCTCCAGAAACTGGTTGGATTTCTTCTGCCTCCCACAACCATTACCAATAATAGATTCCTTGGGATATCTCTTTCTTTGCAAATCTCTCTTCCATATGAAAGTTTCTGAAACCCTAGCTTTATAGACCAATGAAACAAAAGAGAGTCCAGAAATAGATTCATAGGTATATAACCACCTGATCTATAACAAGGGTTCACTGGAAGAAGAAGGGGAACAGATTCTGTTTTTAAATACTGGATATAGAAAAGAAAATTTCTTCTTGAATCTTACCTCACACCATACACAAAAATTAATTCGAGATGGATTATACAGCTAAATGTGAAAAGTAAAACAGTGAAACATTTAGGGAAAAACAAGAGAATGTCTTTATGACCTTAGGGTAGGCAAAGATTTCTTAAACAATTCATGTCAGAATTAACTGAGGGAAATACCAGCAAATTGGACTACAACTAAATCTTTCGATAGTAATCAAAACATGCCATGAAGGGAATAAAAGAAGGCCAGTAGAATGAAAATGGATATTTGCAAATTCAAAATAAACTTTTATCCAAAATATAAAAAACCAGTTGACCCCTGAACAAGATGTTGGACAGCATGGGGGTCCACTTCTATGTGGATTTTTTTTCAGTAACTACAGTAGAGGATTATAAATGTATTTTCTCTTTCTTATGATATTCTTAATAACTCTTTTCTCTAGCTTGATTTATTGTAATATTCTTACAATATGTGTTAGTTGACTCTATGTCATTGGTAAGGCTTCCATTAACAGTAGTTATTAGTAGTTAAGTTTTGGGAAAGTCAAAAGTTATATATAGATTTTCAATTTGGCAGGGAGTCAGTGCCTCTAATCTCTGCATTGTTCAATGGTTAACTTCTATGACTTAGTAAGAGAAAAGACAGATGAAAAGAAAAATAGGCAAAAGTCATGAACAGGAGGTTCACAAATGATATCCAACTGGCCAAAAGATACATGTAAAAGTTCTTAGACATCAAAAATATATAGAAATATATAGAAATCAAAAATATAATATCTCTCACTCTTACCATAATAGGCTAGAATTAAAAAGACAGACAACACTAAGCATTTCAGCAATTGCAAACTCTCATATATTATTGGTGGTGGTGTAACTTGGTATAAACACTTCATAAATTGATTGCACTATAGTAAGGCAAATCACGCACATACCCTATGACTCAGCAATTCTACTCAAAGGAAATGCACAGATCTGTTCACTAACAAACATGTGCAAGCATATTCATAGAAGCCTTACTTCTATTAGCTGAAAACTATAAACAATCCAAATGTCAACAAATAGTTGAATGAATGGTCACAGGGCGAAGTACTACACTGAAATAAGAATGAATTACAACTACATGCAACAACATGGATGAATTTCACAGTGTTGAATGAAAGAAGACAGACACATTTTATATATTCCTTATGTAATTTCATTCTATTATATTTACATCCATTCCATTTATATTTCCACTAATTTCCTTACTAGAAACTCCATTAATTTCCTTCTATATATAACTTTGCCAATTCCGTTTATCTTAAATTCAAAAATCAGGAAAACTAGCGTGTGCTTTGAGAGGTCTAGACAGCAGATACCCCTGAGGAATAGTAATGGGAAGGGAGCTCAGCAGGGTCTTCAGGGGAGCTAGCAACATTCTGTTTTCTGTTTTATGCGTGGATACAGGAATTTATTCAGTTTGTAAATAATTAACAAGGGGCATAATTATGCTTTGTGTGATTTTCTTTATGTACGTTATTCTTTTATTTTAGGTTTCTCTATTTTGAGAGAGAGAGCATGAGCAAAGGAGGGGCAGAGAGAGAGAGAGGGAGAGAGAAAATCCTAAGCAGGCTCTGTACTCTTAGTATGGAGCCTGATGTGAAGCTCCATCTCAGGAACCCAACTGTGAGATCACGACCTGAGCTGAAATCAAGAGTTGGACACTCAACCAACTGAGCCAAACAGGTGCTCCCGCAGGTTATTCTTTAATAGAAAATTTACAAGGACAAAACCAATCTAAGTCTTCAAAGATGGAGTCCCAGGATTGAGCCACATGCTCACAAGTGAGTTTTTCACTTTATCTTTGAGTAAGCAGGACTCTAAAGGGAAAATGCCTCAACTAAGGAAGAACATTATAGTGATGCTCACTGGCTGTAAGGTATAAAAATATATCCACTCGAGCAGATGGAGTGGGAGGGGAGAAGAGCTTCCACTCTTGAGTGCCAAACCCCATGCTGAGTACCTGTGTACACATCTCTTCATTCAAGCCTCACCTCTGCTCATGAGGTAAGTTCTGAAGCATCCCATTAGGCAGGTACTGCTGAGGAAACTGACACAGGGAGTGGGCCAGACACACACCCGTGTCTCAATGGCTCCAACCCCCCACCTCCAACCTGCATGGGTAGATGATGGCTGCATTCTGGGTAGAAATAGCTGTCCTTCCAGAGCCCTGTGTCTCAGTGAACCCCCAGAAGAAATGTGGGGACCACAGCTGGCCAGAAAATGCTGCGCTTCTCAGCAGACATGCACACACTGCCCTCTTGCTCAGCATCATCTGTGTTTTTAATTGGCATGAAGCGCTCCACAACAAGGAAAATGTTTACCGCATTAACCAAGAAAACTAAGACAGCAGTACCTTCAGGGCATTTTAATTTAGGGTAGGCACCAACTGGGATAAAGAAGACATTCAAACCATTGGATTTGTGTAGTTTCTACACCCAACTGGCTACCACTCGATTTAATAAAGATGTCATCTTTGTAATTATGACTTCCAAGTGCCTGTGAACGAAGCCTTCACCGTGTCAGAAGTGTTCAGAGCCTGCATTTGGGTGATAATAACTTAATAAAGGGAGGATCTGTGAAACAATGAAGGGGGAGAGGTAAGCTGCCCTGGTTCGAAGCCCGGCCCCACCGTGTACTAGATATAATAAGTTACTCAACTTCTCTGAGCATCGGGTCTCTCATCTATAGAATTAAGACAACCTGCCCAGCCAACAGGGTTTTTAGGATTATTAAAAAGGTGTGCGTGTATACCCACATTTTATATGTGCACATATACATGTGGATACACACATCTTCTTTAGCACAGTCCTGCGGTTTGTCTATTCTGGGTTTGGCCCTGGGAAACTGAAATAGATGTTGTAAAGACCTTGATTTCAGGGGCACCTGGGTGGCTCAGTTGGGTAAGCATCTGACTCTTGGTTTCAGCTCAGGTCATGATCTTGTGGTTTCTTGAGTTCAAGCTTCGCATTGGGTTCTGTGCTGGAAGTGCAAAGTCTGCTTGGGATTCTCTCTCTCTTTCTCTCTCTCTCTGCCCCTTCTCCACTCATGCTGTCTCTGTCTCTCTCAAAATAAACAAAAAAACCCCCTTGACTTCAGACAGATTATGTAAGCTGTCCAGGTCCACAGAACTCATAAGGCTTGTTAGTTGGCCAAGGTGAGGTTGGGTCCCAACTGTATCTGACTTCCGAGTTCTTCCTTCTTCCCTGGACTCTATTACAGCTGGGAGCTGAATTTAGACGTCCCAGAACCAACCCTGAAGCTCAGATCAGAGTAATTTGCATTTAGAGCCCAGGTGGGCACTGGACAGGAACCCCGGTGGTTTCAAAGCAGATTGCCTTCACACTGTTGATTCCCATGGGAGTTTCCACTCTGGCTGCCATTCTTGGCCAAGGATGAGATACGTTGTGGATTTCACAGCATCTGGAGAGTCCATTAAGGGTTGAGGCAAAAAAAGGTGAAAATTTTGATGTCAGAATTACAGCCTCTGAAAACCATTGCAAGGCCTCCCCTCGGTGGAATCATTCCTTTCTTGTATTCCCAGTGAGGGATGAAGTGACCAGAGGAGACTAGACCAAATCATTCAAATGCTGGATTCCCAATAAGTCTGGAGCCCTCTAATGTTCACATTCCAGCTGCTTGAGGTGCATTTTTGCTTATCTGAGCCCTGGCTTCTCTGTATGACTTGATTTTGCCCATGTGACTCAGGAATCATATAGAGATTCAAGTTTATCTATAAACCCTAGGGAGTCAAAAAATAGATGAGTATCCTAATCATTGATCTAGTTATTGTTAAATTGCGTCCATATTCTTGTACTACTATGGTACATATAGGGTGGTGAGATGTCTATTATAAAACATGGAGAAAATGCATAAAATATAAAAGGAGGAGTTGGAAAATAAACACAAATAGACAGTCTAATACCTTCTTACCACACCCTGTACATACAGTCAACACTCTCGGTGTCTGATCCTTTCCTTTTCCCACAAGGAATGTCCATTCACGGAAGAGCTGCTCTCTTCTCTGAATTGTCCTTGGCCAAAGTAAGCTGCCTCATTTTGAAGTTGACAAGGTTCATCACTGTAGGGTCAGGTGATTGACAGAGGTATACAGAAATCAAGGCCCTGTGGTGCATTTCACCTTCTAGAGCTCCAAGTTGGATCAAGCTGAAGCTAGACTCCAGAGCTGAGACCACACGTTTAGGTAGCGTTTTCCTTTGACTCCATCTTGCTTCCCTTACTCTCTCATAGGTTCCTCCTAAGTGCACTCCCTGAATAAGTCACATGCATCCAAATCCTTGCTGCAAGTTCTGCTTCCAGGGAAATTGAACTAAGAAATTGCTAAATTATGAAGACTTGAAATATAGCTTCCAAACAGATACAGTGCAAAATAAAGAGACATGGAAGTTCTTGTACCTTCTTCCCTTGGCCAGGAGGATCATCCATTGTCCCCAGTTTGTGGATGTCCCGCATCAGAGACCAGCTTTGGTAAACTGAGCCTTTGCAGGGTTTGAGGCAATGACTGGGTCATATCTGTGATTGAAAAAGCAGTTCTGATTGCCCTGTAGAGAGGGGAATAAAATGGAATGGGGGGCCAGGCTGGAAGGAGGTAGCAGTGAAGAGGTGGTGTCAGGCATTTGAGCAAAAGCTGGGGGCAGGTTGGCCTAAGGTGGTGGAGGAATGGTGAGGGGTGCCTGATGGGAATAGATTTAAGAGGTGGGATCCCCCAGCACATGGCAGTTGAGTGACTATTAGAGGACAGGAAAGGAGGAGGGAGGAAGAGTGATGACCAGTGTCTCATGTGAACCGACTGTGCTACATTCATTGAGACAGGAGCCTCAAGAAGGAGCAGGCATGTGGCAGCAAAAGATAAGTTTCAATTTGGACACCACCACCTCCACCATCCCAGCCGGGTTCTCTTTTCTTGCGAAGAGCCAGGAATTCAGAGAAGAAGCACATTCTCCATTATGAGGGTAAGTCTTAGGGCACAAACCACAAAGCATACTCAAGAAGTCTTCAAGACAAGATTCAGTTTACTTTGTGGGCGATTTATTGAGCACTCTCTGTAAACGAAGCTCTTTGCTGGGACTGACAGACACAAGGGGGAAGCCATAGGGCAGGCCCTCTGGAAGCTCGCAGTCCCAAGGGAGAGAGAAAAACACACTCGGAAACATCTCTAATGGACTTCACTGAGAACTCAGCGGGCTTTGGAGCCAGACCTTACTGGGGTCCAATCCTGGCTCTTCAATTTAACTGGCGGCTTATTTGGGGATGTAATTTCCTCTCTCTGAGCCTCAATTTCCTTGCCTATAGAAGCATGAAAACAGTGGTACCTGCCTCATGGGCTGTTGCTAGAACTGCAAGAGCAATAACTGGCACTTACTGAGGTTCGAAAGATCTAGCACTATATACCTGGCACATAGAAGATGCTTAATAAATATTAGTTGAATGAATTGATGGAGCACTTACCATATTTGCCAGATGCTGGAGATTTGGTACTCAATGAACGATGTTATTTTTTTTTATTTTTTTTGTTTATTTTTGCGACAGAGAGAGACAGAGCATGAACGGGGGAGGGGCAGAGAGAAAGGGAGACACAGAATCCGAAGCAGGCTCCAGACTCTGAGCCATCAGCCCAGAGCCCCACGTGGGGCTCGAACTCATGGACCGTGAGATCGTGACCTGAGCTGAAGTCGGACGCTTAACCGACTGAGCCACCCAGGCACCCCTGAACGGTGTTATTTTTCAATGATTCTTGTTTTTTATTGTTGAATTTTCTTAACAACTCTCTGAAACAAGCATACTTGCTCTCCCTATTTTCAGGAGAGAAAACTGTGATCCTGGGACTTTAAGTTCACCATATAAGGTCACATTGCCAGTAAATGATAGAACAGGATCCCAACACAGGCCACCTAAGTTCAGAACCTGTATTGTTACCCAAAGATTACTAAGCATTTGATGTATGTAAATTCCAGAGCCACAGTGCTCCCTCTATTCCAGAAGCTTCTCCAAGCAAGGCTTGGGTACCTGGATTCTTTCCAGTAGGTAATACAGAGCCCCCCTCTGAAGGATGGGATCAGAGGCCTGACATGGGCTTATGTGTGATTTAAGGAGGTCAGACTAGTTGCTAGTTTGGTAATAAAAACACCTGGTACATAAAAGGATAAGGACCTGTATTCTACCTGCTACAGATTGTACATTTTTTATACCTCCAGCCAAGATGGAAATAAGCCACAAGGAAGGAATACCCACACAAATCAATACCGGTAAGTTAACTAAACCTTCTCTTCTCTAAACAGTGATGCTGCCAGAGGCTGGCTTCATCTGGGATTAGAATACCTGATTTAAGAACAACTAAGAAAAGGGGATTGCCTCTTCCATCTCTGAACAAGGTGAGGGAGGCCCCTGTGAGAAACCTTGAGGCAAGAAAGAGCTTAGTGAATAGGGGGTCAGGATCCCAGTGCCTCTGGAGTGGGATAAAGCAAGAAGTCACTCAGGGTGGCCGGGCTAGGACCACTCCTGGGCCTCCAACCTTTTCTCCCCGCCCCCATTCTGTCTTTTCCAATCTCCCCATGGCAGTTAGGGACATTGGAATGTCTGTGTAAATTGGATCCTGCTTTTCCTCTTCCTGGCTGTCTGTGGCCGCAGGAGGAAGTCCAAGTTCCATTCATCCTAAAACCCCTGTTGACTTCTCTCTGACCTCATGCCACACCAGCACCCCCTGTGTTTCACCATGTGGACTGTATGTCAGCCTCCTAACTGCATCTGTTTTTTTCCTTGTGTGGGCCTTGCTCATTCCTACCTCAGGGCCTTTGCACCTGCTCCTCCATGTGACTGGAGCACTCTTCCACCAAGTCCTACCCTGGCTGCCTCCCTCTCTCCATTCTTGTCTCAGCTGTTCTCATGAGACAGGTCTTCTCTGATTTTTCTATGAAGAACCCTGTGACTCTTTCATATCTTAGTATCTTTTTAGAAACTACTTGATTTCTAGGTTTTCTTATCTTTATGTTAGAATTCAAGTTCCATGAGAGCAGGGACTTGGTCTAATTCCCCACTTGGTGTTTGTCATTGTGGATTCTAAGCAAATCTCAACTAAGGAATGGATGGAACTGGAACTATGGAAACAGGTGAGTCTGGACCACACCTGAGGGATGCTGAAGCCGAGGTTCCTCAGATTCACGATGAGTCTGTCACCTGCGGCAGGGTCTCAGGTGAGTGCACACCCCTTGTACCTTTTCTCTGCACCGCTTCTGCCAACAAGCAGCCCAACTGTCTTTTCTTATTGGCTCCCCTGGGGACTCAACCCAGGTACAGTCACCTTTAAACAATAGCACATGTGCACCCATGATGTGCTGGATCCTACTTCAGAGCATCCAACGGAATGAGTCAAAGCATAGGCTTCGGGGGCAGTCTGCATCACATTTACATCCAAGCTCTGCCATTGAATGGCTGACCGACCCTGGGTCAATCTGTTTGATTCTTGGGGCAACTGGGTGGCTCAGTCGGTTAAGCCTTTGAAACGGAGACAAAGTGCTTCCATGTGAGCTGGGTGCTGGGGACC
The DNA here is from genome assembly GCF_007474595.2 of Lynx canadensis. Classification (NCBI taxonomy): domain Eukaryota; kingdom Metazoa; phylum Chordata; class Mammalia; order Carnivora; family Felidae; genus Lynx; species Lynx canadensis. Next base: position 63,969,527 of record NC_044314.2, on the reverse strand, counting down.
CGGGGACCCTCTCCCTCTGCACCTTCAGGTCATGGATCAGCACCTGTATTGGCTACCTTCAGCTTTGCCCCTGGGTGAAAGGGTGCTCCCTGGGTGGGCATCACAGAGAATGTTTCCTCTCCAGCTCCTGCAAGTGCTCCTGGGACCTTCTGAAGAAGTGAGGTGGGAGGTGCTCCCTGGAGCAAGTTCTTTCCTCCTCTCCTCACCCAAATCTTGGGTCCCTGGAGCCGAATAAATTTTATACTTACCTCCACGTGGGAGGGACCTCTGTGCAGCTCCCCCCGCCCCACCCGCTAATAACCTCCCTGGTTGGCAGGATTTCTAGAGTCCTGTGTGAATGCCACTGGGCCCTCACACACACTGGGTCTCCAGGCCCCGCTGACCTGTCTCCTGGGAGTGAACAGCCCCAGGAAAGAGGCTCTTGGCAGTGGGGCTGGGGTTCCTGCCCCTGTCAGATCCCACTCCTCCAGCCACACAACAATGGGCCTGCTTCTCACCACGGTTATAGCCCCCATGGGATATTTCTTGTGCCTTCCTGGGTCTTCCTCCACTCCTTCCAGTGCTCAGGATAGAGGCTGGCAGGCACAGGTGTTTCTTTGGCTGCACCTGTTGATGTTTTTCCCTCGCTTCACCTATAGACTGGGGGACTTTGGGCAAGTTATGTTACCTCTAATGTCATGGTCACTGTTCCTAAGGGGCTGGGACCTATGCGGAGGAAAGGGTTGTGTGAACATCCAGTGTCCCCCAGGCTCCTAAGGTCAGAGCAGGCACGGCCAGCCACACGGTATGGGGAATTGATTGTCTTCTCCAATGGCCCAGCACAACCATGAAGGTGCCCCTGGATTTGGCTGGATTGATAAAATGATGGATTGATTGGTTAGGAAAGGTGGCAGTATACCCATGGCATGCACACTTGGGTTCCACTGTCCCCATATTGGAGAAAAATACAAAGGTGGAGGCTGGCCAGGAGATGGGAAATGGACAGGAATATGGAGGCAGGAAGGAGTCCAGGTGGTCATTGGGGAGGGAACTTGGGAGGCGGGCAGTGTATTGCACACAAAGTCCTAGGGACAGTGACTGCCTCTTGGAGGGACGGGGTGGCTCAGGTGCTGCTTCCTGGTCCCAGGTATGGAATCTGAGGACTAGGAAGGGCCTGGAGTCCCTGGACCTGCTCCTCATCACATTGGAGAAAGGTGGGAAGAGGGCCCCAGGGGGATTGTAGTGTGAGGCCAGAGATCTGGGGTCAGGGATGTAATCCCAGAAGCAGCAGCCTGAGTTCTCACCTCCCCTGACCTCATCCTCTCTTTCCCACGGCCACCCCATCACTGTCACTGCCCTTGTGCATGCAGAAGGCTGTTTTACAGATCCTAAGGATTAGGATTCAGACACTAGCCATCTGCATATAATTTACTTCCTAATTCTGGCTCTTTTGTATTTATTTCCGGCGCTTAAGTCTCCTGTGTGACTCTTCCCTGCTCCCTCTTTGGATGATTCCCATCCTGAAGGACCCAGTCCCATCCAGGCCCAGGAGGGCCTAGCATGTCCAATGTCTATACAATCTCCCCAGCATCCCATCATCAGCTTTCTCAGCAGCACCCTGTTTCCAGGGCTGAGCAGCCCTGTGTGGTGGGCTGGGCACCGGGCTGGAATGAGGAGGGCTGGGATCGCTCTGCTGGAGGGCCCCCCTGGGAATCTGTGACTGCCCTGACTGAGCCCGTCTTGGTGCTCTCCTACCCCAGAGACGGGGATGGGGGCCTCTGCAATCACATGACTGTCTTCTGCCAAGACACACAATTTTAAAACAAGAATTATTCCATCAGGAATTTGATTCCAGAAATCCTCCTGTCGTGGATGAAAGAGAATGCCTCAAGAAAGAAAGGGCATGGAGTGCGACAGGAGGAGGGAATGGAGTGCAGAGAGGCAGGAGGAAGTGCAGAAGGCAAACAAGTGCCCTTCAGGGAACTTTAACGCCCAGGAGCTCGCTGGGGCAGCCCACAATGCACGTGACCTTGCAGGAGGACATGAAGTTTATGGCCACGTGCCACAAGTGAAGGGTGTACTCACAACATATCCCAGGGAGCATATAGCAATGCCCTGCCCAGCCCTAACTTTGTTGGGCCACTGACTCCTGACTCCACTGACTCCTGCATTTGGGCGATGGGGCTGGAGGCCCCTGCAGGGCCACATGGAGCAGGTCACATTGTGTTCTTTGGGAAAGGTGTCCCTGGAGGGTTCAACATCTCAGTCCTGCAGGACCCTATGCTGCCCAGCCCTCTCAAGGTAAACAGGGAGAACATCAGCCACTCAACAAGGTGAGATAGTGCAGGGTGGGCTGGGTTTTTCCCAGTTCAGGCTCCCGGGGAAAGAGGGAGGAGGACAGAGGCTGGGGGTCTCCCTGTGAATAAAGTAAGGTGGTTCCCCTGGCTCAGCTCTGCATCCTCATGGGCATAGAGCAAGCTGTCTTTAAGTAGGGGCCACAGCAGCCTCCAGGGCAGGCTGGGAGTTGCCCAAGGCCAGTCATCCCCTCAAACCCTTCAGAGTCCTCTGGACGCCCTGGGTCACCTTGTGGCACCATTTCTCAGGCTGGGATTCCACAGATTTGTCATATATACAGAAAAACCAAAGAGAGCAGACAATTTTGAAGCAAATTCAATGCAGTGCTAACTTGGAATATGTTAAGGAGTAAGGTTCTCCAGCTTACATTTCTCTTTCCAATTTTGTAAATAAATATAAGAAATAGAACTTGTATTATATTTTAAAAATCAGTGTCTTCTGTGACCTTACCTTGCTGGAATATGCTAAAAACATATAATTCATGATTTCAATAGGACACATACGGATTGTGTTTTAATTGAAAGCTGTAGGCAAAGTTTGACGGGTGTTAGGAAGAAGGATTATGAGTGAGGAAAAGAGGGGAGAGTTTCACAGTCCATTGTGACTAGGCAGGTGTCATGATAGGCTGTATTGCATGTGGGGTGGGGACCAGGGTCACCACTCTCACCACCCTGTATCATTAGACCTCTTGTTCCTCACAGGGCCCAGAGGGTGGGACTTGGGCTTTTCCTCTTGTGATTGTTTCTGTTAGCTTCCCCAATTGCAGCTTTGTGTAGAGCGGAGCTTGTCTGCTTCGCCCTGGGAGAGTGGTAAAGCTTTCCTTGCCCATAGGAAAGGATCCAGTCTATAAGGGCCACCTATGTTTGGACCTTGTGTTTCAACATCTAACTTAGCCAAGGCCGATTCCTACCTGTCCCCGGATGTGAGTCAGAGGACCTGGGACAGGACAGATGCCTCACCTTGGTGTTTCAGCATCCTTCTGTGGAAAGGATGAGAATAGTTCTCCAAGGCCACTCCAGGTCCTCGATCTCAGACACCAGCTTCCCCAGCTAACCACCTGTCTTGATCTTATCTTTTTGAGTGACCACAGACAAAATGGGCACAACAAACCATCCTCAAGGGCTCCTTCTGGCATGAATTGACACACTGGAGGCAGCGGACATCACCACATTTTAGGAACATGGGTTTTGCAAGATAACTGAGGCAGATGAGACATTTCCTTCCTTCTTTAAAACGTTCAGCCATACCCACTTTCTGTGGAAACATGAGCGTGATATTAGAGTTTCGTAAGGACATAAAGGAACAGGACTGCGTGGGGTTTTATCCTCTTTGCTTGCATAGACATGTCACATACCTACTACGTGTCCTCCCTCTACTAGGAAATGCCACACACTACAAATATAAACATAAATGACTCTTGGTGCTGCTCTTCTGATATCTTCTGATATTTGAGATGCTAAGTAGAATTAAAGACTCAGTTGGTCATTCAGCTTTGACCTGAGCTGGTAAAATAGACCAGACCTGGGGTGTCCAATATTGTAGCCACCAACCACCTGTGGAAATCGAGCCCCTGGAATTCAGCTCCTCTGAATTGAGCCGTGCTCTGAGTGTGACATGCACACTGATTCTGAGGACAAAATAAGAAAAAAAGAAGAAACTTTCCTGTTGAGGTTTTAAAAACAATATATTTTTGAAATCAAATACATGTTGAAGTGGTACCATTTTGCCCATTACAATGATTTGATTTTTGACTTGTTTCTTTTTACCATAGAGCTACTAGACAATGTGTAGTTGACATGGGTGGGTCCCATTCTATTTCCGCCTGCGATTGCCAGTCTAGGCGGAGAGATCCTCCCAACTCGCAGAACCAACCTGGAGGTGGCTCAGACCCACAGCAGCAGCTGAGAGGTTGAACCAATCAATGGGAGAAACTCAATTCAACATCTTGTATAACGGTCCAAGTCATGATCTGTTTAGGGAAAAGAAAGAACATGACATCTCTCAAGCCTGGGTACTGAAAATCTACTCCCACCCACAGCTCTTAGAGCAGAGGGTCCAGGCGTATACAGTGTCCCTAGGGGCACACACTGTCTTTGTGATGGAGGTGGCCTCAATAACATTTGCTGTATTCATAGAAGGATTCGTTCCCTGCACTTTGCCATCTCACATGTGCCTTCTGTAGAACACTGACCAACAAAAAGGAAGTTGCAGAAGAGTGGACTCCTCCTCTAGGAGATTCTTCTCTGGTTCCCAACTCCCTTCCAAGGGGACGCAGTTCTGAAATGAGATGGATTCAGAAGCGGCTCCTTATGTTAAAGGGTTCTCTTGCCACCCTACCATACCAGGGCTCACCTATTTCATCATCCGATTATGTTTTTTTTTTCTTTCTTTCTTTATTTTTTTTTATTTTTATTTTTTTTATGAAATTTGTCAAATTGGTTTCCATACAACACCCAGTGCTCATCCCAAAAGGTGCCCTCCTCAATACCCATTACCCACCCTCCCCTCCCTCCCACCCCCCATCAACCCTCAGTTTGTTCTCAGTTTTTAACAGTCTCTTATGCTTTGGCTCTCTCGCACTCTAACCTCTTTTTTTTTTTTCCTTCCCCTCCCCCATGGGTTCCCGTTAAGTTTTTCAGGATCCACATAAGAGTGAAACCATATGGTATCTGTCTTTCTCTGTATGGCTTATTTCACTTAGCATCACACTCTCCAGTTACATCCATGTTGCCACAAAGGGCCTTATTCCATTCTTTCTCATTGCCACGTAGTATTCCATTGTGTATATAAACCACAATTTCTTTATCCATTCATCAGTTGATGGACATTTAGGCTCTTTCCATAATTTGGTTATTGTTGAGAGTGCTGCTATAAACATTGGGGTACAAGTGCCCCTATGTATCAGTACTCCTGTATCCCTTGGGTAAATTCCTAGCAGTGCTATTGCTGGGTCATAGGGTAGGTCTATTTTTAATTTTCTGAGGAACCTCCACACTGCTTTCCAGAGCGGCTGCACCAATTTGCATTCCCACCAACAGTGCAAGAGGGTTCCCATTTCTCCACATCCTCTCCAGCATCTATAGTCTCCTGATTTGTTCATTTTGGCCACTCTGACTGGCGTGAGGTGATACCTGAGTGTGGTTTTGATTTGTATTTCCCTGATAAGGAGCGACGCTGAACATCTTTTCATGTGCCTGTTGGCCATCCGGATGTCTTCTTTAGAGAAGTGTCTATTCATGTTTTCTGCCCATTTCTTCCCTGGGTTATTTGTTTTTCGGGTGTGGAGTTTGGTGAGCTCTTGATAGATTTTGGATACTAGCCCTTTGTCCGATATGTCATTTGCAAATATCTTTTCCCATTCCGTTGGTTGCCTTTTAGTTTTGTTGGTTGTTTCCTTTGCTGTGCAGAAGCTTTTTATCTTCATAAGATCCCAGTAATTCACTTTTGCTTTTAATTCCCTTGCCTTTGGGGATGTGTCAAGAGATTGCTACGGCTGAGGTCAGAGAGGTCTTTTCCTGCTTTCTCCTCTAAGGTTTTGATGGTTTCCTGTCTCACATTCAGGTCTGTATCCATTTTGAGTTTATTTTTGTGAATGGTGTGAGAAAGTGGTCTAGTTTCAACCTTCTGCATGTTGCTATCCAGTTCTCCCAGCACCATTTGTTAAAGAGGCTGTCTTTTTTCCATTGGATGTTCTTTCCTGCTTTGTCAAAGATGAGTTGGCCATACGTTTGTCATCCGATTATGTTTTTGTTTTTTTTTTTTTAATTTTTTTTTCAACGTTTATTTATTTTTGGGACAGAGAGAGACAGAGCATGAACGGGGGAGGGACAGAGAGAGAGGGAGACACAGAATCGGAAACAGGCTCCAGGCTCTGAGCCATCAGCCCAGAGCCCGACGCGGGGCTCGAACTCACGGACCGCGAGATCGTGACCTGGCTGAAGTCGGACGCTTAACCGACTGCGCCACCCAGGCGCCCCCGATTATGTTTTAATTTAATTCTGGGAGGACTATTTCCTGATGACCGAAATGGTGCCACATGTATTTTTATTCCACATGGAACCGAACTTTCAAAAGAAAAAGCAGTTTCAGAAATTTTGGAAGTGAGGTTGATAAATGTGAAGAATTATCTGTGGTCAATAAATTATGTTTTCCTTGTCTTGTGGACAAAAAAAGACATGAATATTTAATTTCATTAATATTTCTCTATACAATACTCCGTAGTTATGTTTTTCACACAAATATGCTTCTTCTGTCAAGCACATAATGTGTCATAAAATTCCCATTTCTATTTGTCTCACTGTTTAAAATTAAAACCTTCTGGTTTACTACTTAATACACTTAGCTTCCATAGGGTATGAATTCTCACTCACTTTAGCTCAACAATTTGAAACGTGGGCCCAGAGTGATGGGCACAGAACCTATTTTTGAGGAACTGTGGGGTACCAAGCTGAGGAGGGGATGGAAATTGGCTGTGCTTGGTTCCAATGCTAGGAGTTAAATTCTTCACTTTGATTTTATTACCACTCAGTGACTAGAAAGTAGAAATCTCTTACTTCCATCACGTTTTCCTGCACAGTACAATATAAAATTATCAGCATATCAAAGCCCACGAAGCATATTTTAAACAGATTTGAGATTCAAAATATGGGAAGGTCATAACAATTTGTAAATTATACACATTTTAAATATCTTTATTAGTGATCTGTCGATGAAATTTGAGTTTTTGTTGTGTCTCACTTATTTGGGTCTTTATTCTTCAACTGTAGAAAAGCGGAGGGATTGTAGTTCTTGAGTGACTTTGGCAGACACACGAAGAAGGTTGGGTGAACAGTGTGGTAGTAAACACGGCTGCCCGCTAGGTGGAGCTATGTCAAAGACGATGGAAGCACTTCCTTGTTTCCCTGGCTTCATGCAGGCTTAAGGCATCCACTCTTACCTTCTGAAATGCCCACCGGAAGGCAAACACCCACCTGATCCTGCAGTTGCTCCGTTCAGGAAACATTTCTGTCTCCTGATAACCAGGGGGAGCCTCACCCCCTGCTTCTTCACAGGACGATTAAAAATGTAGCCGTTTCAATTCGTAAGTACCTATTCAGCCTTCCCATTTTCCGGGGAACTTTGATCCATCCTTACTGTGTGGCCAAACTCCGCTACACCCAATGTCCTCTCAATTGTTCCTACCTGTAGAAACCTTTCCTTTTGTCCCAAGACAAATGATTTTTGTACTTTGCTCTCCCAGGACAACTAGCGGGGGCGTCTGATAGAATATGTCGCTGTATTTGGATGGGGGTGGTCTTAAATTTTCTTTAATGACACAAATTTAAAAGAGAGCTGGGCCTGTTGGTCTTGATTTTGGATATCAAATACAAGGAGAAAAGTAGACAATTAGTGACTCTTGGATTGACCTATGATTTAATACTTTGAAATCCATCAGATTTCCTATACACTGTCTCCTGCCCTTGCTTCTCCCTACACTTTCCTGGTTATCTAGGAGTAATACAAACAACAGAACATAATGAAAGGGAGGAAACTTGATTGTACACTATGTAAACAATAAAGCAAAGGAAACTTAACTGAATTGTGGCAGGACATCAAGAAGTGGAAATAAGATTAAGAATTATTTCTAATTTCCTACCTCAGAAGTAAAGTCTACAATTCTCCTGCTTCTTGTACATTTTCACACATTTCCAAACTTGAGCTGAACAAATGAAAGCAAATATGAAAGTCATACAATGCCAATATTGAGAAGTGGTGGCTGTTTTTGACTTTGAGAGACACTGTTCTAAATGGACTATAAATGCTCTGAGTTCACACCTTTGCCAGCCACCAACAGATTTGTACTTCATACACTTTACTAGGATTAACAAGGGGTGGAAATTCTGTGAAATGGCTAATCAATAATGGTTTTCATGTGAATATTAGTTTAGATAGAAGATGCAGGATAGATTGTATTGTAACAGTAGTTTCATTTCTGTTACACTCGGTAGCAGGTTTCAAAACAGAAATTTTACTGTACAATTTCCTGTGATTTTGCACTCCGTCCAGTTTGCTTCACAATTCCTTGAAATTACATATTTGCAATCACAGAGAGAAATATCTTGGGAGAAATAATGGTGTCCACGGAGTGAGCTTTTAGAGTACACTTCTTGAAACAATGATTGTTACATTTCATTAAAATATTTTCGTTTTTAACAAGGCCCCTGGGTAGCTCAGTTAAGCATCCGAGTTTGGCTCAGGTCATGATTTGTTGTTTTACAGGTTCAAGCCCCATATCAGCTCTGTGCTGACAGCTCAGCCTGGAGCCTGCTTAGGAATCTGTGTTCTCCCTCTCTCTCTGCCCCTCCCCCACTCACACTCTGTCTCGCTCTCAAAAACAAGTAAACATTAAAAAAATTTTACGTTTGGGGCACCTGGGTGGCCCAGTCAGTTGAGCATCCGACTTCAGCCCAGCTCCTGATCCCGTGCTTTGTGAGTTTGAGCCGTGTGTCAGGCTCTGTGCTGACTGACTCAGAGCCTGGAGCCTGCTTTGGATTTTGCGTCTCCCTCTTTCTCTCTGCCCCTCCCCTACTCTGTCTCTCTGTCTCCCAAAAATAAACAAACATTAAAAAAATGTTTTTAAAATTTTCCTTTTAAGTAATCTCTGCACCCAATTTGGGGCTCAATTTCATGACTCCGAGATCAAAAGTCATACACTCCACGGATCGAGCCAGCCAGTCAAGCCCTCATTACTTTTTACAAAATCTAAATATGAGAATATATTTATTACATTCACACCGGTGGGGTCTGTGACTAATTCCTTATAGATAGATAGATATCGACCCTTTAACATTGGGTTCAAAGAGATTGGGAGGAATCCTCCTTTTTCTTAGACTTAATAAACATGGCTTAAGACAGGGTTTCTTAAACTGGGCTCTGTTGACATTTTGCATGTGAGAAGTCTTGTGAGGAGCTGCAGGATGCCTTAAAAAATGTTTAGCTGCATCCCTGGCCTCAACCTGCCAAATGCCAGTGGTGCCTTCCCCACTGTTGACAACCTTCAATGTATCCAGAATTTGCCAGATGTCCCCTGGGGGCCCAGTTTCTCCCTGATTGGGGACCACCAGAAACCAATATCATGTGTTCCAGAGAACAGGGAAGGTACCCTCTCCAGGTAAAATAATCTATTATGTACCTGAATTAAGTAACAGTAATATTGGACTGAGGCATTGAGACGGTGTGAATACAGTGAGTGAGAGAGAGAAACTCCAATGTAAGTCTGGAGGCCAGGATTCAAGGGGAGGTGAGGGGAGCGCTGAATTATTTTAATTTAAATGATTCCCATTCATTAATTGGTTTCTCACATTTTAAAGAAGATGGCTAAGGAGATAGCAAGATGGAGAATTTAGATGATTAAACCATTACTGAGTGCCTACCATCCAATCCATGCCTGGCAACATGGATGTGGTTTTGTCACACAATGACTCTGGGTCTGGAGATTCCAGGCAGAGATGTGACTCTCAGGACTCATTCTGACAAAGTGGATTTTTCATTATGTTCTTCAAGTATAGCCTAGGAGATCCTGAACAGTACTGTCCACTATATTGCTGTGCTGTGAATGATCTCTAATATCTCCTCTACGGTACCGACCAGCTCTGAGCAGCTCTCGAGCCCTTGAAATATGGTCACATTTCATGTTTTACAGTGGAAATCTTAACATTTTGGATGTATCGGATTAAAAATATATTACTCACATTAGCTTCACTGTTTTACTGCTTTTGTTTTTCCTTTTTTCCAGTGTGTTTCCTGGAAAAGCTGAAAATATGTATGTACTTTGCATAGTTTTATCAGAGAACAGTGACCTAGAAGGTGGAGAATTGTGCCCTGTTGGAATCCTGAAAGTCACCCCTGCTCTGGGTTCATGTCTAGGCCAGGTAGTACATGCAGACAGAATGGGGGATCATGCTAGTTCTGGGTCCTCCTTGCATCTCAGCTCAAAGCCCTGGACAATTGATTTTTCTTTTTTGCAATGTAAATACATAAATTTATTACCTAATATTATACCTTTATAAAATTTGTATTAATTTAACACCTTTCCTATTGTTTTCCTGATTAAAACATACATACAATGGCAGAGTAGAAAATCTTAAGATTTAGAACATATAAAATTAATAGAATTCTGATTCTACTATTCAAAAAAAACACGGTAACATTTCTTTTCACGTTTCCCATATTGACACAAGAACAGTTCACCTTAGTTTTAGTTGACATTTTTCTTTCTATTATATTTTCTTAATGTAAATATTATAATTACTAATTTTCATTTTATGACTTTTTCTATATGTAGCCTCTCTGATTCTAAACTTCTAGACTAATTTGGTAGAGAAAAAACGTAATTAATGTAACTGTTTGTAGTTTTTTTATCAAAAACACAGGCATGTGTGTTTCAGTGAAGAGCTATAAGTAAACTTGTCCCACGCCTTTGCCAAGAAAATAAATATGCCTTCTATGTAACTACTCTACATCAAATTGTTTTTATACTTAAAGGGTCTATAACTTGACTAAATTACTTTAAGATGTAATGATTACTTCTAGTATTTCATCTGGGACAAATTTTAAACTTCGTTCTAGAGATGTCCTTTGACTCAGCTTGGTAGAAATTGGTATGGATTGTGTTTTAAATTAAAAAAATGTGACCTCTATTCTCAAAATATTTTCTTTTTCCCTCTTCTCCCTGAAATTTTGACTAGAGATTATAATCGGTGTTGGAGGGGTCAGGTCATTTCCCTTCATGTAATTTATTTTCAAAACAAAGAATGACAATGTGTGAGACCAGTGTTCAACTTTTGAAACAAAAGCACTTAATCTCCAATGGTGCCCCTCTCTCTGTAGAGACACACCTGTCCACACAGCAGAAGTTGGACGGTGTGCTCCTGCATTCCCCATGAAAGTGCTGTTGCCATGGCAATGAAATGATGTAAGATGCCCTTTTTCCAACTGCCAGTCTCTGAGCTGAGCAGTTCAAATCTGATAGCAAGTGAGTTCTCAGATCTGTACCCAGCGTCTTCGAAGATGGGCAATCTAAAAGATCTTAACACTGCTACTAACTGGACAGTTAGGGGTTGCTCAAAATATTTTTCCATTGTTTAAAATCTCTATCTGGTCGTACATAGTTATCAATATGTTTTATAGTTTTGTTTATCTCTTGATTTTAGGTTATTCTATCAAGATAAATCCCTTGATATTTTTTTCCATTGAGAAAAATGGACTCTATCCTGCACCCCTTTCTTGTCCTAGGGGAAAACATATGGCAATGTCTGTTGTAAAATCTTTTAAAACTCCAAACGTGTTCAAATTATTCATTACAGAAATGAATGAATACAGAATGGTTGATATGGAAGGTATCCATCATTGTTTTTAACATGCTTTCCCTATACTCTTTATACCAAAAAGGGGTATTGGGTTCAGTATTTGGGGAGATGTTCTCCTTCATTCACATAAAGAGTTGTCCAAAAGAGACCCTAACAATATGAGAGTTTCAACAATTTGTGGCCCCCAAACACACATTTACCTCTATCCTTTGGGTGTTATCCAGAATTACACTGTATACATTGGCTCACTCTGGAGAACAATCATGAATATTTCTGGTCAAGGGCCACAGAGAGTGGGATCCAGAGGTCACCAACCACTTTTTTTTTCTTTTATTTTGGGTTCCTTTTCTTTTTCTCCTTCTGTATGACTTTATTTTTATTTTTTTTGGTAGCTTTTTTTTCAATATATGAAGTTTATTATCAAATTGTTTTCCATACAACACCCTGTGCTCATCCCAAAAGGTGCCCTCCTCAATACCCATCACCCACCCTCCCCTCCTTCCCACCCCCATCAACCCTGAGTTTGCTCTCAGTTTTTAAGAGTCTCTTATGCTTTGGCTTTCCTTCCCCTCCCCCATGGGTTTCTGTTGTTTCTCAGGATCCACGTAAGAGTGAAACCAAATGGTATCTGTCTTTCTCTGTATGGCTTATTTCACTTAGCATAACACTCTCCAGTTACATCCATGTTGCCACAAAGGGCCTTATTTCATTCTTCCTCATTGCCACGTAGTACTCCATTATGTATATAAACCACAATTTCTCTATCCATTCATCAGTTGATGGACATTTAGGCTCTTTCCATAATTTGTCTATTGTTGAGAATGCTGCTATAAACATTGGGGTACAAGTGCCCTTATGCATCAGTACTCCTGTATCCCTTGGGTAAATTCCTAGCAGTGCTATTGCTGGGTCATAGGGTAGGTCTATTTTTAATTTTCTGAGGAACCTCCACACTGCTTTCCAGAGCGGCTGCACCAATTTGCATTCCCACCAACAGTGCTAGAAGGCTCCCGTTTCTCCACATCCTCTCCAGCATCTATAGTCTCCTGATTTTTTCATTTTGGCCACTCTGATTGGCGTGAGCTGATATCTGAGTGTGGTTTTGATTTGTATTTCCCTGATAAGGAGTGACGTTGAGCATCTTTTCATGTGCCTGTTGGCCATCCAGATGTCTTCTTTAGAGAAGTGTCTATTCATGTTTTCTGCCCATTTCTTCCCTGGGTTATTTGTTTTTCGGGTGTGGAGTTTGGTGAGCTCTTGATAGATTTTGGATACTAGCCCTTTGTCTGATATGTCATTTGCAAATATCTTTTCCCATTCCGTTGGTTGCCTTTTAGTTTTGTTGGTTGTTTCCTTTGCTGTGCAGAAGCTTTTTATCTTCATAAGATCCCAGTAATTCACTTTTGCTTTTAATTCCCTTGCCTTTGGGGATGTGTCGAGTAAAAGATTGCTACGGCTGAGGTCAGAGAGGTCTTTTCCTGCTTTCTCCTCTAGGGTTTAGATGGTTTACTGTCTCACATTCAGGTCCTTTATCCATTTTGAGTTTGTTTTTGTGAATGGTGTGAGAAAGTGGTCTAGTTTCAACCTTCTGCATGTTGCTATCCAGTTCTTCCAGCACCATTTGTTAAAGAGACTTTTTTCCATTGGATGTTCTTTCCTGCTTTGTCAAAGATGAGTTGGCCATACGTTTGTGGGTCTAGTTCTGGTTTTTTTTTTTTCTATTCCATTGGTCTATGTGTCTGTTTTTGTGCCAATACCATGCTGTCTTGATGATGACAGCTTTGTGGTAGAGGCTAAAGTCTGGGATTGTGGTGCCTACTGCTCTTTTCTTCTTCAAAATTACTTTGGCTATTCGGGGCCTTTTGTGGTTCCATATGAATTTTAGGATTGCTTGTTCTAGTTTCGAGAAGAATGCTGGTGCAATTTTGATTGGGATTGCATTGAATGTGTAGATAGCTTTGGGTAGTATTGACATTCTGACAATATTTATTCTTCCAATCCATGAACAGGGAATGTCTTTCCATTTCTTTATATCTTCTTCAATTACCTTCATAAGCTTTCTATACATTTCAGCATACAGATCTTTTACATCTTTGGTTAGATTTATCCCTAGGTATTTTATGTCTCTTGGTGCAATTGTGAATGGGATCAGTTTCTTTATTTGTCTTTCTGTTGCTTCATTGTTAGTGTATAAGAATGCAACTGATTTCTGTACATTGATTTTGTATCCTGCAACTTTGCTGAATTCATGTATCAGTTCTAGCACAATTTTGGTGGAGTCTATCAGATTTTCCATGTATAGTATCATGTCATCTGCAAAAAGCGAAAGCGTAACTTCATCTTTGCCAAATTTGATGCGTTTGATTTCCTTTTGTTGTTTGATTGCTGATGCTAGAACTTCCAACACTATGTTAAACAACAGCGGCGAGAGTGGACATCCCTGTCGTGTTCCTGATCTCAGGGAAAAAGCTCTCAGTTTATCCCCATTGAGGATGATGTTAGTTGTGGGCTTGTCATAAATGGCTTTTATGATCTTTAAGTATGTTACTTCTATCCCGATTTTCTCGAGGGTTTTTATTAAGAAAGGATGCTGAATTTTTTCAAAAGCCTTTTCTTCATCGATTGACAGGATCACATTGTTCTTATTTTTCTTTTATTAATGTGATATATCCCATTGATTGATTTGCAAATGTTGAACCAGCCCTGCATCCAAGAAATGAATCCCACTTGATCATGGTGAATAATTCTTTGTATATGCTGTTGAATTCGATTTGCTGTTTTACTGAGAAATTTTGCATCCATATTCATCAAGGATATTGACCTGTAGGTCTCTTTTTTTACTGGGTCTCTCTCTGGTTTAGGAATCAAAGTAATACTGGCTTCATAAAATGAGTCTGGAAGTTTTCCTTCCTTAGTGTTTGGAATAGCTTGAGAAGGATAGGTATTATCTCTGCTTTAAACATCTGGCAGAACTCCCCTGGGAACCCTTCTGGTTCTGGACTCTTATTTGTTGGGAGATTTTTGATGACTGATTCAATTTCTTCGCTACTCAGAGCCAGTACAGCCCCTGCCCTCCACCAGTCAGGCCTTAGTCCTGGCTTTTCAGATGGTTCCACAGACCACTAATCAGTGCCACGTTAAGTGTCCCAGCCTACATTCAATAAACCATCAAAGCACCAGCCCAATGGTCCTATTTCGCAATTAATTCACAGTAGCTGCTCAAGCCAGGGTTTTTCAACTGAAAGGGAGTTAATTCTTGGCAGAGCTGTCACGTGACAGTTGGTTTGGAATGTGGTGGGTTTGGAGTCAGCTTGGGAGCTGAGCAGACCGCTGGCCACTGAACGTGGCCAAGTGGCCATTGGGGAAGGCTCCTTGTGAGACCCCTGGTAGTATGAATGCCGGGTGAAGATGGCCACTGTTGGGCTTCCCCTGTTCCTTCAGAAGGGCTTCACTTGGTGGTAACTGCACTGTGCCTTGGGTCAGGGGTTGAAACTAGAGGTGGGAAGCTGAGTTAGGATTTGCACTTTTCTCTTAGCTTAGGCACCTCCTCCAGGGCATCAACTATCTTCCACAGAGACCTTGGGGAGGAAGATTTGATAAAGAGAATGGGGGAGCCCCTGGCTCAGGGGTTCAAAGCATGATCTCAGGTGCCCTGGGAAGGTCCCAGATTTTCAGGGGTCTCTGTCCCCGGGGAACATTTACATTCCTATCCTGGACCTCCCACTCAGAATAGTGAATCTTGGTGAGTCACTTAATCTCTCACAGAAAATGAGGGTCACAGGCCCTGCCTTCTCTGCCCCATGGGGTTGATATGGGGATCCCAGGAGATGGTAACAGGTCTTCCCCATGAGCTGTAAAGCATCCTAGCCATGGACAGGATGAAAAAGAAGCGTCCATCCTCCTTTGTCCTGTAGCCATCCAAGTCCCCACTCTAGATTCAACCACTACGAAGTGTTTAGATAAGTTTCAGACATTTAGTGACTGAACACTTACACACTGCTTCTGAACCATCATTCATTTTTTCCGGACTTTTCCTACATTTAATCACTTTCAACTTCATACCATAAGACTAATACACCTTAGGAAAGTTTTCATTGTGCAGTTCAAGGAACTTAGGCACAACCCAAGAGGCACCAACCCCATGCTCTCAATGACTGGAATAATCTGATTTCTATACTGTCTCAGATAAAGGTAATTGCCAACATATTGTCTGTAGGAAATTTTCTTTTTCTTTCGTGGTAAAGGTACTCAACCTACAAACTCACTCTTACTGATTTTCAAGCAGTTCATCACAGGCCCTATGTTCCAAGGTAGGTTTCCAGAACTGATTTCTTTTGTATAAATGAAACTTGGTGCCCTGATCACCAATTCCTCCCTTTCACTTCCCTCCAGCGCCTATTCTATTCTCTGTTTCTATGCATTTTTCTGTTTTAGGTTCCACATGTGACATCCTGCAGTATTCTTTCTGTGTCTGGCTTATTTCGCTTAACACCAAGTCCCCCAGGGCCATCCGTATTGTCACAAATGACAGGACTTCCTTCCTTTCTTTCTTTTTTTTTTTTTTTTGCAATTTCTTTTCTGCTTTATTCTTTTTTTTTATATATGAAATTTATTGACAAATTGGTTTCCATACAACACCCAGTGCTCATCCCAAAAGGTGCCCTCCTCAATACCCATCACCCACCCACCCCTCCCTCCCACCCCCCATCAACCCTCAGTTTGTTCTCAGTTTTTAACAGTCTCTTATGCTTTGGCTCTCTCCCACTCTAACCTCTTTTTTTTTTTTTCCTTCCCCTCCCCCATGGGTTCCTGTTAAGTTTCTCAGGATCCACATAAGAGTGAAACCATATGGTATCTGTCTTTCTCTGTATGGCTTATTTCACTTAGCATTACACTCTCCAGTTCCATCCACGTTGCTACAAAAGGCCATATTTCATTTTTTCTCATTGCCACATAGTATTCCATTGTGTATATATACCACAATTTCTTTATCCATTCATCAGTTGATGGACATTTAGGCTCTTTCCATAATTTGGCTATTGTTGAGAGTGCTGCTATGAACATTGGGGTACAAGTGCCCCTATGCATCAGTACTCCTGTATCCCTTGGATAAATTCCTAGCAGTGCTATTGCTGGGTCATAGGGTAGGTCTATTTTTAATTTTCTGAGGAACCTCCACACTGCTTTCCAGAGCGGCTGCACCAATTTGCATTCCCACCAACAGTGCAAGAGGGTTCCCGTTTCTCCACATCCTCTCCAGCATCTATAGTCTCCTGATTTGTTCATTTTGGCCACTCTGACTGGCGTGAGGTGATACCTGAGTGTGGTTTTGATTTGTATTTCCCTGATAAGGAGCGACGCTGAACATCTTTTCATGTGCCTGTTGGCCATCTGGATGTCTTCTTTAGAGAAGTGTCTATTCATGTTTTCTGCCCATTTCTTCACTGGGTTATTTGTTTTTCGGGTGTGGAGTTTGGTGAGCTCTTTATAGATTTTAGATACTAGCCCTTTGTCCGATATGTCATTTGCAAATATCTTTTCCCATTCCGTTGGTTGCCTTTTAGTTTTGTTGGTTGTTTCCTTTGCTGTGCAGAAGCTTTTTATCTTCATAAGGTCCCAGTCATTCACTTTTGCTTTTAATTCCCTTGACTTTGGGGATGTGTCGAGTAAGAGATTGCTACGGCTGAGGTCAGAGAGGTCTTTTCCTGCTTTCTCCTCTAAGGTTCTGATGGTTTCCTGTCTCACATTTAGGTCCTTTATCCATTTTGAGTTTATTTTTGTAAGTGGTGTGAGAAAGTGGTCTAGTTTCAACCTTCTGCATGTTGCTGTCCAGTTCTCCCAGCACCATTTGTTAAAGAGGCTGTCTTTTTTCCATTGGATGTTCTTTCCTGCTTTGTCAAAGATGAGTTGGCCATACGTTTGTGGGTCTAGTTCTGGGGTTTCTATTCTATTCCATTGGTCTGTGTGTCTGTTTTTGTGCCAATACCATGCTGTCTTGATGATGACAGCTTTGTAGTAGAGGCTAAAGTCTGGGATTGTGATGCCTCCTGCTTTGGTCTTCTTCTTCAAAATTCCTTTGGCTATTCGGGGCCTTTTGTGGTTCCATATGAATTTTAGGATTGCTTGTTCTAGTTTCGAGAAGAATGCTGGTGCAATTTTGATTGGGATTGCATTGAATGTGTAGATAGCTTTGGGTAGTATTGACATTTTGACAATATTTATTTTTCCAATCCATGAGCAGGGAATGTCTTTCCATTTCTTTAAATCTTCTTCAATTACCTTCATAAGCTTTCTATAGTTTTCAGCATACAGATCCTTTACATCTTTGGTTAGATTTATTCCTAGGTATTTTATGCTTCTTGGTGCAATTGTGAATGGGATCAGTTTCTTTATTTGTCTTTCTGTTGCTTCATTGTTAGTGTATAAGAATGCAACTGATTTCTGTACATTGATTTTGTATCCTGCAACTTTGCTGAATTCATGTATCAGTTCTAGCAGACTTTTGGTGGAGTCTATCGGATTTTCCATGTATAGTATCATGTCATCTGCAAAAAGCGAAAGCTTGACTTCATCTTTGCCAATTTTGATGCCTTTGATTTCCTTTTGTTGTCTGATTGCTGATGCTAGAACTTCCAGCACTATGTTAAACAACAGCGGTGAGAGTGGGCATCCCTGTCGTGTTCCTGATCTCAGGGAAAAAGCTCTCAGTTTTTCCCCGTTGAGGATGATGTTAGCTGTGGGCTTTTCATAAATGGCTTTAACTATGTTCCTTCTATCCCGACTTTCTCAAGGGTTTTTATTAAGAAAGGGTGCTGGATTTTGTCAAAGGCCTTTTCTGCATCGATTGACAGGATCATATGGTTCTTCTCTTCTTTTCTGTTAATGTGATGTATCACGTTGATTGATTTGCGAATGTTGAACCAGCCCTGCATCCCAGGAATGAATCCCACTTGATCATGGTGAATAATTCTTTTTATATGCTGTTGAATTCGATTTGCTAGTATCTTATTGAGAATTTTTGCATCCATATTCATCAGGGATATTGGCCTGTAGTTCTCTTTTTTTACTGGGTCTCTGTCTGGTTTAGGAATCAAAGTAATACTGGCTTCATAGAATGAGTCTGGAAGTTTTCCTTCCCTTTCTATTTCTTGGAATAGCTTGAGAAGGATAGGTATTATCTCTGCTTTAAATGTCTGGTAGAACTCCCCTGGGAAGCCATCTGGTCCTGGACTCTTATTTGTTGGGAGATTTTTGATAACCGATTCAATTTCTTCGCTGGCAATGGGTCTGTTCAAGCTTTCTATTTCCTCCTGATTGAGTTTTGGAAGAGTGTGGGTGTTCAGGAGTTTGTCCATTTCTTCCAGGTTGTCCAATTTGTTGGCATATAATTTTTCATAGTATTCCCTGATAATTGTTTGTATCTCTGAGAGATTGGTTGTAATAATTCCATTTTCATTCATGATTTTATCTATTTAGGTCATCTCCCTTTTCTTTTTGAGAAGCCTGGCTAGAGGTTTGTCAATTTTGTTTATTTTTTCAAAAAACCAACTCTTGGTTTCGTTGATCTGCTCTACAGTTTTTTGAGATTCTATATTGTTTATTTCTGCTCTGATCTTTATTATTTCTCTTCTTCTGCTGGGTTTAGGTTGCCTTTGCTGTTCTGCTTCTATTTCCTTTAGGTGTGCTGTTAGATTTTGTATTTTTCTTGTTTCTTGAGATAGGCCTGGATTGCGATGTATTTTCCTCTCAGGACTGCCTTCGCTGCGTCCCAAAGCATTTGGATTGTTGTATTTTCATTTTCGTTTGTTTCCATATATTTTTTGATTTCTTCTCTAATTGCCTGGTTGACCCACTCATTCGTTAGTAGGGTGTTCTTTAACCTCCATGCTTTTGGAGGTTTTCCAGACTTTTTCCTGTGGTTGATTTCAAGCTTCATAGCATTGTGGTCTGAAAGTATGCATGGTATAATTTCAATTCTTGTAAACTTATGAAGGGCTGTTTTGTGACCCAGTATATGATCTATCTTGGAGAATGTTCCATGTGCACTCGAGAAGAAAGTATATTCTGTTGCTTTGGGATGCAGAGTTCTAAATATATCTGTCAAGTCCATCTGATCCAATGTCTCATTCAGGGCTCTTGTTTCTTTATTGACCGTGTGTCTAGATGATCTATCCATTTCTGTAAGTGGGGTGTTAAAGTCCCCAGCAATTACCACATTCTTATCAATAAGGTTGCTTATGTTTATGAGTAATTGTTTTATATATTTGGGGGCTCCGGTATTCGGCGCATAGACATTTATAATTGTTAGCTCTTCCTGATGGATAGACCCTGTAACTATTATATAATGTCCTTCTTCATCTCTTGTTACAGCCTTTAATTTAAAGTCTAGTTTGTCTGATATAAGTATGGCTACTCCAGCTTTCTTTTGGCTTCCAGTAGCATGATAAATAGTTCTCCATCCCCTCACTCTGAATCTAAAGGTGTCCTCAGGTCTAAAATGAGTCTCTTGTAGACAGCAAATAGATGGGTCTTGTTTTTTTATCCATTCTGATACCCTATGTCTTTTGGTTGGTGCATTTAATCCATTTACATTCAGTGTTATTATAGAAAGATACGGGTTTAGAGTCATTGTGATGTCTGTATGTTTTATGCTTGTAGTGATGTCTCTGGTACTTTGTCTCACAGGGTCCCCCTTAGGATCTCCTGTAGGGCTGGTTTAGTGGTGACAAATTCCTTCAGTTTTTGTTTGTTTGGGAAGACCTTTATCTCTCCTTCTATTCTAAATGACAGACTTGCTGGATAAAGGATTCTCGGCTGCATATTTTTTCTGTCTAGCACACTGAAAATCTCGTGCCAATTCTTTCTGGCCTGCCAAGTTTCAAAAGAGAGATCAGTCACGAGTCTTATAGGTCTCCCTTTATATGTGAGGGCACGTTTACCCCTTGCTGCTTTCAGAATTTTCTCTTTATCCTTGTATTTTGCCAGTTTCACTATGATATGTCGTGCAGAAGATCGATTCAAGTTACATCTGAAGGGAGTTGTCTGTGCCTCTTGGATTTCAATGCCCTTTTCCTTCCCCAGTTCAGGGAAGTTCTCAGCTATAATTTCTTCAAGTACCCCTTCAGCACCTTTCCCTCTCTCTTCCTCCTCTGGGATACCAATTATGCGTATATTATTTCTTTTTAGTGTATCACTTAGTTCTCTAATTTTCCCCTCATATTCCTGGATTTTTTTATCTCTCTTTTTCTCAGCTTCCTCTTTTTCCATAACTTTATCTTCTAGTTCACCTATTCTCTCCTCTGCCTCTTCCATCCGAGCTGTGGTGGTTTGCATTTTGTTTTGCATTTCATTTAAAGCGTTTTTCAGCTCCTCGTGACTGTTCCTTAGTCCCTTGATCTCTGTAGCAAGAGATTCTCTGCTGTCCTGTATACTGTTTTCCAGCCCAGCGATTAATTTTATGACTATTATTCTAAATTCACTTTCTGTTATATTATTTAAATCCTTTTTGATCAGCTCATTAGCTGTTGTTATTTCCTGGAGATTCTTCTGAGGGGAATTCTTCCGCTTGGTCATTTTGGATAGTCCCTGGTGTGGTGAGGACCTGCAGGGCACTTCCCCTGTGCTGTGGTGTATAACTGGAGTTGGTGGGCGGGGCCGCAGTCAGTCCTGATGTCTGCCCCCAGCCCACCGCTAGGGCCACAGTCAGACTGGTGTGTGCCCTCTCTTCCCCTCTCCTAGGGGCGGGATTCACTGTGGGGTGGCGTGGCCCGTCTGGGCTACTTGCACACTGCCAGGCTTGTGATGCTGGGGATCTGGCGTATTAGCTGGGGTGGGAAGGCAAGGTGCACGGCGGCAGGGGGGGCAGGCTTAGCTCGCTTCTCCTTAGGTGATCCACTTCAGGAGGGGCCCTGTGGCAGCCAGAGGGAGTCAGATCCGCTGCCGGAGGTTTGGCTCCGCAGAAGCACAGAGTTGGGTGTTTGCGAGGAGCGAGCAATTTCCCTGGCCGGAACCGGTTCCCTTTGGGATTTTGGCTGGGGGATGGGCGGGGGAGATGGCGCTGGCGAGCGCCTTTGTTCCCCGCCAAACTGAGCTCTGTCATCCGGGGGCTCCGCAGCTCACCCTCCCTTTGTCCTCCAGCCTTCCCGCTTTCGGAGCAGAGCTGTTAACTTATGACCTCCCAGACGCTAAGTCACGCTTGCTGTTGGAACACAGTCCGTCAGGCCCCTCCGCTTTTGCAAGCCGGACTCGGGGGCTCTGCTTGGCCGGCGAGCTGCCCCTCCGCCCCGGCTCCCTCCCGCCAGTCCGTGGAGCGTGCACCGCCTCGCCGCCCTTCCTACCCTCTTCCGTGGGCCTCTCGTCTGCACTTGGGTCCGGTGACTCCGTTCTGCTAATCCTCTGGCGGTTTTCTGGGTTATTTAGGCAGGTGTAGGTGGAATCTAAGTGATCAGCAGGACGCGCGGTGAGCCCAGCGTCCTCCTACGCCGCCATCTTCCTGTCCGTCCAGGACTTCCTTTCTTTTTAAGGCTGACTAGTCTCCCATTGTATGGACAGACCACATTGTCTTTGTGCATTTGTTTGTCAATGGACCTTCAGTTGTTTCGATATCTCAGCTTTTGTGAATGCAGAACAAGGGAGTGCAAATATCATATGGAAGACCAGATTTCAATATTTTGGATGTGTTAGCTAAAGTGGGATTGCTGAATCAAATTGTAGTTCTTTTTTAAATGTCTTGAAGAACGTCCATATTGTTTTTTCATAGTGACTGCATCAGTTTACCTTCTCTGTTGGATAACTTTTAAAGGTGATTCATTTATTGAGGGAGCGGTGTAGAATCCCAGTCAGAGATTTGATTCCAGAAACCTTTAGATCATGAACTGGGGCCAAATCAAGAGTGGGACACTTAACCAACTGATGAAATTATATGTTCAGGAAGATCGGGCATTTTTGCTGGCTGGAGCAGCTACCCTGACATGTTCTTTGTAGGAGAGAGGTTTGAGGGTGTGGAGAAAAGACAGATTTCCCAGGGGAAAACTTAAGTCCATGTTTACAGTGTGAGAAGACAATGTATTCACAGTGTGGAGTGTGTGTGTGTGTACGTGCCCGTGTGCATGTGTGTTTGAGAGAGACAGAAACTAAGGGAGAGGGAAAAACAAAGAGAACGAGACACACTCATGAGAGAGAGAGAGGTGAGAGAGAGAGAGAGATGTGTGTTTCCCCAGGAAACACGTGACACTGACACTGCACAATGGCCAATGTTTTCTGTCAACAAAACTCATACTGCACATTTCCAAGAATACTGCCGAGAGAGACTCAGCAGGAACATTCAGTCCATGCTGGTAAACAAAGCCTCTGTATGCTCTGCCCCATGATCGTATCAAGGAAGAATCCCTGAGTTATTGTTGAGCAGCACCAACAATGTACTGCCATATATTTCTGTCCTTCTAAGTGTCCCTAAGGAGGAAAACATGCATGTCGTTCGTGTAAGAAGGTACCAGGCTGTTGCTGAGGTGAGCTTGCCTGTCTTTCCTTGAGGAACACAAGTTCTTTCTTAGAGTCTTTCCAATCAACTTCTGTTGTAAATATGACAGTGTACATTTTAGACAATATTGTTAGTTTCCCTGGTGTGGAGAGTGGTGAGTGGTTGTCTCTTGCCAACTGTAACTTTGGTCAGGGGATATTTACCACTGGCAGTGCCAAACCTGGTCAAAAACAGTGTCATAGAATCTTTTTCATCAGCAGCAATTTTTTCTGCTTGTGTAAAGAGTTTTGTAGTCGCCATCCTAAGTGGTCTTGAGAGACACATCCCCAGAAAAACATCTTCTGACAGGGATCCTATTCATTTGCTTTTGTGTTCTTTGACTCACCCACTGTGTCCTATCATATCCTGAAGTCACCAAGAGAACTGAAAAGTGGGGCAAATACTGTATATCATGATCGCACCCTGATGGTGTTTTCTTTCTTAACATTCATGTGGCCGTAGGAGTACGGGAAAAAGTTATGAATCGTGGAAACTGTTGCTGAGGAATATGTTTGGGTGGTAATGTTTGTGGGGTATTCTTGTCTTCAGTCTGGAAAGCTACCCTGATTCCAGAGTCCTGGGGAGGACTGGTGCTTGAGGGTGGGTGGGGAAACCCTGACGTCCCAGGTGAAAAACTATGTCCATGTTTCTACATTATGAGAAAGATAATGTATTCTTTGTGTGCTGTGTGATTTTGTGTGCATGAGACTTGGGACGGTTCTTTATGTGTGTGTATGTCGCGTGATTGTTAGTGTGTATATGTGTGTTTTTTCTTGAGAGACCCAGAGACAGAGAGAGCCTCACTCTGAAAGAGGCAGACATATTGAAACACAGAGAGAGATGTGGGTTTTTCCAGACGATATGTACCACTGACACTGCACAATGACCAATATCTACATTTTCAGAATGTTCTCATACTGCACACTTCAAGGAAACCCATGCAGGTAACAAAAGCGTCCATATATTCTGGCCCATATTCATATAAAGGAAGAGTCCCTGAATTATTCTTCAGCAGCACCAACTAGGTGTTGACGTGCATTCTCTTTTCTTCTAAGTGTATAGTTGGAAGCATAGACTGTGTGGCTTTTTCAGACTGACTTCTTTCACTGACATGTATCCAGTTAACATTTATCCATGTCTTTTTTGGGGCTTGATAGCTCAATTATTTTGTTACAGAATATTTCATTGGATGTACTGAAAGTTCCTTGTCTTTTCCCCTATTGAAGGACAGTGTGGTTGCCTCTAGTATTGATGATCATACATAAGCCTGATATAAGCACTCCTGGGTAAGATTTTGTGTGAACACAATCTTTCAACTCAACTGGGTAAATACCGAGCGATAACATTGCTGGATGATACAGGAAGACTGTGTTTTGTTTTATAAGATCTGTTAGGCATCACCAGGGAAACCTTTTGAGGCTGGCACTTAATTTGTATGTTATTTTAAATTAATCAGTTTTTTCTTTTTTGTATTTAGTTTTAATTTTTAATTATTTTGGTTCGTTATTATGCAGTGCAAAATTAGTTTCGAAGCAGAATTCAGTGATTCATCAAAACATCCAAGAATCATCACAATTTTTTTCCTTAATACCTGTCCACCCACCTCCCTCCAGCAACACTGTTCTCTATCCGTTTTTCCTGTGGTTTCTCTCCCTCTCTTTCTAAACCCCTGATTCCCAAGTTTTCATCTGTTTTTTTCTTAAATTCCACATGTGAGTGAAATCTCATACTTTTCTTTCACCGACTCAATTTCTTTGATATACATCTATTCAGAGGATATATTCCTCTTGCGTGGGTTTTGGTAGTTTGTGTCTTAGAAGGAATTAGCCTCTTTAAGCTATAACAGAGTTGTTCCAAGCAACACTTCAGAATTCTTTCAATGTCCCTAAGATCTGTAGTGATGACTTCTTTTTCAACTGATGCTAACATGTTTTCTCTTTCTTCATGGTTATTCAGGCTAGAGTTTACCCATTTTACTGACAAATACAAAGAACCAGCTTTTGTTTTGCTTTTGTTTTCTCTCATAATATCCTGTTTTCTATTTCAGTCTTATCTGCAGTATTTTTTCCTCCTGCTTCTTTTTATATTACATTACTGTTCCTTGCTTTGTTTCCTAAGGTGGAACCTTAAATTATTCACTTTATGTCTTTCTTGTTTTCTAACACATGGCATTTAGGACTAAATTTCCCCCAAACACTGATGTCCACAATTTCTCATCAAATTATATCTTCATTGAAAATACTTTTCAATTTGTCTTGAAACTTTGACCACTGTATTATTCAGAAGTGTATGATGAAATCTCCAGTTATATTTGGATTTTCCAATAATTCTCTTTATTGTGGATTTCTAGTTTAATTTCACAGAGGTGTGAGAGCATACATGTAAGATTTCTACTCTTTTCAATTCGTTGAGTTGGGTTTTTATGGCCCAGCGTGTGGTCTCTATTGGTGAAGGTTCCATGAGAGCTTGAGAAAAAAGTGTGTTCTTCTTGACTCTGCTCCAGTAAATCTTGACTCTCTTTAGTAACTTTTCTGTCTCTTGGGGGCCATGGTTTGTCTTGTGTTTTTCTCTCTCATAAATTCCAGAAGGGTTGTGGATTGTTCAGTCTGTTCAGGCTTTTTCTTGTTAGGGTGGAGAGAGGTGATTTCCATGCTTCTGGCCTGTGGGGCCCTCTACTTTTGTTTGAACATGCCTTCATTCTCCTTTTCTCCTTAAGGGTGTATTGAGCTCAATAAATTTGGGCACATGCTGCTTCTATTCATATAATTAGCTTTCCAAAACAGCTGAGAGAAACGTGCATGGACGTGTTTATGGACCACCATGCACATTTTCTTTTACATGTTTGCTGTTACCCCCACTTATAGTTTTACAGAAATATCAGCCATATGCTTCCACTCAACTTTTACCCTCTGCAGATGTAAGAACTTGGGAAAATATTATTTTTTGTGTGTATGTGTGGGTTTCCTGTTTTTTTTAATATCCATTGAGTATCCAGCTTTTCATAGACAACAGTAGATAGTGTGTTGAGATGAAAAGTGAAATAATTATATTGTAGCTAATTGCATAATTTTTATGTAGAAGTCCAACTTTAAAAAATAAGTCTCTATTAATGTTGTTTTGATGTAATGCATGACTCAGATCTCCTGACTCTTCATCCAGAGCTCTCGTCAAAGGCTACACTATGGTCATTTGCATGACTTGGCAACAGTCTTAGCTTGAGGACTCACATTTAGAAGGAATCAATAATACAAGATGATACGGTTTCACACATTTGACAACACCGGTATGTTATATAGATAATGCCTCTTTTCCCAAGGCACTTGTTTTCATCCTGTTTGATCAGATGTCTGTTGATCCTGGGTTAGGCAACTGATACATTCTGGAAGCATCGTGCACAATAATTTGGGAAATGGCCACTTACTGTGTACTCACGCAGTCACCAATGTCATTTTTGAGAAATTTATCTGACAACTTAAAAACTGTGTCTTAAGATAAAGTGATTATTTTTAGACAAAGCAGCTGTGTGTCATGGAAAAAACAGTGCCCTGGGAGCTTGGACCCCAGGGTTTGAATGCAGCTCTCAGTTTTGTTAGGTTGTGAGATATCAGACAAGATAATTCCTTTCTGATTAAACTTCCTGAGCTTTAACACCACAAGCTTTACTTGAATTAATCATCCCACCCTCATGACAACTGTTGTGCTGTAATTTCTGAAGGCACTGTTCAGATGGAGAGATTGAAGCACGAAGATGAATGTGGACAAGCTCACAAACTCTTAACTGAAAAGCCAAAATGTGAGAACAGCCCCATGCTGGTATTCTTAGCTTTGAATTATACTCCCAACACTGACAAAGTTGACTCTGAACCATGGAATCAGTAGGAACCAAACAAACTCTTTCCAAGTTCTGTGTATATTTCTGGGACTGCATGCATCTCTGTGGTCACATAGAGGACAGTGTTTGGCATAGCCATCATTGTGAAAACCACATAGAGGGTCCAAATCTGTCTGGTCAACTCATAAAGAGACTGGGAGGGACAGTATCGAAATCCCTGGTAAATGTCTT
This sequence comes from Lynx canadensis, assembly GCF_007474595.2. Classification (NCBI taxonomy): domain Eukaryota; kingdom Metazoa; phylum Chordata; class Mammalia; order Carnivora; family Felidae; genus Lynx; species Lynx canadensis. Next base: position 63,942,265 of record NC_044314.2, on the reverse strand, counting down.
TCAGTGCTGCGTAACTTCTCAGAAGCTGGCCATAAACGGGGATTCAGAGATATGCAGGAATGCTGTGGTCTTTGATAGCTTACCTCAACCCCAGAAGCGCTCAAATGCTGGAAACTACACACCTCAGCAAAAATGGCAAATAACTCAAAGTAACCCAAAGTGCGCTAACTTTTTTGCAACTCTTTTACAGAGCTGGGTTAGAGAATGTAACAAGGTACCCATGTCTCACACTGTAATGAACCTTCCCATTTTTGGATGTCTGCTTTTAGCTTGGAGAGATGCCTAACTCAAGGAATACACAGACGAGACAAAAACTGGATGGAAAAATATGGGATAAGTTATGGTCATTTTAATTCATTTTAGATTTTGAATTTTTTGACTATCTTTTTAGGGTTTTTCATTATTATCATTATTATTTTTATTATTGTTGAAGTGTAGTTGACACAATGTTACATCAACTTCAGGCATAAAGGATAGTGATTTGACAGGCCTCTGTGTTCTTTATGTGCTCACAAGTGTAACTACTGTGTGCCACCATACAGTGCCATGATGGTTCCATTGACTAAAATCCCTATGCTGGACTTTTCAATACTGTGACATGCATTCGATAATTGGAATGTTGTTCCTCCCACTCCACTTAATTACAGCTAGATTTCAAAGGTATAATTCCAGTATTTACTGGAATCCTATAATGGATTATCCTTATAACTGATTATTGGAAAAATACAATAGAATTATAGATTCCATAGAACAGTATAGAATGCCTTGCATTGAACCGAACTCATCAATAAACAGGTTAAAATCACATGGAAAAACCTTACAAAATAGAATGCAGCCCGTATGGATCTACAGAGATAGAAATGGTTTTGCATGACATCATGAAGTTAGTACCAGTTAGTGGGGCTTCACAGCAAGCAGTGTGTGTAATGGGACCCGTTTTTCGAATCATAGAGTGTAGTTTGGTTCCATTTGTAGATCTACTATTTCACAGTGCTTGAAGTTGCTTTTAATGACAAAGCCAAGACTCTGTTTATCCTTTCTTGTCTGCTGTTCGTCTTGGCCTCTCCTTCCATGAAGAAGGGTGGCTCAACAGCAGTCATATGCATGATTTTTACCATCCGCATCCATCTACAGAGTTCTCTTGTCCAAGTCAAGGGAGCTCTTTGAGTGATTCATGAGATAAAATTCCAAGGGCTGGAAGCTACTCTGTGTCCTAGTCATCTCCAGTTGGGTGGCAAGTTGAAGGAGCTTCCTTCTGGCAAGACAAATGAAGAGACATCTCAATGGGCAGGGAGAGATTGGGACTCCTCATCACAGTGTACATTCAGGCTGTACATTTTTACACTCTTTCACGTTAACTAGGTTGCCTTAACTGGAATGTCAAAGACTTTCTCCTTCATTTCTTCTTCCTCCTTTTTGCTTTCCTCCCTCAGCCGTTGCTGATAACCCAGCAACAGCTAAGTCCATGCTTATGATCCAGGCAATACCAGACAGTCTTGCCCCATATCCATACTAACACTGATTGCTGGGTAATTCCGGAGCAACATTAACAATGTTACTCTGTGTTCTCTTAGGAGGAACAAAGGAAGAAGAGAGGACAAAATCTGCTTCTATGGTGAGCTTCCATGTCTTTGCCTGAGATAGAATGGTTGACTTCTAGGTTTTATTTTCGAATGAATTCAGACATAACAACGTGACAGTGTATTTTTTAGAGGTTAGGTACCATTTTCTCAGGGTGGGAAGAGGAGTTGTAAATTGTACGCAGACTCAGAAATTTTTGCTCCTTGAACAAAATATTTTTCTTATTTATTTATTTATTTATTATTTGTTATTTATTATTGGAGAGAGAGAAGGAGAGAGAGAACATTGTGATTGAGGGAAAGGAGCAGAGGGAGAGAGAGATTTACGTAGGCTCCATGCTCAGCACAGAGCGTGATGCAGACTCCATCCCTTGACCCTGGAGTCATGACGTGAACTGAAATCAGGAGTCAGAATTTCGACCATCTAAGCCACTGAGGTAGCTCATTGAATTAAGAACTTTGCAATTACTGCTTCAGTGGACTTTTGAGATACATTCTATAGGAAAAGCTCGTCTTTTCCACTGGTGTATTCTGTGCTTGATTCAGGGGCCTTGACTTTACTGGTTCTTCCAAATCTTTTGCTTTCTAATAGTCACTAAGAGAACCAATGACAAGGTACACATATTACGCTCATGGTGCTAGTTTTTCTGTAATTGCAGGTATAATAAGCCAGTGTAAATGGTATGTATTCTGGAATCAGTCTCTTGTTAAGAAAACTCTAGATGTTAAGGCAGGTGGGGCATTCTTGCTGTGTTCAGTCTGGAGGACCTTCTCTTTCCAGGACTAAGTCATGGGTGTGAGGGGGAAAGATAAACTTCCCTGGGAAAATTCTATCCATATTTCCACAATACAAGGGAGTCATGTGTTCCATTAATGTGTTTTGGGGAGAGTGTTCATGAGGCTTGGCGGTGTCTTTTGTGACTCTATGCAGTGTAATTGTGAGTTGGTGTGTGTGAGAAAGAGAGACAACACCACCCCACCCACCCCTACGCTCACACACACACACAGAGATTTGTTCCCCCTGGGGATATGTGCCACTGGCACTGCAAAATTGCAAATGTCTACCTTCTCAAAACAACTCATATTGCACACGTCAAGTATTATTGCTGAGCGTGGCTCAGCAGTAACATTAAGTCCATGCAGGTGACCACAAGCATCCTTATGCTCTGGCCCATGTTAATATCAAAGTCCCTGCGTTATTATTCTTGAGCAGCACAAACAAGGTACAGACGTGTAATCTGTGTCCTAGATGTACCCAAAAAGGAAAAGCGGAGGGCCGTTTCTGTAAAGAGGCAGCAGGCTGTTGCTGAGGTGAGCTTGCCTGTCTTTCTCTGAGGAACACAAGTGCTTTCGTAGTGACTTTCCAAAGAAGTTCTGTTGTAAATATGACAATGTATATTTTAGATGATAATGTTACTTTCCCCCTTGGGGAGATTTGAGAGTGGGTGTCTCCTGCCAACTGTAACCTTGGACAGGGGTACATTTACCACTGGCAGCGCCAACCCTGATAAGAAACAGTGCATGGCAAATATTTCTTCAGCAACAATTTTTCTTGCTTGGGAAATTTTTCCTGCTTGTACACATCCTAAGTGGTCTTGAGAGACACATCCCTTCTGACAACTTCTGACAGGCATCCTATTCATTTGCTTTTGTCGAAATGTGCTCTTTTTTGATTTTACCTTTTTCAATACTTACCACTCTATAATATATTGACTTTCCATGGACAAAACGTTAGTATCTCAGAAGGAAGTTCCGGCATTCCAGGAGGTGGGGAAAGAGCAGGGAGTGACTATCTGGGCCCACACAATCTTGCCAAGCACCGAGTTGTAAGTAACAGAACTTTTCTTCCCCAACATCAAAAAAGGAATTGCTGTGTAGCAGCCCACCACCAGAGTGGGAGCTTGCCTGCTCATTGAGGACAGACCAGTCGTTCCTGACTCTGACCCCTGATGTCAGTCTCTTCCTGCCCCTGAAGTGAGGTGGGCTCTTTCCAACACCACCTGTATTGAAGTGCATTTGGGTTTTATATTCCCCACTCTATTTGACATCTAACCTGATTGCTTTGCAACGTGACACATTTCTTTGGATTGCATTAAACTCACAGGGACACACCACTGTTTTATGTCTTCGGCTGTGTAGACATTAATATACGGGACTAAAGTGGGAAGCCTTCCAGAGGTTGAGCTTTGAGTAATTTTGTGTGATTTCCAAGCATGTTACTGATATCTGACCCAAGTATAGAAATGTTTACATTCATATGAAACGCAGTCTGTCACTTGTGGAAGCTGAATTTTTTCAAATTCTACTGTCACCTGGGAGTGGTGAGTTTGAATATTTTGAAACACATCGGATTAGAAAATGCATTAATAGTGAAGCCTCATGATGTCACATTCTGCTCTCATTTGTTTCATACGTTATTCTAAATATTTGAGTGGCAGTTGATTTTATGATATTGCCGATGAACTCTGCACAAAGACAAAATAAAAACAAGTGTATTTGGAATCATGAGTCTGTCACAGCATATAATTAGGCTTTTCCTTCTTTTTCCTTTTTCTTTTTAGTGCTATTTGGAATGTGTTCCACACTGAGGCCTCCAGCTTTGTTTTTCTTCCTCAGGAGAGATTTTGGGTTTCTTTGTTGTACCTGTGAGAAAGATGCAGGTGGTATTTGGATAAGGATTGCATTGTGTAGATTGCTTTGGATAACATAGACATTGTAACAATAATTGTAGTTGCAAACCATGAACATGGAATGTTTTCTCATTTCTTTGTATCATCTTCCATTTCCTTCTTAAGTTTTCAGAGTGCATATCTTAAACCTCTTTGGTCAGGCTGATTTCTAACTTTCTTACAAAGTATCTTTGGTGCAATTGTCAATGGGATCGATTCGTTGCTTTTTCTGGGTGGGTGGGGGGATGGGATAGAGGGGGGATGGGTATTGAGGTAGGCACTTGTTATGATGAGTAACGGATGTGGCCTGTAAGTGACGAATCACTGAATTCTAATCCTGAAACCAGTATTGCACAGTAGTCTAACTAATGAGAATTAAATACACATTTGGCATAAAACGGGGAAAACTATGAGCAGATGATTTGATCTTGCTGTTTTTACACCTCCATTTGGACCCTGCTATCCTGACACACACATTTTACCTTGGAGAACTGAGCTCCCGCACACAAACCATTTCGTTTTGGTGCTGTGCTTAAAGAACATGGAAATCAGAGGTAGACGAACATAGGATGTCTTGGGATAAAGAGTTTCCGGGGAAAAATCATAAAACACTTCAATTCCTTGATCAAATTAAAACGGTATATCTCAACATACAAGTTCTAGTTTATCTGAATTTATTTTATAGCTAATGAATTCTTTTCAAGACCAATTAATTCTCCTGTAAATGACGGAATGTTCTCGCCACACCATCATGCATTCAGCCTAGATTCTGCTTTGTTAAATTTTAAAAAGGGATATGCTATATTCACATGTTAGAGAAGAGACATCAATGATGTGTGATCTCCCATGGTAGGCAAGCCATAGTTATGGGGTAGTGACGTCCAGGGTTCATTTATATGCAGAAGAAACACATCTGTATTCTCTTTGTGCCACTGTGACTTTGATATCTACTACAGGTGCCCAAATCTCACCCTCTACCAAAGCAAGAAATTTACCATTAGAGCACTGTGTGACTTTGGAAAGGATCTATGTCCTTCTGAAGGACAGATCTCTGAAGGCCCAGCAGCAGAAGCAGGTGTGGAAGGAAACTGTATGATTCTGAGGTAGAGTGCTTTTACCTGGTTGATATGGATGCCTTCCTTCTCTTCTGGGCACAGTAGGTGGCGGTGGGGTGGGATGGTTGCTCAAGACCCACTTTTGAGCCGAACCTTTGCTGCATTGCCATGCTTCTGAAAGCAGGGAGCACACTCGCGCTCATTGGGCCTGAGTGATGTCCTGCGTGCTGGGTGGTGGACACAGACCTGATCTTTCCTCATTGGCTCCAAATATTTGCCTGTTCTATGCACGTTTTAAGGCCTGTTTAAAGCAAACAGGTATACTTAGTGTACAGGTGTGGCTGAACACTCCCCACCTGACCCCCTAAGCAGTGTTGATGGAGCCTGATATCACATCCTCTGGAGAACTGACTTGTGTGGTTCCCTATCCAAGCTCTCATTCTACCGTGGGGTGACTGTTCTGATCGAGAGACTAGGACAGGCGCAGATCACAGGAGGCGGGAAGAGTCCAGAGGATAAGTCTGGCCTCTGCCTTTTTAAGCCATGGTTCAAATCCCTCCTATCAGGTTTTCTGTAGAAATGAGAGAGTCTAATATGCTGGGAGGAATCATGGCCACTTGTTCTCCATGTGCAGTCATGTTACTCTCCAGTCCCCACATGTGCACTGACACACATACATTCGTGGCGTGTTCATGATAAAGGAGACCCTGGAGAAGTGACAAGAGGGTTTGAGCGAGCCCTGCCATGGGGCAGCAGCATCCATTTTCCTACCTGCATGCTCAAATGCCCAAACATGTGCAGGGAATTCCTGAAATTGGTAGGTTTCTGCTGGACCCAGGGTCATCCTTGGCCCAGACTTCAGAGGAAAGGACTAGGGTACTCTGTGTGTACCTGGAATTATGATGAGCTAACTTCCCTGAGTCTGTGAGGAAGATGACACAACGGAGGTTTCCAAAGAGAATGATTTGATTTTCATAGGATTAGAGCATACATTGGAAAAGATAAAGTGGCCTAGAAAATTCCTTCCAACATGCTGTAATTTGGTGAGACAAATTGCCAGACACGTACCTGGTCCACTCCAATTTAATTTTTTGTTCTAGGAATAAGTATACAGGTGACATTATCACATGTCCAATTATCACATATGTTCACATATTCAATACAAACATATAGTTTTCCAAAAGCTCTAATTCATTCCTCTTACAAAACCTGTGTGCTACATTTTCCTTTTGGAAGAAGTTTTCTTTGAAGTAAAAGTCTCTATTTTAAATGGCCTGTTGCTGTTTTCCCCCATCCCTGCTGACCCATGGACCCCCCCCCCCCACCCCTTTCACTTCTGTCTTCCTCATTGAACATCATCTCCTCATGGCACTGGTTACGTTTTCATGGTCACAAATAAAGATATAGTGCTGGGCACAGAGCAAGGATGGTTGGTGGTTAAAAGAATTCATACAAAATGAACCTGTATTTGAGGTGGGTCAAGAGTGTCAAAAGTGCAGGCCCAGGATGGCAAGCATGGAGCATTTCCCACTTAACCTTCCATTGCAAAGCCTCCTGTATCTATCTGTAAATTATTGTCATCCTGATTTGTCTTCAATTCCTGCCAATTACTCCTAAATATTTCTGCATGCAAGGTAGCAGGAAGAGGCCACAGGTGTATAATTATATATGGAATTTATAGATATTTTATATATTTATATAATTAATTAATAGATAATATAATTATTATATAAAAAGATATATATTCTATTATATATGGAAATCATATATATATAATCCATATAATTATATATATATAATTCCACTATCTATCTACGTATTATTTATCCGGCTGCTTCCATATCTTCGCTATTGCAACTCATGCTATAAATAAACAGGTGCATGTATCCTTTTGAATCATTGTTCTTTTATTCCTTGAATAAATACCCAGTAGTGTTACTGCTGGATCATAAGGTTGTTGTATTTTTAAATTTTAGAGGAGTTTCCATATTGTTTTCCACTGTGGCACCACCACTTTGCATTCCCAAGAAGACTTTGTTTTCTCCACATCCTTGCCAACACCGATTGCTTCTTTTGTTGAATTTTGCCATTCTGACAGGTGTGAGGTTGTAGCTCACTTTGGTTTTGATGTGCATTTCCCTGATGATAAGCATTTCTCACGTGCCTGTTGGCCATCTGCATGCCTTTTTTTTGGAGAAATGTCTGCTCATGTCCTGGCCCAGGTGGGGCTTATGTTATATATCACTTCTTTATCTACTTTGGATATTAGCCATTTATTAGATATGTCCTTTGCAAATATCTTCTGCCATTCCGTAAGATGCTTTTTCGTGTTGACTGTTTCCCTCACTGTGCAGAGTTTTTTTATTTGATAAAAATCCCAACAGTTTGTTTTTACTTTAGTTTCTCTAGCCTCAGGAGACATATATTTGAAAGTAGTTGCTGTGGCTGATGTCAAAGAAGTTACTACCTGTGTTCTGTCCTAGGATTTCTATGGTTTCATGTCTCACTTGTAGGATTTTCATCCATTTTTTCTTTATTTAAGTGCAAGGTGTAAGGAAGTGGTTCACATTCATTCTTTTGCATGAGGCTCTCCCCTTTCCCCAACACCATTTTTTGAAGACATTGGATATTCTTTCCTGCTTAGGTGAAGACTAATCGAATATATATTTTGTGTGTGTGCATCTCGGTGTTTTCTATTCTGTTCTATCTTTTAAAACTCATGTAATTAAATTGAAGTTGAATAACATACAGTGTAGTATTGGTTTCTGGAGGAAAACCCAGTGATTCATCACTTACATGTAACACTGGAGCTCATCCCAACAAATGCCTTCCTTTAATGCCCATCACCCATTTAGCCTATCCCTCCACCTAACACCCTTCCTGCAACCCTGTTTGTTCTCCGTATTTAAGAGTCGCTAATGGTTTGCCTTCTTCTGTATTTTTATCTATTTTCCTTCCCTTCCCCTGTGTTCATCTGTTGTGTTTTCTTAAATTCCACATGAGTAAATTCATATGATATTTGTCTTTATCTGACTGACATATTGCACTTCACATAATACACTCTAGTTCCAACCACATTGTTGCAAATAGCAAGATTTCATTCTTTATCATCACTCAGAAGTATTCCACTGTGTGTGTGTCTCTTTGTGTGTGGTGTATACCACAGCTTTTTAATCCACTCATCAGTCAATGACATTTGGGCTCTTTCCATACTTTGGTTATCTTTACTAGGGCTGTTATAAATTTGGGGTGCATGTTCCCCTTTGAAGCAGCACTCCTGTATCCTTTGGAGTAATACCTATTAGTGCAATTGCTTGGTCGTAGGGTAGTTCTATTTTTAATTTTTTGAGGACCCTCCGTCCTGTTCTCTAGAGTGCCTGCACCAGTTTGCATTCCCACCAACAGAGTTAAAGGGTTGCCCTTTCTTAATGTTTTTATTTTTGAAGGGGGGAGGGGCAGATGAATGAGGGAGACACAGAATCCAAAGCAGGCTCCAGGTTCTGAGCTGTCAACACAGAGTCTGACACAGGGCTCAGGCCCAAAACTGCAAGATCGCGACCTGAGCCCAAGTCAGACGCTTAAGGGTCCTAGTCACCCACGTGCAAGGGTTCGCCTCTCACCACATCCCCGCCAAATCTGTTGTTGCCTGTTGCTAATTGTAGCCTTTCTGACAGGTGGGAGTTGGTATCTCATTGTGGTTTGCTTTGTATTACCCTGATGAGTGATGTTGAGTATGTTTTCATGTGTCTGCTAGCCATGTGGATATCTTCTTTTCTCTTGATCTGTGTGTGTCTATTTTTGTGCCTGTAATACAACTTGAAGTCTGGAATTGCCATGAACCCTGCTGTGCTTTTCTCTTTCAGGAGTGCTTTGGCTCTTTGTGGTCTCTTATGGTTCCATAGACGTTTTATGATTGTTCTAGTTCTGTGGAAAATGATAGGGACTACCTTAAATGAATAGATGCCCTGGGGACAATAGACCTTCCAAACTTACTTCTTTTTCTCATCCATGAGCTCAACTGTCTTTCTATCTCTTTGTGCAATCTTGGAGCACCTAGGTGGCTCAGTTAAGCGTCCAACTTTGGCTCAGGTCATGAGCTCACCGTTCTTGAGTTCGAGCCCCGTGATGGGATCTGTGCTGAGAGCTCAGGGCCTGGAGCCTGCTTCAGACTCTGTGTCTCCCTCTGTCTCTGCTCCTCCCCCCTCACACTCTGTCTCTCTTTCAAAAATACAGATTAAAAAAATTAAAAAAAAACTTTCTGCCATCTTGGATTTCTTTCATCAGTGCTTTATAAATTTCAGGGTATGGTCTTTCTTCTGTTTGGTTCTTCATTCTTGACATGTCATTCTCCTGAGTGCAACTGTAAATGAGATTGTTTTCTTAACATCTCTTTCTGTGGCTTCATTGTTAGTCTTTGGAAATGAAACAAATTTCTGTATATTGATTTTGGATCCTGAGACTTCACTGAATTCACCTATCGGTCTTAGCTATTTTTATTGTGGAGTCTCAGGGTTTTGTATATATATTATCCTGTCGATAGTGAGAGATTTACTTCTTCCACACTGATTTGGATTTCTTTTCTTTTTATTGTCTGCTTTGGCTACGTCTTTCAGTCCTATGTTGAGTGAAAGTGGTGAGAGTGGACATCCTCGTGTTGTTCCTGCCTTACGGGAAAAGCCGTCAGTATTTTCTTATGAAGGATGATATCAGCTATGTTTTTCATAGATGGCCTTTGTTATGTTGAGTTATGCTCCCTCTACACCTACTGTACTGAAGGGTTTGTTTTTTTATCATGAATAGATTTTGTACATTGCCAAATGCATTTTCTGTATCTATTGAAATAATGCAGAAACCTTTCTCTTATTGATGCAATGTATAACAATGATTGGCTTGAGAATATTGGACCCCATTTGTGACCCAGAAATAAATCCTATTTGATCATGGTCATTGATATTTTAATGCATTGTTGAATGATGTTTGCTATTCTTGTATTGAGAATTTTTGCATGTATGTCCATCAGGGCTATTGGCCTGTGCTTCTCTTTTGTAGTGGTGTCTTTTCCTGGTTTTTGTATCAGGGTAAGGCCGGCCTCATAGAATGAATTCAGTTTTCCTTCTTTTTCTGTTTTTGGGGATAGGTTAAGAAGAATAGGCATGAAGTCTTCTTTAAGGGTTTGGTAGAATCTGCCTGTGAAGCTATCGTGGAAATTGCTTGTTGGAACTTTGTCATTACCAACTTCGTTTCCTTACTGATACAGGGTATCATTATGTTCCAATTTTCTATTTCCTCCTGTTTCGATGTTGGTCTTTTCATTTTTTCTAGGAATTTAATCATTTCTTCTAGGTTGGCAATTTGCTGGCATGTATTTTTTCATAATATTCCTTTATGAGATATGTATTTCTGTGGTGTTTTTTGCTATTTCTCCTTTCTCATTTGTGGTTTTATGTATTTTAGTGTTTTGGGTTTTTTTTTTCTGTGATGTCTGGCAAGAAGTTTATCAACTTTCTTGGTTTTTCTCAAAGAACCAGCTTCTTTCATTGATCTCTTCTATTGTTTTCATTTTCTCTCTCTCTCTTTCTTTCTTTCTTTCTTTCTTTCTTCTTTCTTTCTCTTTGTTTCTATCTCATTTATATCTGCTCCAATCTTCATGATTTCCTTCTTTCTGCAGGTTCTAGGTTTGATGGTTGTTCTTTATCTAGCTTCTTTGGATGCAAGATTAGGTTGCTTACTTGAGATTCCTCTTGCACCTTGAGGTAAACCTGTATTGCTGGAACGCCCATCTCAGAATTGGTTTTGCTGCACCCAGCAGTTTGGGATCATTATGTTTTCTAACATTTTTCATTGCACTTTAAAAAGCTTTAAATTCAATCTAGTTAACATGTAGTAAAATAATGATTTCAAGAATATAATTTAGTGCTTCATCACTTGTGTATAATTCCCAGGGCTCATCCCAACTAGTGTCTCCCTTAATGCCTATCACCCATTTAGCACACCCCCCACCCAAACGCCACCAGCAACCCTCAGTTTGTTCTCAGTGTTTAAGAGTATGGCTTGTCTCCCTCTCTGTTTTTATCTTATTTTTACTACCCTTCCCCTAATTTCATCTGTTGTTTCTTAATTCCACATGAGTGAAACATGCGATATTGGTCTCTCAATGACTTTATTTCACTTAACATAATACATTCAAGTTCCATCCATATTGTTGCAAATGGCAAGATTTCATTCTTTTTCGTCGCTGAGGATGAAAATCTTCCATTGTACATATATATCGCATCTTCTATATCCATTCGTCAGTCGGTGGATATTCAGGCTCTTTCTATATGTTGGCTATTGTCAATAATGCTGTTATAAATTTTGGGGTGCATGTGCTCCTTCAAATCACCACTCATATCCTTTGGATTAAGTACTTATAGTGCAATCACTAAGTCATAAGGTAGTTCCAGTTTTAATTTTTTGCTGAACCTCCATCCTGTTTTCCAGAGTAGCTGTGCCAGTTATGCATTCCTACAAGCGGTAAAAAAAGGATTCCTCTTTCTCTGCATCCTTGTTAATATTTGTGCTTGCCCAAGTTGTTAATTTTAGCCATTCTGACAGGGTGGTATGTCACTGTGATTTGGGTTTGCATTTCCTTGATGATGAGTGATGTAAAGCGTCTTTTCCTGTATCTGTTACCATGTGAAACTCTCTTTGGAAAAGTCTGTATGTGTGTCTTTGGCCCATTTCTTCACCGGATTATTTGCTTTGGGGGTGGTCTTTATAGATTTAGATCTTTCCATGAAGTTTTAAACTTTCTTCTCCTCCTCGTCGTTCTCCTCCTCTCCTTCCCACTCCCCTCCTTTTTCTTTTCTCCTCCTCCTTCTTCTGTCTTCTTTTTTCTTTCTTTTCTTCTTTCCTTCTTCCTTTATTCTTTTCCTTCTCTTCACTCTCCTCCTCCTCTTCCACCTCCTGTTTGTCCTCCTCCTTTCTTTTTCTTCTTCTTCATTTCCTGGCTGACACATTCATTATTTAGTAGTAGGGCATTTAACCTCCATGTATCTATGGTCTTTGCAGATGTTTTGTTATGGTTGACTTTCATAGTGCTGTTGTCAGAGAAGGTGCATGGAATAATTTCAGTGTTTTTGTATTTGTGGAAATCCATTTTGTGACGAAACATGGGATATGTTCTGAGAATGTCTGATATGCACTTGTAAAGAACGTGTATTCTGTTTTAGGATGGAATGATCTCAATATATCTGTTAGGTCCATCTGGGCCACTAGATCATTTAAAACCATGTTTCCTTATTTTCTGTTTAGATGTCATGTCCATGGTTGTCAGTGGGGTGTTAAAGTCACCTACTTGTATTGTACTGTTATCAATTAGTTCCTTCTTTCATTATTAACGGTTTAATGTCTTTGGGAGGGGTCCTAAGTTGGATCAATATATATTTACAAGTGTATCTTCTTGCTGAATCTGTTATGATATAGTGTCCATTTTGTCTGTTGTTACAGTTTTGGTTGTAAGGTGTGTTTTGACTGATATAAGATGGCTACTCCAGCCTTCTTTTGACAATTTGCATGACAAATCCTACTCCATCCTCTCATTTTCAATCTGCAGGTGTCTTCAGGTCTAAAATGGGTCTCCTGTAGGCAGCATGTGAGTGGGTCTTGTCTTTTAATCCATTCTGCCTCCCTATGGTTTTAATGGGATCATTTAGCCCATTGACCTTCAGAGTAATTATTGATGGATACCATTTTATTACTTGTTTTGTGATTGTTTTGGAAGATTTTCTCTGATCATTTTCTTGATATTCTCTCATGTTCTCCTGACTTTCTTTAATGATATGTTTGGATTCCTTTATCTTAATTGTGTCTTTATTAGTGGGTTTTGATATTTGGTATCCTTTCGGTTTGTATATAACCTCTATTATATGTAGCTGCCTACATTAATTTAGCCATAATTTGACGGAACCCCTTGTTTTCTCCTTTCCTCCACACATTTGAGGTATATGATGTTTTATATCCTTTTCTGTGAGTTCCTTGACTGGCTTATGTACAGAAAAAATCATTTAACTGCGTTTTCAACCTCTATACTGACACTTTTCATCTGCCCATTCCACTGAAAGAGTTCCTTTTAATATTTCTTGAAAGTCTGGTTGAATTATCATGAACTGTTATTTTTTGGCAGTCTGAGAAACTCTCCTTATATTCTGAAAGATCCCCATGCTGGAAAGAGTATTCTTGACTGCAGAACCTGACCCTTAAGTCTGACCCTCACACTAACAAACTCTCTCAACTGTGCCCTCCAAGTAGGCCTTTACCATTTTCCATGCACTAACCCTAAGCCAAACCATGACTCTGACCTTAATAGGGCTTGAATGGTTGTTCTGAGGAAACTGCGACACATGAGTGATGCCAGGTGACAGCCAGAGACAAGAAAGCTAGTGGTGCCATTTGCAATGACCAAGATGCAGCTGCAGAAAAAGATTCTGAACAAAATTCTACCCTGGACCACACAATCAGCCTAGGCCAAAGCCTGTCACAAATCCTGAGTTTTGCCCCATCTCAGCGTTCTTTGGGGGGTTCTGCACTGCAGGTGAATGGACCATTACCATCTGCCATGCCCTACACCTAACCCTAAATATGACGCTGTTTCTACCAAGGCTTGGATCCCAGGTCTGACCAAACAAGGAATTTGGGAAACATGACTAACCCAAGATAATTCAGACAGGAATGGAGAAGGACGTTCTGCTCTTTGTAATGACCAGGACGGAGCTCAAATGTAGGATTGTGGACCAACACCTAAGACTCACCCACGCCATCACCCTAGCACTGAATACTATCCATAAGTCTGGGCCTCACCCTAACATTTACCCTCCTCTCAGACCTTTAGGGAGTGCTACATACCATTGCTGGAGAGGCTGCTACTATCTCCCGGTGCCTAAAGCTAACTGTAGGCAGGGCTCTGGCTCTTTCCAAGCCTGAATCTCAGGTCGGAGGTAACAACAGTTTTGGGTCACATGACTGATGCAAGGTTATTCAGCCCCAAGCAGAGAAAAAAAGTCATTCCATTTGCAACAAGGATGGAACAAGGGAATTTGATTCTGGGGCAGAATCTTACCCTAACTCACACCATCATCTTAGCCCCTGAACAGAATCCCAAGCATGACTCTTCCCCTAAAACTCACCACCTCAGCCCTCCAGGGAGGGCTGGTGGATAGTCTATCATCCAATAGGCCCTAACCCTGACCCTAACCATGGCTCTGGCCCTAGCTGGTTCCAGATTCCAGATCTGTGGAAACCGCGATTTGGGGACACAGAACTGATGCGAGATTACTTGGTCTCGTGCATAGTAGGAATTGATGGATCCAAAGACTGGATCAAGTGACAGAGTAAGATCCCTAACCGTAATCCACACCAACAGCTTAGCCCCTGAATGTAAACCTGAAGACTGATCTTCACCCTGGCTGTTGCTCTTTACTCAGTTCTGCAGGCAGGGCTTCTCCCTGCCAACCAATAGGCCTCTACCATTTCCTAAGCCCTAACCCAATTTCTAGTATTGGCACTGATTCTAACCTGGCCCAAATCCTGTTTGAGGAAAACACCGACTTGGGATCCATGACCACTGCAAGATTATTCAGCCAGGAACACAGAAGGAATCCATGCCCTTGGCCATGACTGGGACGGGGCAAAAGAGTATGATTCAGACTGAAAAATCTAACCGGACTGCACACCATCAGCCCAGCCCCTGCACCTTAGGCTGCACCTAGGCTGATCCTCATCCTATCCTTCATCCTCAAATGACCTCTACAGTGAGGGAAATGTGCCTTGCTGGCGGATAGGGCCCTAATGTCTCCTGGGCCTTAACACTAACTTTTCCCATGGATGTGGTCCTCCCAAGCCCACATTTCAAGTCTCGGGAAACAATGGGTTTGGGACACAAGACTCACTGAAGTGGATGCAGCCAGGGACACAGTGGCAAACTGTGCTATCGGACATGAGGATGGAGCTAGAAAATATGATTTTGTGTGAAAACCTGACGCTAAGCCACACGATACACCTAGCTCATGAGGCCAAAAACTAAGCCTCACCTTTACCCTTTGTGTTACCATCACCTGAGCTCTCTGTGAGGGGCTAGGCATTGCTGGTGGATAGGCCCCTGCTATCTTCTGGCTCCCAACCCAAACCCTAGCCTTACCTCCATCTCGACCCAAGAGCGAATCACAAGATGAAGGAAACGATTTGGGACAAATCTCGGGCTCAACCAGAGACACAAGAAGAAATGGTGCTGGGTGCAAAGATCAGACCTGAAGCAGAACCTAAGCCTGACCCTCACACTGACAACATCAATCGAGACCGCTATACATCATTGCACTGCCAGGAGATAAGCCTTGACCATTTTCCTCGTCCTAACCATAACACTAGCCACAGCTCTGACCCTACATGGGCCTGAACGTTAGGTCTGAGGAAACAATGGATGTGGAACACAAGACTGACCCAAGTTGCTTGACCAAATCCATAAGAGAAAATGGTGCCATTTGCAAAGACCATGATGGAGCCCAGAGTGTATGATGCTGGGTAGAAACTGTCCTGTATCCTAGACCACCCAATCGGCCTAGCCCTTTACCCCAAACCAAACCATTGATGGACACCCGGACACTCGGGCTCAACTGAGCGCTCTGTCTTTGCACTGCCAGCGGACAGGCCCTTATAGATTGTCCACAGGCTAACCCTAATCCTAGCCATTGTTCTGGGCCTACTTGGGCCTGAGTGCTAGTTCCAAGGACACAACTGAATTATGATACATGAATGACAAAAGGTAACTTGGTTAGGAACAAAGAAGGATACAGAGCCATTTGCAAGGAGTGGCATGTAGCCTTGAGAGCAGGATTCTGAGCAAAATCCTAACTCTAGACCACACAATCAGCCGAGCCCTTAAACCGAGACCAAAGCCTGTCGCAATTCCTCACATTAGCCCTCAACCCAGCCCTCCAGGGAGGGTTTTGCACTGCCAATGAACTGACCCCTACAAACTGCCAGGCCCTAACCCTAACCCTAGTCATGACTATCCCCACCCAATCCGGATGTCAGGTCTGACCAAACAAGGAATTTCGGACACAAGACTGATGCAAGATTCCTCAGTCAGGAATAGAAAATGCAGTTGTGTGGTTTGCAACAACTGAGATAGAGCTGGAGCAAAGGATTGTGGGCAAATACCCAAACTTAAACTTCACTATCACCTTAAAGGCCTAGGAACACAGTCCATAAGCTTCACCCTCACCTAACAGCCCTTCTGGGAGTGCTCTGCCGTACTGGCAAAGAGGTCGCTAGAATCTCCCGGTCCATAATACTAATATTTGAAAACTAGTTTCTCTCCGGGTGTCATTCAGCGTGAGTGTCTCAAAGAAATATCCTTTCCTTTAAGTTGGGGAATCTGGCCAAGTCCTTAGGTCTCTGGCATAGGTTGGGACACAGGACCCCTCATTTGCTTTTCAGAAGTATGCTGACAATGGGAGGCATAGGGGCCTTGAAGGTGCCCAGCAGAGTGTCCTTGTGTAGGCAATGCTAGGGTTTGACAGGGAGCTGGCCTTCCTTCTGGTTGAAGGAGAAACGATGGTAGACATTTCATTCCCAGCTTTGTCCTCCTCTCCTCTGTAATGTAGAAGAAGCATAGCTTCCTTCTAGGCCTTCCCATCCATTTTCTGTTTCCTTAACTAGGTCGTGGGTCACAACCAGGTGGAACTTGTCTGTCAGCCACATAACCAACACCAGGGTTTGTGATGAAATACCACTCTGGTCTTGTGCCATGGGAGAGCCATCAGTTCCTTTATGCCAAAGAAGAATGAGCCTCGTGTCCATGAGCGCCTGTTGCTTGGCTCAAGTCATCTCTGTGATGGGTAGCCAGCTTGCCTCCCTCCCCTGGCTGATTGAAATGTCTTCATCCTCTTAAGCAGATGGATCAAGCATGCACAGTAGACAGCAGGACAATTCAGCCCCAAAAAACCCTTATAAGGAATACTGCACCTTGACTTGGTTGCAATACCCCAAGCACCAATGGGACCCCTAACCTGCTACCCTTGTCACTGTTCCTTCTCTGCCTGACGGGAGGGAATACAAGGGAGCCAAGGTCTGGAGCCTTCCTTCTCTTTCTGAAAGAAAAGTGTAGGCCTCATGCTGAGCACCCAGGTGTAGGCAATAGATGTTTCCCTTTCCCTCAGCCCATGGGTGTTTCTTACTATAGACAACAGTTAGCGTCTCAGGAGATTGTGCTAAGTGCGTCTTCAGCTTCCTCCTGCTCTCTTTTGTAATGAAGAAATCTGGCCCTCTATTTCCATCCTTTTGCTCTTTTCTTCAAACTAGCATCTTGCTGGAGTCCAGAGTCAATATCTCAGAGAAACATCCTCCCCTCTAAACTGGGGCCTCTGGCTGAGTCCTGGTGACTCTGGCATAGATTGGCAATAGGACCTCTCATAACTTCCTACTACAACTCTGTTCTTAACGAGAGGCCTAGGGCATATGAAGGTGCCAAGTTGGATATGGATAGATATGGGTAGGTAGTCCCAGATGTTTGGAGAGGGACTGGCCTTACATATAGAGCAAGGAGAAATGAAGTTATATAAACGGGGCTAGCATAACTCATTCCCATCAGTAATGTAGAGACTTGGCCTCCCTTGTAACCATTCCCAATTTGTTACTTTCTAAGTCCTGGGTCACATTCAGAAATGATTGGGCTGTCACTTCACACAATCAAAACCCAACGATTGATGCAAAACTCCCATTGTGAGAGCAACCAGTAACTTCAAATAAAAAAAAAGGATGGCCTTGTCCCTTAGTGCTTGGTGCTTGGCCACGTCTGTTTAAATGCAGTAAGGGCATGACTGCCCTCATTCTGTGCCAAATATGATTCACATACGCACACTATTCTTCAGACCTGGTCAGCACAGACAAAAGCCCTTTGAGGAGTGATTGTATCAGGTCCGGGTTTCAAATACTTGATCCCCAGCTGGGAGCAGGAGATCCTTGCCTCTACTTCAATGTTGCATTTATTTCCCGATAAGAAAGATAGGAAAAATCACCAAATATAGCTTTTCATGTTTCTTAACAAAAATACAGAGCTCCCGCAGATTTTCACTCTCATGTGTAGCCAATGGAGGTTTCCTTTTCCACCAGCTCTCAGGTGTTTCTTACTCTTCAGCCAGCCTGCCAGGAGATAGGAGATGCACTGAATTCTATATCCCATTCTCTTCTGTAATGAAGAGCTTTGATCTTCCGGGTGCCTATGTGATTTTATTGCTCTTTTCTCAAGCTAGGGTCTTCCTGGGAACAATTCAGAGCAAGAGCCTTAGAACAAGGTCCTCTTTTTAAATTAGAACATTCCAGGATCCCCTGGAGCTGTGCCAGGTACAACCCAGGTCCAAATATTGGTCTTGAGTTCCCAGTCAGTTCCTCAGCCAATTGATGGCTCTCAGGGTCTGGTATGCCAGAGGAAAGCAAGCTTCTGTGTCCCTGGGGGCTTGGTGCCTAGTCAGCTAGAGTCATTGCATGGATGGGTAGTCAGCTGGCCTCCCTCCCCTCGTGGACAGAGGTGCCTTCACCATGCAGATTAGATGGTTCATGCATGCACACTCTGCTTCAGGCACTGGTCAGTGCACAAAGGGACTTTGAAGGGAATATGCATCCAGTCTGGGTTCTAACAACTTGGCCATCAGCCGGGAGACCCAAACAGCCACAGCTGAATCACTGAGACTCCTGTCCTCTAATGAGACAAGAAACATACTCAAAGCCAGGGCTTTCCGTCTTTTTCTGAAGGAAGAATGCAGACCCCTTGATCACAGGCCTCCCCGCTGTAACCTCTAGGGGGCTCTTTTTCACTAAAGCTCACAAATCTTGCCTATTCCTGAGAGAGCCAGCTTGCTAGACATGGAACTAGGCCCTTCATTCTCCACATCATCCCATCTTCATTCCTAGCGAAGGACTCTCGCCTTCCGGGGATCTATTTTCTCCTCTTTGCTCTGTTTTCAATATAGGTCTTCTCTGGGGTCCATTCGATGTAGTCCCTCAGAGGGATAATCTTCGTGTTCAGCTGGGGATCCCACACCAGTCCATGTGAATATGCGATAAGTTTGGCCACAGGGCCCCTGGCAAGTTGGTGTCAAAACCATGCAGGCATTCAGAGACCAAGGGCATGGAAAGGCTCAGGTTAGAACGCTGGCACTTTGGCTGGGCCAGAGGACGGGAAGGTAGCTGGTCTCCTTCCTTGGCTGAGGGAACATGAAGTTACACGGCCCTGATGCAGACTGATCACATTCCTGCTGAAAATATTGCACTTTGGCCCTCATTATGGACACCCACTTCCCATGGCTGTCTAGCTATGTCCCCGTTTGGACATAGGAGCCATGGAGCTGTCACTCACTAAACCCATGCCCAGGGATAGATTTTCACAACAGCCTGTGCATGGTGGAGGTGGGACCCAAGCAAGGCAACCCAGTCCCTGCTAATGGTAGCACTTGCACTGACTCAGACTTGGATTTACCTTCCATGTGGGGCAAAGAGTGGCCAGAGGGACCACCGGCATCAGTGGTGGGTGCAGGTCACCACCACAAGGAGGATTCTGGGTCAGGTACCAAGACATGAACAGCTCTGTGCATCAGGCAGTGCCATAGCAGCCTCAATGGCCCCACAAAACCACTCTGTGGTCATGCAGTGGCAACCATGGCAGTGGCCTGTACAATGCTGTCCTTCAGCATACTCAGCTGTAGCAACAGTGATAGGTCTGGCTGGCAGGACTAGCTCCAAAACAGCCCCAAGGTCCGTGGCAGAGGGCAAGGATGGCAGATAGAGTGGAATCCAATAGAGCAGTACCTGGGGTTTGACTTCTTACCGGTTCTTTTCTCCCAGACCATGTTTGGAGGATTAAAACGCTCTCACATGTGTACCCTCAAAAGAAATGGATAAGCGTGATGTGATGTGTTGCTGAGTGCCAGGGATGAACTATAATGAGGATGTAGAGTCAAGATGCTGGCTAGTGTGCAATATGCCTGGAAGAAATGCAGAGGGGTGTACTAGAGCACGATTGCCCTGTATACTGTCATATTAAGGTTGCACTGGTTTAAAACACAAAGATCTTGCCCTGAATATCATTCAGATACTGTAATAACTTCCCAGTTTAGTTATTCTTGTCTTTTCAAGATGCTTGAAAACCTGAGAGGATCTGAGGATCTGCCCATGGGAAAACAAACACAAAAACACAGGCCTACTTGACCAGAAACCTGAGTTCTGTGACACTCATGAAGAGATGAACAATCATACAGGGAACCACTATCCTGGTGAAAAGACAGGGGACCTTTGGCCAAACATGTGCCATAGTCACAATGACTAGACCAGAATCCCCAGGATATGACTGTAAGACAATTACATGGAATGAACCCCAGGGACGTCTCAGAGCAAAGGGGTGAAAATGGCTGGAGGGAGCGTCAGAGTTCAGTATCAGGGATAAAGATGTAACGTGACTGGCAGAGTCTTCCACAGCTTGTCGATTGACTCAGGAAGGACAAACGCCTGTGGGATTTGTCAAACGGTGCCGTCCATAAGTTCCACCTGAAAACCCTGTCACCAAGAAGCCTGCCCAGATCCTTCCTTTAGAAACAGAGGGAAAGACCTGGCTCAGGGTATGTGTCATGCCCTTGCCAACAGTACAGGGGGGCAGCAGTGATACAGCTGTAGCAGGGATGGGCTCCCAGCCAATGGGCAATTGTTTGGAAGCAGGTCTTGGTGCAGGATTCCATCCAAAGGTACTTTCTGTGCTGACCAGATTGTGGAACAACCTGCCTACATGAAAACCTGCCTTTTGTCAAAATGAAGGAATCTCCATTAGTGATGGGAGGGAGTCCAACTGGATACACATGTGCATGCATACTTTGGCCAGCTAAGCAACACCATGTGGTCAGGAAGAGAAGGGCCAGGTTTCCTCTGAGATATTAGACCCATATTCATGGGTCAATTTCTCAGGAACTGAGAAACTGGTACCATTCACACAGCCATGGCTCTTCGACATGAACGGAGACCTAGCTAGAAAAGCAGTAATGGGATAGGCATGAGTACAAGCAGTACCAAAGTGCTGCATCTCCAAGGGAATGGCATACATTGGTGAAAAAGACATATTTATTAATAAGCTCTCTATCCAGACAGGAGGCCAGCTCCATCCCTGAAACTTCTGGCTTAGTCTACACACAAGCTTTCTTCACTGGGCACCTGCAGATGATCTAAGCTTGGTGATGTCCCCAAATTCTGATACCTTTGGCCAAACCTATTTCACACGCACCAGGATGCTACCCAAATCAAAGCTTAATGGGAAAAGATATGACTTTGAGACAAAGGCTCTAAAATTTTTCCAGGGAGACCTTTGTTTCCAAAGAAGAGAAATTATTTACGATTGTTAAATAGACTACTAAAAAACAAGAGCTCACGGACATGAGGGTCCATTGCCCTCTGGGACATCAGACACTTGGAAACCTCCACTGGCTCAGGATCTGCAAGGATGGCTCACTTCCCATCTTTGCAACTCGGCTGTGTATGGGACAGTCACAGGGACTCAGTGTGTAACTTGAGACCAGGAAAGAAAACCAAAAATGGGGGAGGAATGACTACTTGGGGAGTCAAAGCTATGCTTTTAAATAGGCCTGGGGGAAAACAAAGGAAGTTGAGCACGACCTTCCCTTCGCCATGTCCCACACAGGAGGCGGGATCCACCCTAAACTCGGGCTTAGCCTACCCGCAAGCATTCCCCTGGGAAACTTCACACATCCTGAATTTTGGGAGAACCACATATTTTTGAAACCAGATCGAGTAGGGCCGAGGAGAATACTTCTATCACCATCCCAGGCACACCATCAAAGCCCCAAGCAGAAGCAAGAGGACTACTCAGACACTGACCCGAAATAGTGTCCATGCAAACCATCTTTCATCAAAAAAGCTCAGGAGTGGCAATGGAGACATACATTGCCAGAGTTCTTCACCACACATGAGATTTGGAGAAAGTTGAGGATGAAGTAACCCCACGCAGTCTCCTATCAAGCAGATCGTATCCACAATAAGAAATGCCCAAGGGATTTGGCCAAGTGGTCCTCCGTAGGCGGACAACTGGGAGCCCTGCAGCAAGAAGCCTGCCTTCTTCCCATAGGAGCCAGTGATCTCTGGCTAGACTTATCCCTGTCATGTTTCCTATCAGTTGAGGGAGGCAGCAGTGTTTGAGTTGTAGCTATGGGGTTCTCAGGGCTCTTGCTCAGGAATCTGCAACAAGGACTCGATTCCTTAATTGCCATCAAAGACTCTCCCATTGGTGACCCCTCCTGGTTCCTACAACCCATATGCAACCTGTCGGCTTCTTAGAATGAAACACCACACATTATCCAGGACAGTGAGGCAAGCTGGCTCTCCATCCTCCATAGCACGGCAGGCAAAGCACCAAGCACCACAGACTCGAGGCTTTCTTTCCTTTGGTAGAGGAGAGCCTGATAGTTCTCACTGAGCACAGGAGCAGAGTGAGAATTGGTGGCATACCCAGGGGTGCCACGTGAATGAAGGATGTCTCTAAGGCAAGTAACAGAAAAAAACACATTCTCAACACAGCAAGCAGATGGAAATGGGCGCCAGGTGGGCCAAAACTCAACATTTTAAGTGCCACTTTCCACTTGGAAAGCTGTTTTTGCTTTATTTGCCCTCGGCCCCCAAGGAGACCATCTCCCTGCCCAAATCTCTGGCCAGCGTACATACCAAACATATTCTGCTGGGTCCCTTCAGATGCTTTGGGCCTCAGAATGGATGTATATTTCTGAAACACAGTGATATAGTGAAGAAGGGGCCATGTGGCAAAAGCTCTCCCCCAGTCACAAGAACACAAGAATCTCACAAGTGGGAAGACAGAAGGTGACTCGAGGCACTGATTGTGAACACATTGTGAGAACCTTTGTTTCTACAAGACAGCAACGAGACGATAAGGTGGACGAGGAGGTCCAGAGCTCTTCAGAGCTTGGAAGGGGAATTCTACGGAGAAGCAGTGTCCTGCACCAGCACCTGGCAACCTGGCTTTAAGAGGAAGTAACGCCAGAGAGCTTATGCAAAAGCGCCATCTAGTGTCTGCATCTGGGAGCCGTGTCAGCACCAGGCTTGCCTTCTTTCTTCAGAAGGACCTAGGGCACCCTGGGCCTTGGTCAGCTTTTGTTGCTTTTTGCAACATTGAATGGCGTGAGAAGTGATAGTGCTATAGCTGGGAGTTTCCCCAGCTGTGACTCCAAAATTGGAAAGGGGCTTCGGTGCCTTCCTGTAAAGGGCTTTTTCTGTGCTGACCAGTTTCTGGAGCCTTCGCCTCCTGTGTGAACCGTCTGCTTTTCAGAAGGAAGGCATCTCATTCAGGCAGATCAAGGAAGGGAGCTGGCTCCCATCCCTGCTGCCCCTGGCTACAAAGAGGCAGCACCACACTCAGGGATAGGAGGGCTATTCTCCTTTGGGATATCGGAGATTCATGGCTGGTTCTGAGCATGGGACTGAGTGGGAAGCCACCTGTCCCTGGGTGCCTGCTTTGTGAGTGCCACCTCTAAGTCTCCTAACAGTGAATGAAGAGGCAGTCAGAAACACAGGAAGGGACAGGGTATAGCTGCAGCCAGAGTCAAAGGACATTCAATATTGCCATCAAATGTAAATGCAATCATGTGGAACGGAGATTATCTTCATTTCTCCTGGGACCACCAAAGGGGCCAGCTTCCCGCTAATATGTCTGGCCCAGCCTCCACACAAACAGCTCTCAGTTGGATCCTTTCCAAAGCCCTAGTGCTCTATGGATGTCCGTGTAGTCCTGAAACCAAAAGGCCAGGGACCCTTTGGCTACACTTGTCCCAATGTCACAAGAGCTAGCCCCATTGGACATCTGCAGCTGGATATTGTACTCTGAAAAACTGAGTTTTTATGGAATGGAAGATGAACCTTGATGGATGATAAAGCATGTCATGAAAGTGGATGCACGGAAGGCCAGAATTCTTCAAGTTCACAAGAACCTGACCAGCGCAGTGACTTCTTTATGTACTTTGGTCAAGAACCACAAGAACTTTTGGGACAATTTGCTGCAGGAGTTCTCCACAGGATGCCCTTTGGAGCTCTGTGAGCAAGAAGTCCAGATTCTCCCTTAAGAAATGGGGGGGTGGTGCCTGGGTAGTTCAGTCGGTTGGGTGACCAACTTATTTCAGGTCATGATCTCGTGGTTTGTGGGTTCAAGCCCAGCGTCGGGCTCTGTGCTGAATGTACGCTCTGGGCCTGGAGTCTGCTTCGGATTCTGTGTGTCTCCTTCTCTCTCTGTCCCTCCCCAACTTGTGCTCTGTCTCACTCTCTCAAAACTAAATAAATGTACACAATTTTTTAAGAAAAGAATTAGAGGGGGAATTTGGCTTCTGATGTGCTTCTATCCATCATATTAGTAAAAAGGGGCAACAATTGGCTGACATATGAAGAGTTTGCTTCCATGCCATGATCCGATTGTGGGAACAAGGCCTCGGTGCTCTATTCACAAGAATTTTGTGCCCTGATCAGGTCCAGGATCCTGTTGCATATGGACAAAGTGTTCTTTCGATTGAGGGTAGCTCCATCCATCAGGAGCAAGGGGTTCATGTGGCAACCCATTTGCACGATACTCTATCCTGCCCACCACCAGAGGCCCAGGGACAAGGGGGTCAGCTGTCCAATGGGACACCAGGCTCTGAGAGTTATGCATTGGATCAGGAAAGGCTTGGAAACTCACCCTTAAACTGGGGACCTCGGCTGGTGCAGGTGACCGACACAGGGTAGAGCAACCATGTGTGAACTGAGACCAAGTTAGGAAAGCAGCAATGGGAGAAGGATGACTACAAGGTGAGCAAAAGCTGTGCATTCAAATGGGCACGGGGAAAACCGAAAAAAAGGACCATAACCTTCCCTTCCCCTTGCCGCACACAGGAGGTGGGATCCACCCCCAAGCTTGGGCTTTGCCTGCCCATGAGCATTCTCCCTGGGCACCTTCACACACCTTGGGTATGGGGAGGGTCGCATCAATCTGAAACCAAACTGAGTACGGCCCAATAGCATACCTCTTGGCACCATCCCAGTCACACCACCAAAACCCCAAGCCGAAACAGGAGGATATTGCTCTGAAACACTGTCCCAAAATAGTGTCCATGCAAACTCTCTTTCATCAAAAAAGCTCAGGAGTGGCAATGGAGACAAACACTGCCAGATTTCTTCATTACACATGAGATTTGGAGAAAATTGAGAATGAAGTAACCCCACGCAGTCTCCTATTGAGCAGGTCGTATCCAGAATAAGAAAGGCCGAAGGGATTAGGCTAGGGGGGCCCTCTGTAAGACAACTGGGAACCCTGTCAGCAAGAAGCCTGTCTTTTTTCAACATCCTGTGCTGGGTCCCTTCAAATGCCCTCAGCCTCAGAATGTCTGTATACTTCTGAAACAAACCAATTAGTGAAGAAGGAGCCCTGTGGCAAAATCTCAGCTCCATTCACAAGGACTGGACCACACTCCCAGGTGGAAGTCAGAGGATATGACACTTGAGACACTGATTCTGAATGGATTGCGGGAAGAACCATGGTTCTACAAGAGATCAATATGTTTCAAGGCAAATGAGGGCCAGAGCTCTTCAGAGCTTGGAAGATGAATTCTATGGAGACAGAAAAGCCTGGGCCCTGTTCCTGGCCACCTCGTTGTAAAAAGAAGAACACCAGAAGGCTTTAGGCCCAAACACCCTTTGGAATCTCCATCTGGGAGACCTGTCAGCACCAGGACCACCTTCTTCCTTCAGAGGGGCCTAGAGAGCCCTAGGACTCGGTCAGCTTCTGTTGCTTTTTGCATCATTGAATGGAGTGACCAATAGTGCTGTAGCTGGGAGGTGCCCCCAGCTGTGGCTCAAAAGTGTGGAGAGGGGCATTGATGCCCTCTTCCTGTAAAGGGCTCTTTGCTGACAAGTATCTGTAGCCTACTAGCTCTTGGGTGACCTGTCTGCTTTTCAGAAGGGAGGCAACTCAATCAGCAAAGCAAGGAGGCGATCTGGCTCCACTCGCCCCACCCTTTGCTACAACCAACCCCAAAGGTCACAGCTACGAGGAGTATTCTCCTTTGGGATATCCGATGCTGATGGCTGAGCACGGGACAGAGTGGGAACCCGATGCCCATCCCTGGGTGCCTGTTGAGTGTGTGTCAGCTCCATGGCTCCTAACGGTGAATCAAGAGGCAGTCAGAAACACAGGAAAGCAGAGGAGATGGTTGCAGTCAGGACCAAAAGGCATTTGATATTTCCATCCAATGGGATAGAATGTGATCAGTGTGGAATGGAGAGGTTTATCTTCATTTTCCCAAGGCACAGCAAGGGAGCCAGCTCTTGGCCTGTAAATCTGCCCGAAACTCCCTCCACACAGCTCTCGGCGAGACTCCTTCTGATGCCTTAGGGCTCTGGATGTCCATGTAGTCCTGAAGCCACAAGGCCAGGGACTCCGGCTCCACCTGTCACATGACCATCTGGGGCTGGTCCCTATTGGATATCTGGAGCCAGATGTACAGTACTCTAAAAGACTGAGTTTCTATGGACCCAAAGACGAACCTTGATGGATAAAGCAATTTGTGAAGCTGGATACACCGAGGGCCAGTGTTCTTCATGTTTAGAAGAACATGACTAGCGCAATGTATTCACAATCTGGCTAGCACAGGAATCAAAAGAATTTGGTGGGTCTTTGGCCACAGGAGTGTCCCAAAGGATTCCCGTTGGAGCCCTGTGAGCCAGAGGCCCACATTTTCCCATGAGAAATAGAGCAGAACTTTGCATTCTTGTGGGTTTCAGCCCATCGTATTGGTAGAGAGGGTCAGCAGTGGCTCTGCAATATGAAGGTGCTTCCATGTGATGATCAAGATGTTGGAAGGAACCTTGATGCACTATTTACTCAAAAGGCTTTTTGTGCGCTGATCATGTCGTAGAGCACGGTGTGTTTTCAGACTGTGTACTTCTGGATGAGGGTAGCTCCATCCATTCGGGGTGGGGGTTAACATGGCTCCCATTCCTATGATACTGTTGCCTGCCCAGCACCAGGGGAGCAAAGACATGGAGGGGTAGCTCTTCTGGGATAACGAGCTCTGAGAACTCTGCATCGGGTCAGGGATGGCTTAGAAACTCACCTACCAACCAGGGATCTCACGGTGTATGAGAACACAGTGTGTCACACTGTACTTGTAGGCACCTAAAGCTAGGCCGTTTCCTGGTGCTTCTGCACGAGTTTAAGAATAGTTCTGTTCAAGTACAACTTCAGCCCCTTTCTCTCTCTTCTTCTACTGGAATTCCTATGATACGGATAGTGTTCGGTTTGATTGAATCTTTTCCTTCTGTAATTCTCCCCTCATAATTCTGGATTTTCTTTATCTCTTTTTCTCAGCTTCCTCTCTTTCTATAATTTTACCTTCTAATGGACCTATTATCTCCTCTGCCTCTTCAATCCGTGATATGGCTGCCTCCATTTTATATTTCACCTCATTTATAGCATTTTTTAGTTGCTCACGACTATTTCTTAGTCCCTTGATCTCTGTAGCAATAGATTCTCTGCTGTTCTCTATGCTTTTTTTCAAGCCTTGCGATTAATTTTATGACCATTATACTAAATTCTTGTTCCATTATATTGCTTAAATTGTTTTTGATCAATTCATTAGCTGTCATTAGCTACTTCCTGGAGTTTTTTTGAGGAGAATTCTTCCATTTTGTCCTTTTGGGTAGTCACTGTGGTGGCTCCAAACTGCATGGCACTTCCTCTGTGCTGCTGGGAGTTACATGTTGGTGGGCGGGGACGCAGTCAGACCTGACATCTGCCCCCAGCCCACCGCTGGGGCCACAGTCAGAAAGTGTGTACTTTACCTTCCCCTCTCCCAGGGGCAAGACTCACTGTGGAGTGTTGTGGCCCCTGTGTGGGCTACTTGCACACTGCCAGGCTTGTGGTGTTCCTTCCATGGGACCTGACATATTAGCCGGGATGGATCGGCAAAGTGCACAGGGGCAGGATGGGCAAGCTTAGCTCGCTTTGACAGACAAATATAGACCAATGGAATAGAGACTCCAGAATTAGATCCACAAAAAAATGGCCAACTAATCTTTGACAAGGCAGGAAAGAATATCCAATGGAAAAAAGACCGTCTCTTTAACAAATGGTGCTGGGAGAACTGGACAGCCTTATGCAGAAGAAAGAAAATGGACCACTTTCTTACAATATTCACAAAAATAAACTCTAAAAGGATAAAAGACCTGCTTGTGAGACAGGATACCATCAAAACGCTAGAGGAGAAAGCAGGAAAAAAACCTTTCTGACTTCAGCCACAGCAATTTCTTACTTGACACCTCTCCAAAAGCAAAGAAATTAAAAAGCAAAAGAAAGAGAAATAAAAGCAAAATTGAACTGTTGGGACCTCATGAAGATCAAAAGCATCTGAACTGCCAAGGAAACAATCAACAAAACTAAAAGGCAACCGACGGAATGGGAAAAGATATTTGCAAATGACATATCCAAGGGGTAGTATCCAAAATCTATAAAGAACTCACCAAACTCCACTCCCGAAAAAGAATCCAGTGAAAATTTGGACAGAAAACATGAATAGACACTTCTCTAAAGAAGACATCCAGATGGCCAACAGGCACAGGAAATTTGCACAACGTGACTCTTCTTCAGGCAAATTCAAATCAAAGCCACTCTCAGATACCACTTCACACCAGTCAGCATGGCTAAAGTGAAAAAAATCAGGAGACTCTAGATGGTGGTGAGGATGTGGAGAAAAGGCAACACTCTTGCCCTGTTGGTAGGAATGCAAACTGGTGCAACCACTCTGGAAAACAGTATGGCGGTTCCTCAAAAAATTAAAAATAGATCTACCCTATGACCCAGCTATAGAACTGCTAAGCATTTACCTGAGGGATACAAGAGTGTTGATGCATAAGGGCACTTGTTCCCCAATGTTTATAGCAGCACTTTCAACATTAGCCAAATTATAGAAGAAGCCTAAAAGTCCATCACCTGATGAAGGGATAAAGAATTTGTGGTTTTTATACACAATGGAGTACTACTTGACAAAGAGAAAGAATGAATTATTTTGTAGCAATGAGGATGGAACTAGAGTGTAATGTTAAGTGAAATAAGTCAAAGACAGATACCATATGGTTTCACTCTTTTGTGGATCCCGAGAAAACAGAAGACCACGGGGGAGCAGAAAAAAAAGGTTAAAGAGGGAGTGAGCCAAAGCATAAGAGACCCTTAAAAACTGAGAAAAAACAGGGTTGATGGCAGTGGGAGGGTGGGGAGGGTGGGTGATGGACACTGAGGAAGGCACCTGTTGGGATGAGCATTGGGTGTTGTATGGAAAAAAATTTGACAAATTTCATGTATAAAAAAAGTACTTCTGACTACATATCCCCAGGAAGCTGGTTCTAAAACCGTCTTGTAGCAAAGGGTAATTTCAGAAGGAAAGCATGTGTCTACACAGAGGGATGGTGAGGAAAGCGTTACTCTATATGTTTATGAAGGACAAGAATGTCACTTGAAGCACAGTAATGCTTTGGGCACTTAAGCACAGGGCCTTTCCCTATGGCTAATATAGAAAGTTCAAGTTTGTAAATTCCGGTTAACATACCACGTATTAATAGTTTCAGCTGTAGAATTCAGTTGTTCCACCCTTCCACACAACACCCGTTGAACATCACATAGTGTGCTCTTTAATTCCCATGTCCTCTATAGTCCCACTCCCCCCGCACATTTCTCCTCTGGTATCTATCAGTTTGTTCTCTATAGTTAAGAATAAAATTCTTGTGTTGCTGCTCTCTTTGTTCCACCATGATTACTTATTTGTTTTGTTTCTTACATTCCACATAAGAGTGGAATCATACAAGCCTTTCACTGACTCATTTCACTTATACTATTCTCGAGCTCCATCCAAATCATTGGAAAGGAAAATGTCATCTTTCATGGCTGCATATATTCCATTGTGTATATATGAGTTTTATATATATATCACATCTCCATCCATTTCTCAGTCAATGGACATTTGAAACCTTTCTGTAACTATTTTTCATTGTGCTGCTAAAAACACTGGGGTGCCTATATTCCTTTGAATTCTCATGTTTTTTATCCTTTGGGTAAAAACATAGTGCAATTGCTGGATCATAGGGTAACTCTAAATGTTAAAGGGTAAATTTTAAAATTTATTTATTTGAAAGGGACAGAGAGGTGGGAGAGGAACAGAGACAGAGAGACTCCCAAGCGAACTCCATTTTGCCAGTGCAGAACCCGAGGGCTGTGTCCCATGACTGTGAGATCCTGACTGGAGAGGATATCAAGAGTCAGTCATGACTGTGCTACCCAGGTGCCCCAGGTCAGCCCTATTCTTAACATTTGATTGATGCAAATTTGTGCTGTTTTCCAGAGTGGCTGCAACTGTTGGCATTCCCCCCACAGTGTCAGAGGGTTTCCCTTTCCGACCAAACTTGACAGCACCAATTTTTTCCTGTTTTGTGAAATTTAGCCTTTCCGACAGATGTGTGATGGTAAGCTCACTGTAGTATTGATGTGTAATTTCCCTGAAGAGTGAGGTTGAGCCTCTTTTCATGTGTCTTTGGGACAAGGGTCACCTTGTGTGTTCTGTGTGCCCCTCTCCTCCTCAAAGAGGGCTTCCACTCCTCTGCAGCAGTGCTCATATATTTCTCCCCATGCCACCTCTCTGCACTTCCTAACGTCTTTGATGTGTCTTCTTCTCTCCCTGTATCTGTGAACTTTGCTTTCTGGGGTATTTAGAATGATGGGCAAGTGATCTAGCTATGATTGGCTAGTTCAAAGGATGAGACTACAAGGCTGCCAGGCTAGCTGTCTCAGCACATACTAATAAAGAATGTTTCAACCAACTGCTTTGAGATGTATATGAAAGGCTACACGGAATACCCTTGGGCAGTGTCATTTCAGGCAGTAAACCACAAGGCGTGCGTGGCGGCTGGTGGGTGTGTTCAGGGAGTACATATGTGGTGTGTGTGGATTGGTTGTGATCCTGTTCTGTGTATATGGCACATATGTTGTATATGTGGTTTGTGTCTGCCTATGGCATTTGTGTGGTGAGCGTGGTGTGTGTATGGTGTGTTGGTGGTTTATACCTGGTGTTTGTGTTTTTCTGTGTGCTGTAATTGTGGTCTATGTGTTGTGATTGTACTATATATGTCATGCGTGTAAACTCCATGTACTATGTGTATTCTTGTGCGGGGTTTTTATAGCGTGTTTTCTATGTGGTGCCTGTGCAGTTTTGTGGTGTGGCATAGGGGTGGAGTTGGTGTGGTGGTAAGTGTGGTGTGTATGGTGTGCGTGGTTTTTGTGTGTCATACATGTATCGGTTCTCATGGTGTGTGTGTTGTAGATGTGGTGTCTGTGTATTACGTGTTGTGTGGGGTATAGGTTCAGCATGTATGTGGTGTGTATATGGAGTGTGTGGTGTGGTACAGGTGTATAGGGTGTGTACATGTGTTTGTGGTATGTGTATTGTGTGTAAGAAACAGTAGGTGGAAGACAACTGTGTGATACATATGTGGTGTGTATGTGGTGAATGGGTGAGGTGTTTTTGTGCTTTTCGTGTGTCATGCGAGATGCTTAAACTCCCTGCTGTTGCGTGTTCATTGTGGAAGTACTGCAGCCTGGGGGTAAAAGTGTCACGTTTGTGTCTATATGGGCAGTGTGCGTGATGTCTAAGTTATGAGTAGAGGAAGGTGGCAAATGTCTTTATATGTGGAGTATGTTCGGTGCGTGTGGTGTGTATGTGCAGTGTGTGTGATATATGAGAGGTGGTTTGTTTGGAAATTGTGTGCTGAAGGTGCGTATGTAGTATTAATGTGGCCAATGCGGTGTGCAATGTGTGTGGTATGTGCAGGGTGTGCGTGTCTCTGTGTTGTGTCTTGGTAAGGTACTTTGGTCGTGTGTGGTGTATTTTTCATAAATATTCTGTATTTGTGTGTTGTGTGTTCGTGTATGGTGGTAGGTGTGATACAGGTGTGGTGTTTGTGTGTAATATGTTGTACTGTGTGGTTGCATATTAGTTGCAAAGTGGTTTCCCTGAAGTGCAGTTTCACCGAGTTATGTGGCACTCTCTGCATAGTTTTCGCATGTTTTCAGACCCTGCTGAGTGAAACGAGATGTTATCTAGGAGATGGTTTACCCACAATGTTCTTTCCCAGAGTTGTGTATACGGCACTTAGCTTTGTAGGCCCCGCATAGGTTTCAAACAGTTCTCAGTGAAACAAGATATCAGTTGAAAGACTATGTCGCTACAGTGTTCTTTCACATAATTGAGTATAAGGCACGTTCCTCATAGGCACCGCATAGGTTTTCAAACGCTTCTAACTTAGTGAAACCAGATTTTAGCTGCAATAGGGTTTCTCGACAGTGCTTTCAAAGAGTCGAAGTATATGTCACCTTCCTCATCGTTCCCAACAAAGTTCCTCAAACACTTCTAGCATAGTGAAACAAGATGTTAGTTGAAAGTTGGTTTCCCAAAGTACTGCTAGATAGAGTTGAGTATATGGCCCTTTCTTCATAGGTCCCACATAAGGTTTTCAAACAGTTCTCAAACAAAATGTTGGTTGAAAGATGGTTTCTCCATAAGATTTTTTTAACAGTGGCTGGTATATATCATCTTCTGCATCCTTCCCCGCATAGGTTTTCAAATGATACAAGATGTTGGTTGAAAGACGGTTTCTGCAAAGAGCGGTTGGGCAGAGTTGAGCATGTGGCACTTTCGGTATAGGCCCTGCATAGTTTTTCAAACAGTTCTAACTTAGTGAAACGAAATGTTATCGTTGAAAGATGGTTTCCCCACAGTGTTATTTCATAGGGTTGAGCATATACATGGCACTTTCCGCATAGTTCCCGCATGAACTAGAAGTGTTCCCGCATGAATTAGAAGTGTCAGACACTTCTAATGTAGAGAAACGAGATGTTAGTTGAAAGAACGTTTCCCCACAGTGTCGTTTCACAGAGTATACGGTACTTACTTTGTATTCCCTGCACGGGTTTTCAGAGTTCTCAATGAAGTCGATGTGAATTGAAAGAATTTTACACCACAGCGTTGCCCCACAGAGTGGAGTGGAGTATATGGGATTTTACCTTGTGGCCCCATAAAGGGTCACAAACACATCCATGATTGTGGAAGCAGAGGTTTCTTGAAAGCTTCTTTTAAACACAGTAGTTTTTCACTGAAGTGAAGGTTTGGCACTATCCGGCGAGGCCCGGCATGTGTATTCAAACACTTCTAACTCAGTGAAACCGCATGTTTCACTGAGGTGAGCGTATGGCACTTTCCGTCTAGGCCCCGCGTTAGGTTTCCAAGTTTCCAAGTTAGTTGAACCCGACGTTAGATGAAAACGTTGGTTTCCCCCAAGCGCTGTTTGACAGAGCTGGGTATGTGGCACTTGTGTTCCAACGCTACTCCCTTAAGTTATACAAGAGTTTAGTTGGAAGCTGGTTTCTCTACAGGATTCTTTAGCTGTGGCTGGTATATGTCACTTTCCACATCTTTGCCCACGTTGGTTTTCAAACACTTCTAACGCAGTGCAGTTTGACAGAGTTGAGTATACGGCACTTTCCACATAGGCACCTCAAGCTTTCAAACACTTCTAAGTTATAAAAGACTTAGTTGGAAGAGGTTTTCCCCCTCAGTGTTGGGTCACAGAGTTCAGTACCTGGCACTTGCTGCATAGAGCCTGTGTACTTTTCAGACACTTTTAGTGAAACCAGATGTTAGTGGAAAGATCATTTCACCACAACGTTGTTTCACAGAGCTGAGTACATGGCACTTAGCGGTTAGGCTTCCCTTACGTTTTCAAACACTTCTGAGAGCGTCCAGATAGTAGTTGAAAGACTACTGTGACCGTTTCCCCACAGGGTTGTTTCACAGAGTTGAGTGTACGGCAATATCCGCGTAAGCCCCGCCTGTGTTTTCAAACACTTGATGTCAGGAGATTGTCTCCCGACAATGCTGTTTCACCGAGGTGAGTATGCGGCACGTTCGGTGTAAGCCACCAGGGTTTTCAAACACCTCTTAGTAAAGCAAGAGATTGTTTGGAAGATGGAGTCCCCCCAGTGTTCTAGCACAGTGTTGACTGTATGGTACTTTCCGCACAGGTCCCTCATAGTTTTCAAACATTTTACCTTAGTGAAACCAGATATTAGTTGAAAGATGGCTTCACCACACCTTTGTTTCACACAGTTGAGTGTGTGGCACTTAGCGCTCAGGTTTCTCTTAGGTTTCAAACACTTCTAATGTAGGTAGTTGAAAGACGGCTTCCCCACAGGGTGGTTTCACAGAGGTGAGAATATGGCACTATCCTCATAGACCCAGCATGGCTTTTCAAACACTTGTAACTTGGTAAGTCCAGATGTTAGTTGAAGGACAGTTTCCCCACCATGTTGTTTCACAGAGTTGAGTATGTGACACTTATTCTCATCGCCCTAACCACACAGGTTTGCAACCACTTCTAGTGAAACCAGATGTTAGGAGAAAGAAGGTTTTTTCCCCCCACTGTCTTGTTTCACAGAGCTGAGTATATGGCACTTTTGGTGTAGACCCCGCATCGTTTTCAAGCACACCTAACTTAGTGAACTAAGATGTTAGTTGAAGGACGGTGTCCCCAAAGTGTTGGTTGACACATTTGAGTGTAAGGTACTTTCCGTGTAGGTTCCGCATAGGTTTTCAAATACGTCTAAAAGTGATGCCGGATGTTATTTGAAAGATGGGTTCACCACACTGGTGTTTTACAGAATGGGGCAGAGGGCACTTTCTGGGTAGAACCGAATAAGTTTTCAAACACATCTAACTAACTGAAACGAGAGGTTAGCTGACACATGGATTCCCCACAATGTTGTTTCACAGACTTGACTAAGTGGCACTTTCGATGCAGGCCTTGCATGGGTTTTCAAACACACTCTGACTTTGTGAAACAAGATGTTCGTTGGACGGTAGTTTCATCACACTGATATTCACACTTTTGCGTTTATGACTCTACAGGGTTAGGCCTCTCACAGGATTTCAAACACTTCTACAAAAACCAGACGGTAGTTGAAAGATGATTTCCCCACCTGGGTAGTTTCACAGAGTTGAGTGTATGCCACTATTCCCATAGGCCCCGCATGTGTTTTCAAACACTTGAAACTTAGTGAAACCAGATATTAGTTGAAAGATCGTTTCACCACACTGATACTCACAGTCTTGAGGCTGTGGCACTTCAGGGTTAAGCCTCTCATAGGATTTCAACACTTTTAACTCCAGGAAACCAGATGGTAGTTGAAGGACAGTTTCCTCGCCGTGTTTTTTCACAGAGTTCAGTACATGGCCCTTTGGGGGGGGGGGGGCAGCCCTGCATAGTGTTCAAACACCTTTAGGGAAACAGGATGTTAGCTGGAAGGTGGTTTCTCCACAGTATTCCCTCCCGATGTCGAGTATATGTCAGTTTCCCCGTGGTTCCCCGCATAAGTTTTCAAGCGATTCTATGTTGGTGATGCAAAATGTTAGCTTCAAAGATGGTTTCCGCAACGTGCAGGTTGACGGAGTTGAGTATATTATATATGGCACTTGCCTCCTGGGCCCCGCATGGTTTTTCAAACGCTTCCACCTTAGGGAAATGAGATGTTGGTTGAAAGACCGTCTCACCACACTTGTTTCACAGAGTCGAGTATACGGCACTTTCTGCAGAAGGCCCAATTTTCCCAACACTTCTAACAGTGAAACAAGATGTTAGTTCAAAGGTGGATTCTCCACGGTGTTGTTGGACAGAGTTGAGCATATGGCACCTTCTGCATAGGCCCTGCGTTGGTTTTCCAACAACTCTAACTGAAAGGTGATTTGGGTTGAAAGATGGTTTCCCCACAATGTTATTTCCCAGAGCTGAGTGTACAGCACTTTCGGCGTAGGCCCCTCATTGGTTTTCAAATAATTGTAACCTAGTGAAACTTGATGTTAAGTGAAGGATCGTTGCCCTAGAGAGCTGCTTGATAAAGTTGAGTATACGGAACTCTCCACCTGGGCTCCGCAAAGGTTTTCAAACCCTTCTAACAGGGAAATGAGATGTTAGTTCAAAGATGTTTTCCCCACAGTGCTTCACAGAACTGAGTACATGGCACTTTCCGCATATGCGGAAAAGGGTTTTCAAACACTTCTAACTTCGTGAAACCTTATGTTAGTTGAAAGATGTTTCTCCACCCTGTTGTTTCACAAAGTTGAGTAGATGGCAACCCCTTCATAGTTCCCCGCATGGCTTTTCAAGCACTTCTAAGTGAAACAAGATGTTAGTTGAAAGATGGATTCCCCGAAGTGTCGTCTGACAGAGTTGATTATATGGCACGATCTGCGTAGGCCCTGCACTGGTTATCACATACTTCTAACCTAGTAAACAGAGTTGAGTAACATGGTATTTTCTGTGTGGACCCCGCATGGGTTTTCTAACAATTCTCATTTATTGAAACCAGATATTTGCTGAAAGACTGGTTTCACCACAGTCTTTTCTCACAGAGTTGAGTGTATGCATTTCCGCATAAGCCCCGCATAAGGTTTTCAAACACTTCACGTTTACTGAAATAAGATGTTAGTTGACGGGTGGGTTCCCCACAGTGTTTCATACACTTCAGAATATGGCACTTCCGGTTTAGTCCCCACGTGGGTTTTCAACTCAGTTTCGGTGTGGGCCCCACGAGCATTTTCAAACACTTCCAACTTCGTTGAACCAGGTGTCATTTTGAAAATTGGTTTGTCTGCAATGATGTTTCACAAAGTGAGTAAAGGCCGCTTTCGTTATAGTTCTATGTCTAGGATCTCAACGCTTCTAACTTGGTGAACATGTTAGTTGAAAGATGTTTCAGCACAGTGATTTGGCACAACGTTGGGCATGGGGCACTTTCCATAAGTACGCCATTTTTCAAGACGCATCTTGTTCCACTGAGATGTGTTTGAAAACCTACGAGGGAAACTATGAGGAAATGGCATATACTCGACACTGACTTTCAACTCACATACACATCTTCACTAAGATGAAAGTGTTTGAAAACCTATGCAGAGCTTACGCTGAACATGCCGTACATCAACTCTGGGAAACAGTTTACTGAACCATCATTCAGCTAACCTCTCGTTTCACAATGTTGAGAGAGTTTGAAAACCCACGCGGGACCTACAGGGAAAGTGGCGTATACTCAACTCTATGAAACAACACTGTGGGGGGAATTGATCTTTCACCCACCATCTGGTTTCACTAAGAGTTGTTTGAAAAGCAAGTCGGGGACTATGCAGAAAGTGCCTTATACTCAAATCAGTGAAACAACAGTGTGGGGAACCAGCTTTCAACAAGCCTTCGGTTTCACCAACTTAGAAGTGGTGGGAAACTTACGCGGGGTACTCCGAGAGACGTGCCATACACTCAACTCGGTGAAACCACGCTGTGGTGACATCGTCTTTCAACTACCATTGTAAGTGCCATTACTCAACTCTGTGAAACAACATTGTGGGATAACTATCTCTCAATTAGCAACTTGTTTCCCTAAGTTAGGAGAGTTTCAAACATATGCTGGGAACTATGTGGAAAGCGACATGGACTGGACTCAGTGAAAAAATACTGGAAGAGAAA
Organism: Lynx canadensis; assembly: GCF_007474595.2. NCBI lineage: Eukaryota > Metazoa > Chordata > Mammalia > Carnivora > Felidae > Lynx > Lynx canadensis. The sequence continues at coordinate 63,904,291 of NC_044314.2, read as the reverse complement.
CCATCTTGCAAATTACATAAGGTTTCACTCTGTTAGAAGTGTTTGAAAACCTATGCGAGGCTTATGCATAAAGTGTCATATATCCAACTCGGGCAAATAACACTGTGGGGCAACAACCATCTTTCAACCATCATCTTGTTTCACCACGTTAAAAGTGTCTAAAAACTCACGCAGGGGCACTTTTGTGCTCACTTTTGTGTCCGGTGAAAGAGTTGTCTGATGGAAACATCTATCAACTACCATCTGGTTTCCGTAAATTAGTGTGTTTGAAAGCCGCAGCGGGGCCCACATCAAATGTGCCATATACACGACTGTAGGAAACATTGTGGGGAAACCATCTTTCAGCTAACAGCTCGTTTCACTACGGGACAAGTGTTTGAAAACCCATGCAGGGCCTAGGTGGAAGAAGCCATATACTCAACTCTGAAACAACACTGTGAGGTAACCATCTTACAATTAACACCTTGTTTCCCCAAGGGAGAAGAGTTGGGAAACATGCACGCGTCCTACACGGAAAGAGCCATATACTCATACTCATAAACACTGTGGGGGAAACCATCTTTCAAGTATCGCCTTGTTTCATTAAGTTACAGGAGTTTGAAGACCCCTGTGGGGCCTAAGGGAAAAGTGCCTTATACCTAACTTTGCAAAACAAGACTGAAAGGAAACATCTTTCAACTAGTATCTCTTTGTCACAAAGTCAGAGGTCTTTGAAAACCCATGCCCGGCCGATGCGGATGGCTCTATGTAGTCTGTGAAAACAACCCTTTGTGAAACCTCTTTCAACTCACATCTTGTTTCACTAAGTTACAGTGTTGTAAAACCCATGCAGTGTTTATGCGGAAATTGCCATAAACGTCACTGTGAAAAAACAATGTGGTGAAAGCTTCTTTAACTACCATCTCATTTCACAAAGTTACAAGTGTTTGAAAACTTACGCAGGGCCTAGCAGGGAAAGTGCCATAAACTCAACTCAGTGAAACACTAGGGAAAACAGTCTTTCATTTAACATCTGGTTTCACAAAATTACAAGTGTTCGAAAATACACGCGGGGCCTATGGGGATTGTGCCGTACACTCAACTCTGTGAAACGACCCTCTGGGGAAACCGTCGTTCCACTACCCCTGGCTGTCACTAAGGTAAAAGTGTTTGAAAACGCACGCGGGGCCTATGCACGAAGTGCCATATACTCAACTCTGTGAAACATTACAGTGGTGAAACCATCTCTCAACTAACCTCAGGCTTCACTTAGAAGTGTTTGAAATCCCAGGCGGGGCTTATAAGGGAGTGTGCCATTATACTCAACCCAGTGAAATAACACTTGGGGAAAACAATCTTTCACTCAACATCGGGTATCACTAAATTGCAAGTGTTGGAAAACGCCTGTGGGGCCTTGGGGGATAGCGCCATATGCTCAACTCTGTGAAAAAACACGGTGGCAAAACCACTTTTTGTTACACGAAGTCAGAATTGTTTGAGAACCCATGCGGGACTACACCAACACTGCCACGTACTCAACCGTGTGAAACAACAGTGTGGCGATTCCATCTTTAAACAAACATACGTCTGGTTTCACTAAGGTAGCACTGTTTGAAAACGCTTGTAGGGGCTACAAAGAAATTGGCGTATATTCAACTCCGTGTAACAAACACTATGGGGAAACAGTCTTTCAACTAAAATCTTGTTTCACTAAGGTAGAATTTTGAAAAAACGCTTGCGGGGTTTATGCATTGACATTTTGTTCAACTCTCTCAAAAAGCACTTTGCAGAAACCATCTTTCAACTAACATCTCATTTCACTGTTAGAAGGGTTGGAAACCCTACGCGGGGCCTATAAGGAAAGGGCCATTGACTCCGTCAGACGACACTGTGGTGACACCGACTTTCAAAAAACATCTAGTTTCATTAAGTTAGAAGTGTTGGAAACCCATACAGGGCTTCCACGGAGCGTGACATATACTCAGCTCTATGAAACACTGTGGGGAAACCATTTTCCAAGTTAACATCTTCTTTCACTAAGTTAGAAGTGTTTGAAACACTCTGTGGGTCTTATGCATAAAGTGCCATAACCTCAACTCTGCCAAGCAGCCTTTTGGGGATACCGTCTTTCAACCAACATCTTGTTTTACCAAATTAGAATTGTTCAAAATTCTTTGTGGGGAATGATGAAGAAAGTGACCTTATACTTGACTGGAAAAAATTCTCTTGAGAAACCATCTTTCAACTCATATCTGGTTTCATTAATTTACAAGTGTTTCAAAACCCTATACGGGGTCTATGGAGAAAGTGCCATACCCTCACCTCTGTCAAGCAACCCTGTGGTGAAACCATCTTTCAACTAACATATGGTTCCACTAAGGTAAAATTTTTGAAAATATTTGCGAGAAATTATGAAGTGCCATATACTCAGTTGTGTTTGACAATACTGTGGAGAAACCATCTTTCAAATAACTTCTTGTTTCACGAAGTAAACCTCTGCGGAAAACATAGGGGAATGGCACAGACACAGCGCAGTGAAATAACATTGTGGGGGGACGTTCTTTCAACTAATCTCTTGTTTCACTAAGCGACTAGTGTCTGAAAACCCACGCGGGCAACGCTGACGCAAGTGCCATACACTCAACTCTGTGAAAACAGACTGTGGACAAACTGTCTTTCAACATCTTTCTTGAAGTAGGAAGTGACTGAAATTCTAGGCCTGAACGTATATTGACATTGCCACACACTCACCTCCTTGAAGGAACACCAATGGAGAAAGCATCTTTCAGCTAACGTCTCTTTTCTTATTGAGTGGTGTGTGAAATCTTTTATAGGGAACCGAAATGACTTATACTTAATTCTGGAAAAACACTATCGCGAAAGCTTCTTTCAGCCAAATTTTTGCTTTCACTGTTTCCACATGTGGAAAACTAATTGCTTTCACGAAGTTAGAAGTGTTCGAAAATCTAGGCCTAAATATATAATGACAGCGACATCCTCTGAACTCTGAAATTAAACAATGGAGAATCTTGTTTCAACTAACGTCTGGTTTCTAATGAAGAGGTGTTGGAAACCCTTTCTAGAGAACTATAAGGATCTTATATTTAATCCTGAAAAAAAAATCTATCGAGAAACGGTCTTTCAACCAACTTCTCGTCTCACGTCTAAACGTGTTGAAAAACCTATCCTGAAAAATTATAGAGTGCCTTATAATCAACCCTGTGAGGTCACCTTCTGGGAGAACCATCTTTCAACTAATCCTTTGTTTCCTTCAGAAGTGCTTGATATCCTATGAGGACAGTGACATGTACTCGACTCTGTGAAAAAAAAAAAAAAAAAACAGAGTGGAGAAACGACCTTTAAATAACATCTCGGTTCACTCACTTAGAAGTGTTTGAAAATCTAGGCCTCAATGTCAAATGAGAGTGCTATAGGCTCAACTCCTTGAATTAAAATCTGGTCGAGAAACTTTTGTCCTTCAACTAACGTCTTGCTTCAAAGTTAGAAGTGTTTGAAAACTTTTACAGGGAACTCTAGGGAAAGGGGTCACAATCTTAACTCTGTGAAAAAACACAACTAACTTCTTGTTTCACTGGGTCGGACTAGTTGGAGACTCGATGCAGGGAACTATAAGGAAACTGCCATATACTCAAGAGTGGGAGAAAACAGCGTGGGGAAACCACCTGTTTCACTAGGTTAGGTGTTTGATAACGTACACTGGGAACTCTTAAGAAAGGGCCATATAGGGGCGCCTGGGTGGCGCAGTCGGTTAAGCGTCCGACTTCAGCCAGGTCACGATCTCGCCGTCCGGGAGTTCGAGCCCCGCGTCAGGCTCTGGGTTGATGGCTCAGAGCCTGGAGCCTGTTTCCGATTCTGTGTCTCCCTCTCTCTCTGCCCCTCCCCCGTTCATGCTCTGTCTCTCTCTGTCCCAAAAATAAAAAAGAAAAAAAAAGAAAGGGCCATATACCCAACTCTGAGAAAACACAAAAGTTTCAAACCAACTTCTTGTTTCAGTAGGTGAGAAGTCTTTGACTCTCTGTGGGGGAAGTATGAGGAAAGTGCCATGAACTTCACTGTGTGAAACACTGTGCACAAAGCACTTTGCAGATAAGTTCTTGTGTCCGAAACTGCATTTTTTAAATCAGTGCGACGTAATATAAGGAAATTGCCGTATCCGCACTCTGAGAAACAACGCTGGGTCTCGAGAAGCCATCTTTCAACTAACATCACGTTTCAGTAAGTTAAACGCTAAGAACCTAACACCGGGGAACAGGGCTTTCAACTCTTGTTGAACCCACTTAGCTGGCCATGTTTGACGACCTGTGCGTGGAATTACAGGAAAGTCCGTATACTCAGTTCTGTTTGATAATACTGTGGAGACGGCATCTGTCAAATCATTTCTTATTTCACGAACTTAGAAGTCTTTCAAAACCTATGCAGAAAATATAGGGGAATTAATGTCACTGACCCCACTTCCGTGAAATAATATTGTGGGAGAAACACTTTTCAACTAATTCCTTGTTGCACTAGGCAAAAATGGTCTGAAAACTTGTGCTGGCAACTAGGAGGAAAGTGTAGATACTCCACTCTGTGAAAACACCGTGAAGAAACGACCGAAGACAAATGCCATAGATTCAACAGTGTGAAGAAATCATTTTTACACTAACACCGTGTTTCATTGAGTTAAGAATGGTTGAAAACCTATGCAGGGAACATTGAGGAAAGTTCATTTACTCAACTTTATGAAAAAAAAAAAAAACAACACTGTGGACAAACCAACGCTCAACTAACGTCGTTTTTCACGTAGTTGGAAGCGACTAAAAATCTAGGGCTAAATGTATAACGACAGTGCCATACACTGAACTCCTTGAAGGAAAACCATGGAGAAAACATCTTTCAAATCAAGTCTGGGTTCAAAGTGAGTGGTGTTTGAAACCCTTTACAGGGAACTATAAGGAACGGACCTCGTGCTTAATTAGGAAAACACACTATGGCGAAAGCTTCTTGCAACCAACTTCTTTCACGAAGTTAGACGTGTTGGCAAAACTTTCCCGGCAACTATAAAGTGCCATCTACTCAATTCAATGAAAGACCATGGTGGAAAGGACCATCCTTCAACTAATTCCTTGTTTAACTAAGAAGTGTCTGAAAACCTAGGCGGGGAACTATGAAGACAGTGACCTAACCTCAACTCTGAAAAAACGCGGCGGGGAAGCCACCTTTCAACTAACTTCTTGTTTCGCTGAGTTAGAAGTCTTTGTGATGTAAGCGGCAAAATCTGAGGCAAGGGCCATATAATCAACTCTGTTTTACACACAACGTTGTGCAGAAACCATTTTTAAACTAACATCGTGTTTCATTGAGAAGTGTTTGAAAACCTAAGCGGGGAACATTAGGGAAAGTTTCCTGTACTCAACTATGGAGGCGGGGGGGGGGGGGGGGGGGAACCCTTTGGAAAACACCATTTGTCAACTTCTTGTTCTAGTGAACAAGTGTGAAGTGTTAGAAAAACTGTGCGGGAAGTGATAAAGAAAGGGTCATAGACTCAACTCTGTGAAAGAACTCGGTTGGGAAGGCTTCTTTCACCAAACATCTTCTTTCACGAAGTTAGGAAAGTTTGAAAATTAGGACTAGATGTATAATGTGAGTGCTATATGCTCAACTCTGAAACTAAACCGTCTTTCAGCTAAAGCTTTGTTTCAGAGTTAGAAGTTTCTCAAAACCTTTACAGGGATCTATAAGGAAAGGACAATAAACCGAACTCTGAAAAAACACTTGTGGAGAAAGCATCTTTCAACTAACCTCTTCTTTCCCCAACTGAGAAAAGTTTGAAATGTAGGCCTAAAGGTATAATGACATTTACCATACTCTCAGCTCCATGGAAAAAACGTCTTTCGATTAACATCTTGTTTCGCTGCCTTAGAAGTGTTTGAAAACCTATGTGAGGAACTCTAAGAAGAAAGTGCCATATCCTCAACCCTGTGAAACAATGTTGAGAAACTGCCTCTCAACCAACATACCAAACTATTATCTTGTTTCACATACAACGCACTATAACCAATATTTAGCCAACACTCACCAAGGTCTTCTCACCAAGCACACTCCACACACATACCTCTTAACACACCACAAACACCCCACTTCGACTTCCCACAGTGCTTAGGAAACACATAAACACCAAACATATCACACACAGACAAAACGTACCACAACACACCGCAAGTACCACACACTGAATGTGTACAACACTTTTATACTGCTTAAAACTCGGACGGGACACACACTTCATACGTAAACGACACACACAGTTTCCATGTAACATACCCAATCCACTACAACACACGCTCAGAATATCCATCACACAGTGCAAATACCTCACAAACATCACACTACCTATTCAGCACACGTATTCCACAAACACACTTCACATACACCATGCACAAAATTTCACACCCCACACATACACCAGAGACATGCTGCTTATAAACCACATGCGCACGCCCTTTCCATACACCACACGCGTAGCAAACGCAACACCTCCATGCTCCGCATATAGCCTGCTACATTTCTTCTGCCCCTACCTGCCAATGGGATGGCAGGAAAGACAGACATCAAAAGCCAGGGCTTCCCCTCTCTATTTGAGGGAAGAATAGAGGCCTCGTGATGACAGTGCTTTGGGTGTGGCCTGGACAGAGGTCCCTTTACCAAAGGCCATGGCTGTTTCTAACTCTTGAGACAGTCAACTTGCTTAAAGATTGTATCAGTCACTTCACTCTCACCGGTCTCCCATTCCCATCTCTGATGAAGACCTCTAGCTCGCCAGCTATCATTTTGAACCCCTTCGCTCTACTTCCAAATGAGTTTCTCTCTGGGCTCCCTTCCAAGTGAGTCTCTCAGAGGAGCAGCCTCTGCTTTCAAGTGGAGTGTGGTGAAGTCCTTGGGAGTGTGCAATGGCTTTTGTAAGAGGACCGCCCCTTCATCTGGCTTCAGAAGTATATGGACATCAAGAGGCCCGACTCATTGAAGATGCCCATTGGCGAATGTTGGTATGAATCCTGGGCCAGAGGTTGCAAGAGAGAGCTGGCCTCTTTTGTGGGTTGAGAGGAAATGAAGCGAGGCGTCTCCTTTCAAGATTAATCCAATTCCCATTTGGAATGTCGAGCTTTGGTCCACCTCCTAGTCATTTTCTTCCTATGGCTGTCCTTCGAAATAAACTTTTGCTCACACATAGGGGCCACAGAACTCTCCTTCACTCAGCTGGCACCCTGGGGTAAGCCACAAACTCCCACTCTGGCCCTGTGCCCAGTGAGGGCTTTTCGACTCTGCTATACCAAGGGAACAACGGCCTCTGACTGGAGGGAGCTTGGCGTGGTCTGGTAGACAAGGTGAAGGGGAGCTGTCTGGCTTCGCTCACCGGCTTGAGTGGGTTTCATTTTGAGCAGCAGCCAGTTTATACATGGGCAGTATGAACCAGGTGTGGGTCAGGATAAGAGCCCTTTCCTGAATAAGGAATAAAGTCTTTGTTCCGGACACCTGAGCAAGAGCCAGCAGCACCCAATCGCCACATCTCAAACACTGCTGCCTCCAAAAACCGAACGACAGAGATCCCGGAAGGGACAGACAAAGCTAGCAATCTCCAGCTCCTGAAGAAAGACTACGGGCGTCTTGATGGCAAGGTTCCTGTGTGTGGTCTTTCAGAGGGCTCCCTTTGCCTAAGCTGAGAGGCATCTCTTATTCCTGATACAACCAGGTTGATGGGGGACCGTCAGTCATTTCCGTCTCAACATTCTCCAAATGTCACCTCCGAGGAAGAACAGAGGTACCCTGGGTCTCCTTGGACCCAACTTGGCTCTCTGAGAAGAACATAAGCTTATATTTTCATCCAGTGTCTGAGAGACATACTGTCTTCCTTCAAGATGGAGTCTGCCAGTGTCCACGTTATGGTGATGTAGGATTTGCTTGGGCCCCTCTCAATGTGCCATCAGAAATGTGTGGCCAACCAAAACCCTAGGGTATGTGATGGTGCCCAGGGGGCCTATCACACCTCCTTTGTGAAACGAGAGAAAGAGAAGGCCGATACCTATTTCCCAGATTTCCACCAAGGCCCTTTGTTAATGCAGGACCACGATTGACTTCATAGGGATTCTGATCCAGCCGCTGCTTTTCTAACTTGTTCTTACGTCACACACCAAGACCAAGGGGCTCTCCCTACCAAACAACGTCCAAGGATGGGAGTTGAGTTTCCTGGCCTTTTGAGTCAATGCAGAACTCTCAGAGTGGGGCACCTGACAGGACCGCTAGCACGCATGTCTCTGAGCCCTCGTTGCATAGCAGGCCTCTGTATCATAGGAATGGGTAGCCACAAGAACCCTGACCCTACTTGACTGAAATACCCTCATTTGGAAGAAAAAACAGACTGTGAATGTTCAGCTTGCTTCAGGCACTGAGCACACAAAAAGCCTTTTGAATACATGGTGCACCATAGCTTCGTTCAAACCTACCGATCATCACAGGGAAGCCATAGTCCTCATGACTGAGAATAACTGCTGCCCCTCTCTCCGGACACGATGCGAAGAATGCCAACAGAAGCCAAACTTCCCACTATTTCTTAAGGGATAATGTGGGCTTCTTTGTCCAGGGCTGCAAGGGGCAATTTTTGAGGTACTCCTTGAACCAAGCTGACAAAGGGTTCTTCTGATGCCTGAGCGAGCCAGCGTGCTAATATCTTGTGCTGGGCAGATTATTCTAAGCTTTACCCAAATCTCAGCCTTAAGGAAGAACTTTGGCCCTCGGTTCATCACGTTTCATGACACTGCTTTAATTCTCCACCACTGTTCCTCTTGTGATTCCCTACAGATCCAGTCACTCAGAGTCATAGCACCGACTTGTGACTTGTGGCACAGGTTGAGCCAAAGGGGCCTGGCATTTTGGTTTCAGGACTCCATGGGCCTCCGGGGTCCTAGGCCTTTAGAAGGGGTCCAGCCAAGAACTGTGTATGGGTGGTCGGCCAGATGCAATAGGGGGGAGATGGCCTCCATGCCCAGGGAAAACGAAGTGTAACATGACCCACCCAAACCGATCACATTCTCATTGGATGGAAATGTTGAACCCATATTTGTCCAGGTTAGAGCCTTTCTCTCTCCGTTATTGCTCTTCTGCCTGAGTCTTCGTCCAACCTTAGGAGCCACGGAACAGGCACTCACTCCGCGGACACCAAGGGGTGGGCTTCGGGTTGCCACTCAGTCCCGAGCCCAGTGACAGCCATGAGCACCGGCTATCCCAAAGGAGGAGCTCCTATCGCTGAGCTTTGTGAATGGCGGTTTGTAACAAGAGGTGAAAAAGTGAGCAAACTTGCCTCATTGCTCTGCCTGATGGAGGGGCCTTCCGCCTGAAAAGCAGACAGTTCACAAAGGAGCATGAGGTTCCAGAAGCTGGTCAGCACAGAAAGTGCCCTTTACAGGGAGAGGGCCCCAGTGCCCCTTTCCACACTGTCGGCGGAAGACCTGGGGGGCACCTGACTACACCAACTATCACTGCTCACTCCATTCAGTGATGGGAAAAGGAAGGAAAGCAACGCCCAGGGCTCTCTAGGCCCTTCTGAAGGAAGAAGGCAGCCCTTTTGCTGACACGGCGCCCAGGTGTGGACGCTACAGGCACTGTTGCTTAAGGCTTCTGGTGTGTCCTCTTCTTTCCTTAGCCAGGTTGCCAGGAGCTGCTTCTGGACCCTTCTTTCTCCACATAATTCCCCTTACAAACTCTGAAGAGTTCTGACCCTCTTTCTCCACCTTTACACATCTTTGTTTTCTTGAAGAAAACAAAGTCCTGGAGACTGTGGGAAAGATTTTGGCCACAGAGTTCATTCCTCATCAATTCCTCGGGTTCCAGAAATATGTGGTCACTCAGAGACCCAGGCTAATGGAAGGGTCCCCTCAGAGGGTGTTTTTTGTCAGTTGAGCAATTGAGTTGGTTACGGAGCTGGCTTTCTTCTGGGCCAAAGAAGTAAGACACTTCCTTTCCAACTGGCTCCCAACTCCTGCTGTGTATGCCAAGCTTTGAACCCCCTTATTCCCATTGCCTTCACTTTGCTGCATTTCCAAACTCTTTTTTCTCCCTTAGGAGCTATGGAGCTATCAGAAGCTCGGGTAGCTCAGTCGAGTATGCATCAAACTCCCACTCTGCTCCTGTGCTCAATGAGAGCCCTCAGGCTCTGAACTAACAAAGGAAAAATGGTCTTTTATTCCCTGGAAGATTCGTGACTGCCCTGCTCTGGTATGGAGGGGGAAGGGGAGCCAGCTTGCTTCATTATCCTGGATGACTGTGTTGTGTTGCTTGTGAGAAGCAAACGGTTTGCCCATGAACAGTCCGGACAAGGCGAGCGTCAGCCCAGGGGAAGCCCTTTCCAGGAACAGGGCACGATTTCCTTGTTTCACACTCCTGAGTAAGAGCCAGCAGAACTAAATACTTAGAGCTCAGAACTGAGGCCTCGATCAACTGATAGAACAGACGTAGCCAGAAATCTCTGTCTCCTACAATCAGAATAGAGGGCACCCAGGTGTATTCCTTCAGCGGGCTCCCATGGCCTACTTCACAAGCACTGCTTATTTTGGCTACAACCAGGTTGGTAAGAGACTGTGCTGGGTACTTATTCTGAAAATTCTCCACATCCCATATGTGAGGAAGCACTCTGGCAGTCTGTGTCTCAAGCTCCACCATTTACCATTGTCTTCAACAGTGGTGCTGCATGGTGTTTATCAGAGCCAGTAACTTTGAATAATATCGTCTTCTTTCAGCTTCGGTGTCCACTGTAGTACCTGTGGTTATGATCTAGGTATTGCAATGGGCCCCTCTCGTTTTGGTTTCAGAATTATGTGACCATCTCCAAACCTAGGCTGTGTGAAGGTTCCCAGGCGGAAAACCTGTGCTCGTGGTTAGTCTCGGCCAGAAGTTAGCGGTAGATGCTGCCTCATGTGTGCTTACAGGGTGATGGAAGATGGATACCTCTTCCTCGATTTGACCAGGGGCCTTTTGAATGCAGAACTTTGACACCCCCTGGTAGTCATTCTTATCCCATTTCTTCTTTTCTCTCTTGACCTCACTTCACACACCAAGACCATGGGGTGGCCGTGTAAACCAGTGGGTTGCAAGGATGCACTCTCCAGAACATTCCTGAGTCTAGACAGGGCTCTCAGAGTCGGATATCACTGAAGAGACCTATACATTCTGTCCGTGAGCCCTCAGTTCATAGCAGGCTACCGTATCACGGGAATGGGTAGCCACATGGACACCTGATCCTAAAGGATGGACATACCCTCAGGCAGAGGAAGAGAAAGGATGTGCCTGCAGCCTGCTCCATGACTTGAGCAGAGAACTCCAAGTCTCTGGAACGTCTTCTGCACCAGGCCTTGTTCTCATCACTCAGTCCTCCCATGGAAGCACATTTTTCCTATCTCAGTGTCACCAGGGCCCTATCTTCTGATACGATGGGCAGAGAAGCACACAAAAAGCCACAGCTTCCCTCTACTTCTTGGGGAAGAATGTGGGTCTCTTGTTCACAGGGCTCCGAGTGGCTCCCTTTGCCCAACACCTTAGCCAAATCCCACAAAAGATCTTCTGATTTGTGAGCAAACCATCTTGCTAACACATTGTGCTAGTCCGTTTGTTCTAAACATTACCCCATTCCGATCCTTAATGCAGCACTCTTGCCTTAGGCTTATCAAATCTCATGGCATTGCTGGCATTGCTGTTTATATACCAAGGTATTCCTTGGGCCCCATACGTTTCAGTCTTGCACAGCAATCGATCTGTCTTGCAAAAGTCCAGTGTGGACCAGCCCGTGTGTCGTATGTTAGAGGGTGAGGTAAAAAGGGGCCAGCATATTTGTTGCAGGACTACATGGACATCCAGAGCGTCAGGGCAAGGTAAGGGGTCCAGCCGAGATCTTTTTGTGTGGAGGACGGACCAGAGGTAGTAGGCGCACGCTGGCTTTCATGCTCTGCCTAGGGGGAAGGAAGTTTAACATGTCCGGTCCACGTGGATCACATTCCCATTCTCTGGAAGTGTTGCACACTTTGGTCCTGGCTGCAGCCATTCATTTTCCTTTAATGTCTTTCTGACTGGTTCTTTGTTCACCCTTATGAACCACTGAGCTGGCACTCATTCAGCAGGCACCAAGGGGTGGGCGTTGGCTACCCACCTGGTCTCCTGCTCAGTGACAGCCATGAGCATCAGCTACCCCAAAGGAGAATAGCCCTCGTATCCCTGAGCTTGGTGATGGGCTCTCTGTAGCAAGAGGTGGGGAAAGGAGCAAACTTGCCTCATTGCTCTGCCTGATGGAGGGGCCTCCCTTCTGAAAGCACAAAGATGACACAAGAGCAGGGGGCTCCAAAAGCTTGTCAGCTCCGAAAGGGCCCTTTACAGCAAGAGGGCTCCTATGCCCTTTTCTACTCTCTGGGGCAACAGTGGGGGCCACGTGACGGCG